>NC_052624.1:280941787-281293435 GCF_016161935.1 Mauremys reevesii | reverse complement strand
CTGGTTTTTAGAAAGTGCTGAGCAACCGCCCTTCGAAAATCAGGCCTCTTAAAGTGTCTCAAGGTGGACACCCAAGAACCAAGGTACCCAAAACAGCAAGTCACTTTTGAAAATGTTAACGTCTATGACTCAAGTGTTCAGGGCATTAGCTCCATTGCCTCTCCAGCCAGCAACATACTGGGTTATGTGCCAGAGAAGAGAATGCCACCTACTAAGCCACCAACACCACTTCCTTCAGCACCTGCTCATCAGAAAATGGTTCTGCCTCCGATACCCAAACATCCACAACAGGAGGGCAGAACCTCCAGAATCCACCCAGACCAAATGACAGCTGCTGTGCCCAGTGAGAAAAGTGGAGAAAGAAATCTGTACCTCCAGACGGAGACGTAAATGATAATCAAGAGCAAAAGCGTCAGTGAAGATACTCCACAGCCTACGATTAATGTGACAGACGGGACCAGCACTTTTTCCATGTTCTGAAAAAGAGAAAACAAGAGACAAAAAGGACGCTCAGCAAAGTACCAGCAGCTTTTCATAACAAGATGCCTGATTCTATTCTCACTTATACTGGTGTAAAATGGAGACCAGCACTTTTCCATGTTCTGAGAGAGGAGAATTGGGCCCTTCGTCTTTAACAAGAGACAAAAAGGACGCTCAGCAAGTGCTACCAGCTCGGTTTCATAACAGCTCTTCTGGGAGCTGCGAGGATGAGAAGAGGGTGAAAATCTTCCACCAATTAGAAAGCACCATCTGGCAGGCAAGGAGACAAAACAAGCGAAGAGGAAAATAAATAAATAAACTCGGTGATAACATCCGGCTGGAATGGTCAATGTTTCACCACCCTTCCTCAGCTGCACTCCACGTCTCTTCCTATGCACAGCAAGCCGGTCCACTTGGAGGGAATTCAGCCAAATTACAGGATCCCTCCCGCCCCTGCTCCTTCACCTCCCTCCTGGCCCCTCACCTGGGAAAAGAAAGGAGTTAACTAGCTACCCATTTCACAGCCAACACACAAATCCTAAGCTGGCATCTGAGACCACAGCAGGGGAAGATGATCATATTATGGTGACTCCCTCCTCCTGAGTTCCTCCATTTGCCCCAAAATTCCTTTCACGCTTATGCTTTGGTTCTCATATTGTTTTGATTCCTGGATGTTCAGCCTGGGAGGTGCCATGGTCTCATCCTTGAAGAAAAGAATTTGCTCTTCTAATTTTTCAGTTCAGCTGTAACTCTTCTCCTGCCACACAGTGGGGAGGGGGGACAAAATTAATTTCACTCACAAAAGGAAAGGGAGGAGTCTAGTAATTAGTAATTCATCCAAGACAGGGATAAGAATGGTATGAACTGGTCTCCTGTGTGACCAAGTCCATTTGGTGGATCTACCACTTGGCTGGTCAAAACTGGGCGGTGGCATTGAAGGATTCTCTTAAACTCCAGGAGGCCAAACTCATTGCAGGTGTAACAGCACTGAATGCATGGGAGGTAGACCAGGGATGAATTTGGCTTGTTATTCATGCAGAAGGAGGTGTGGAGGTCTATTAAACATTGACGTGTTTTTGCTTGAGACCTTTATTGGGTCAAATAGCAAGTGGCCTCACTGGTTCCCAGACACTGCCCATGAGCGGGGACTTTGAGGGTAAACACACGTCAAGGCAGTTTTTTAAAGGTTTGGTGGTGGAGGGAGGGAGAACCTGTGGGAGGGAGAACCTGTGTAGATAGTTCATCCTATGCATTAGACCTCACCAGCCTTTAGCATAGCTGGAGAAGACATGACTGGGGATGGGAGAGAGGAATATCTCTCCCTTGATGTGTGAACCCACCACTCCTGTCAGCCATGTGCTCTTGAAGTGTCAAGTGCTCCACAGTGGCTTCTCCTAATCTGGTTCTCTAGATCATGGATGGCAAAACTTTCCCTTCTCCAGACTACACTGTGTATTTCTCTGTTGCATGTTCTTTATCCACCATGCTCCATGCTATCCATTTCAATGCTCCCTGCTTAGAATGAATACAGAACAGCTAGCAGAAATCCACAATGCTGATGACAGAGGAGAATGATCTCTTGTGATTGAACTAATTGAGGCAGCTTGTGGGGGTGTGAGGCCAGGAACAAGGACGTTATTAGGTTTTCCAGTATCCATGTTTATTGCTACAGCTGTTGAAATGAGGTGGTTTCTGACATAAACATCCCCCAGCACTGGGCTCTGCATGGATCTGGGACAGGAACAGGCAGCCCTCACAGACAAGTAGTCCGCATGCAGTTAACTCTGCAATTCACTCTGCTAACTAGAGACAAGCAAACCAGATTGGACCAAATGAGAACTGAGCTGAACCTTTGCCCAGAGGTGAACTGCACCTGCTCTGAACCATCCTTGCAGTTTGAAAAAGCTGGGTGATGGTTTTTTGCTTGTTTCGTTTGTTTGCTGTGGGCCAAGAGCACATTTTGGCTCTAATTAGAGGCATTAATGAAGAGCAAGACCCTTCTTAAAGTGTTTATAAATTGAACCCCACCAGGACATACTAGAGACCCCAGGGGAAATCTTGCAGGATTTCCAGCCCAAAGAGTTTGGGATAAACTTTTAGAGAAGTGTCCAAACCTTTGGATGCTCAACCTAAATGAGATTCTGGATCTGGGATCTGTTCCAAAAGCCATTGCAGTCAATGGGAGCCTTTCCATTAACTTCAACAGGCTTCAGATGAGGCCCTTTGAGAAATTCACCCATCATTATACACTGCAGTTTGTTTTAACAGCTGTTTCTTTCATAATTTAGATCTCTCCAGCCCCTAGCCCCTAGCTCTAGTCACCTCTTACTCATCAAACACACATAATGATACTCTCACAAGTATCAAAATCAGCAATGCAATAGCTCAGTGTCCCAACTAAACAAGTACCCAATTACCAGTAATCACACTGCAGTGAAAAGAAACCTCCAAAAAAAACTAAAAATCAAACCCCTCCTATGGTTCCAACCAACGTGACGTCTACATCAACCACCCACCAGCTAGACCTCCCTTCTTCCTGAAATGCCTGTAAGAAGAGACGGGCTTTGCCACATGCTCTAAGGTTAACAAATCAATCTCTGGATGACCACCATGTGGGGTAGTGAATTCCAGAGTCTAAGGGCCTCATGAAGAATACCCTGCTTCCAGCTCATTATTATTAATCGTTTGTTACTACCAAAGCACCGAGGAGCCCCAACCAGGGACCCGGGCCTCATTGTGCTAGGCACTGTACAAGCACAGAACAAGAACAGCAACAACAAAGATGATCTCTGACAATCTAAGGCTACGTCTACACTCAGAGCAGCACGCAGAGTGCAGGCACTATACATGGAGCTACACACCACAGTGAAAGGCAGTCTGCGTCCTCGCTTGTCACTGCAGTGTGTATCTACATGCGCAGAGAAAGGCTCTGGCACTGGGGATGCAGCAGGAAAAGACTGACAGGGGGGAGACAGCAGGGAAAGTATCTGGCCCAGTGCCCTTCCCCACTGCCGGAGTCTTCCCTAGTAGTGAGGAAAGGCTCCGGTAGCGGCCAGACAGTGGGATGCAACTGCTAAAACTAGCAGTGTAGAAGTGGCACGGCTTGGGTATCTAGCAAGCCATGTATGGTATAAACCCTGGGGGCTTAGGCGTGGAAGTAACTCTATTCTACTTTATTCGCCAAAGCCATGCCCAGTGTCTACACCGCTATTGATACCTGTACTAGCTGGGCATGCAGTGTCTGCACTCTAAGTGCAGCTGTAAGTGTAAATGTGCCCTGAGTATAAGGCAAGAGACCCCAGAAAGATAGAGATGGGGCAGTATAACCAAGGAGATAATATGAGTTAGAATGATAGGCAGTGGTCTCAGCACACCAGCAGCCTGACTGTGCTTCACGGCAAAGGAGAGTTTTGAGGAGGACAATGAGTTGGCTTTGCAGATGTCTACAGGGAGCTCCTCCCAAGCGTGAGGGGCAGCCTGGGAGACAGCACAAAGGTGCTTGTTTGAAAACATAAGTGGGAGATGGCCTGGAAAGTGAATCAATCATAGAATCCTAGAATCTCAGGGTGGGAAGGGACCTCAGGAGGTATCTTGTCCAACTCCCTGCTCAAAGCAGGACCAAACCCAACTAAATCATCCCAGCCAGGGCTTTGTCAAGCCTGACCTTAAAAACCTCTAAGGAAGGAGATTCCACCACCTCCCAAGGCAACCCATTCCAGTTCTTCACCACCCTAAACCAAGCTCCAGCTCTTTTCAGTGTAGTCCAGGAATCTCCTAACTCAAGTACCACTGTCACTCACAACTGTGGCAGAATGGTATCTGCTCCAGGGCTTCGCCATTTCTATTTAGAAATGACTTGAGTGATGGGGCTCCCACTGCTCCTCCTTGGGAGACCCTGCTGCAGTCTGACAGATCTCACCATCGGGAAATATTTATTGGCCTTCAACCTTGCTTTTGCTCAGTTTCATCCCATTATTTCTGCTGCTGTTAGGGACTGATCCAAAGCCCACTGAAAGAAGGATGAATCTCCCCATTAACTTCAACGGGGATTTAGCTCAAACCATTGCACTCCCTGGGGCCATCCTGGATAATTCTGCTCCCTTCCTGAGTGTTTACACCCATCAGCGCTGAAGCTTTGTATACCACTCCCCACAAAAACAAATCTGGGAAGGGCACTTCTTTTGATAACAATGTGAAGCCTTCTTTCCAGAGAGGAAGGGTGGTCCAATGGTTAGGCCATTGCCTTGTGCCTCGCAAAAGCAGCGTTCAATTCACTGGTCTGCCACAGACCTTCTGTGTCTCCTTGGGTAAATAACTTGGTCTCTCTGTGCCTCACTTCCTCATCTGTAAAACACTGTTCCAGCCCTGCTCTGGAACGCTGCGAGGATCAGCACATGAAAGAGTGTGAGGAGGTAACAGGCACCATATCGTTACCTTAGATAAATGTCCTCCTGGACTGCTGTCTTGCCACCCCCTGCAACATTCCCTGACACAGCGACACCCCCGGGCTGCTTCACAAACAGAGTAATGATGGCCAGGGATTCGCAGCAAGTGCCACATGGTATTTAACCAGTCTCATTTAAGTGAATCTTCATGTGGCCAGGAGAAAAGACAAGTCTAGGAGTTGTACTAAAAACAACCCTCCCTCTCCCCCCTCTCCCCCGCCCCGAATACGCCTCAGAGCTGGCAGTGAACTAATGCAATGTTTGTATTTTACATTAGGATAGGGAGAGTGTTTGCTTATGATCCTGGATTCTTCAGTGAGAGAACCAGACTGAAGGTAATTCACACATGTTCAAACCTTTGTAAACTGGGACATTCCCTCAAGGTGAACTCATACTTGCCTTACTGGCCCTTGTGGGGAAGTGACAGCTTGGCAGGCTGGCCTGCATCCTTGCATGGCTTAGAGGGAATTAGGTCTAAGAGCTGAATCTGTGTCCTGATTTCCATCAGCCAGTCCCAGTTCTGACATGTATCTTCCATGTCCGTAAAACCTGGGCTTGCAGTACGACAAAGTTGTACACTTCAGGCGAGGACAGGAGCTTCAAACCAAAGAAACCCCTTCCTAGGGGTACGTCTACACTGAAGCTGAATGTGTGATTTCTAGCTCGGGGAGATGTACACGTGTACACGCACTAGCTTTGATCTAACTACCATGCCACAAATAGGTACATACTCAGGTGCCATCACAGCTACACTGATATTTTTAGAGCACTATTTCAATCAAAACCAGCACACGTTCATCTACCCAAGCTGGAAATTACACCTCCCAGCTGTATCCCTAATGTCCTCCCTTGCCAAACCAAAACTCTGCCAAAACTTCATTCCAACACTAACAAATCTTCATGTATAAACGACAAATCCTTACCCCCGAAACTGACAAATCCCCTATCCACGTGACAAATCTCTTCTAATTTCACGTCCTAAAACCTTCAGCCACCCATCCACATTTTCATACTGCGTCTCTCCCTGTGGAATGAGTTCCATAATCCGAGGGGACTGTCGTAGCACTAGATGAATGATTTCATTTCTTTCATCCAAAGGATCCCAAAGCACTTTTCAGCTATTGTACCCAACCCCAGCCCCACAGAAAAGCAGCCACCACTAGGGTGGAAGGGAATAGGATGAGGAGAAATTTTGGCCAAGGACACTGTGGTGAACATCTACTACTACAAAAAAAAAAAAAGTGCCAGGGGTTGGCTTGTTTCCACACCCTGCCAGCAGGACCCTTCCCCTCATTTAAAAACAAAAACAAAAAAACCCCACTTTTTATTCAGGCAAAGTTAAAATAGAAGGTTAACTTACTACGTTGTACATTGCTTATTACTTATTCAGGATCAGGTTAATAATCAAAGAACCTAGCTAAAAATTCTGGCTTGATGACAGCGGAAGCCCTCCTTCTCTGAGTACGGTGAGCAAATTTCTAAACACCAATCCTCTTTCTGGTGTTTCTCTTATGTACGTACTTGGTGTCAAAGTTTTTCCATTACTAGGACAGTCCTTATTTTCCTATACCACAATTCCATAGGAGAAGTCACACTTTTCCAATAACGTGCAATACAAAGTCTTGCTGATAACAATAAAGTGAAGAAGTGGTTTTTTACCCACAAAAGCTTATGCCCAAATAAATCTGTTAGTCTTTAAGGTGCCACCAGACTCCTCGTCGTTTTTTTGTGGATACAGACTGACACGGATACCCTTCTGATAATGAAAAAGAAAGTAATTTGTCATTCTGTTTAAAATATAGATATTTTACTGAAGCATTATATAATCAGGAAAAGGCTCTTTAGGATGCCAGCATTTTGCAGTAAGATGAAACCCTTTAATAATTTACTCTCCAAACTGTCTACTTCCTGGACACACCTCACATGCAAGTATGTTCCCCTTGCCCTGCAACCACTCCAGTGAAGTGCTTCCTACTAGCAAAAATATGATGGTTTTTAACTGGAGTCAAATGCCATCTAGATAATAATTAATAAAAAAAATCATCATTAGCTATACAAATTGAAGATGTAGATCTCCCACATAAAGACCCACTTATCCAGATGAATTTCTTCATCCAAATCTCTCTTCTATCTTTTCATCTGGGTTGTTTTCTTATCAACATCTCTTTCAGTAAAACCTGTATGTATCTTAGAAATTAAACTTTTTATTCCAGCTTGCTCCTGGGTCAACTCCTCAAACATGATTAAAGGTCTAGTTAGAGCCATCTTGGATCCAGATTTCACAATAAAATGTTTGATACTTACATACTGAAATTACAGTATCTTTACATTATTTACATTATTACATAGTTTTGGGTATGATTTTAAATCAGGACCCAAGAACAGCTGTTGAAGTTAAGTAATCTCAGTTCTTGTCCACAAGGAATAGTCAATTTGATATTTCCTAGGGATCCATACCTCATTATTAATGAAAGTCGCTAAGGGAGAGGGTCTCGATGACAGGAATGTAAAAAAATTGGCTAAAGCTGGGAAGATGGTCTGGATGAATGGGCGATTCTTTTTTATTTTTTTTACCTAAATTTCTTTCTAACCCACCTATTACTATAAATAGTCATACTTGGGCTCCAGTCTTGTTTGAAGTTTGCCCAGTGTTTGCATGGTCTTTTGTTAACCCATTTGATCAGAGACCTGGAAAAAAAACATAAATCATCACTCATAAACTTTGCAGATGACACACAAATTGAGGGAGTGGTAAAAATGAAATGGACAGGTCACTGATTCAGAGCAATTTAGATTGCTTGGTAAACTGACACAAGCAAATAATATGTGTTTTAATACAGCTAACTGTAAACGTATACAATAGGGACAAAGAAGGTAGGCTATAACTGGAGGACTCAATTCTAGGAAGCAGTGACTCTGAAAAAGACTTGGGGGTCATGGTAGATAAAACATGAACTTCCAGTGTGACACTGTGACCAAAAGGGCTAATGTGATCCCGGTATGCATAAAGAGGGGGCTTTTGAGTAGGAGTAAAGAGGTTATTTTAATAGGCAGCAGGTTTAAAACAAACAAAAGGAAGTATTTCTTCACACAGTGTACAGTCAACATGTGGAACTCTTTGCCAGAGGATGTCGTGAAGGCCAAGACTATAACAGGGATTCAAAAAAAGCACTAGTTAAGTTCATGGAGGATAGGTCCATAAATAGCTATTAGCCGGGATGGGCAGGGATGCAAAACCATACTCTGAAGTATCCCTAGTTTGTAGAAGCTGGGAATGGATGACAGAGGATGGATCACTTGGTGATTACCTGTTTTGTTTATTCTCTCTGAAGCACCTGGCATTGGCCACTGTCAGAGGACAGGATACTGGGCTAGATGGACCCAGTATAGCTGTTCTTATGTTCTCTGTATTTGGCACTGGTACAAACACTGCTGGAATACTATGTCCAGTTCTGGTGCCCACAACTCAAGAAAGATGTTGATAAATTGGAAAGGGTTAAAGGATTAAAGGATTAGAAAACCCACCTTATAGTGATAGACTCAGAGAGCTCAATCTATTTATCTTAACAAACAGAAGGTTAAGAGGTGACTCCAATTACCATCCATAAATACCTTTATGGGGAGCAGATATTTGATAATGAACTCTTCAGTCTAGCAGAGAAATGTCTAGCACCATCCAATGGCTGGAAGTTGAAGCTAGACAATTTCAGACTGGAAATAAGGTGTAAAATTTTAACTGTGAGAATAATTAGCCATTGCAACAACTTACCAAGGGTGGTGGTAGATTCATCATCAATGACAAATTTTAAATCAAGATTGGATGTTTTCCTAAAAGACCTGCTCTAGGAATTGTGCTGGAGGAGTTTTATGGCCTGTGTTATGCATCAGGTCAGACCAGATGATCACAATGGTCCCTTCTGGCCTTGGGATCTATGAATCTATCACATCTTTTAATTGTGATGTGTAATAATAATAAGCCAAATTAGGGAAAGCTATTCTACTTCAAAACAAATTACAAGAAATCTGAAATTTTAGAAATTGATATTCCCAAAAAGGGTCCAAATATATAACATTTAAATGAGTACCAGAATATTTCAAATATTAAGGAATAAATATTATGGAGAAATATAAAAAAATCTTTTAAAGGTAAATTTCCCTTCCACTGTGGAATAAAATCATAAAAGAGGAATGGAACAAATATGAAGATAGGATATCCTTGGTCAGGACCTCATCTGCGAGGACTGAGCTGAAAGACCCCAACTGAGGAAATAGCATACTACTCATTCTCTCTCCCTAGGGAGGAGCAAAGGTTTACCCAACCCTGAAGCGATTGAACCCAGTGCTGCTTGCAGAATGTTTGCAGAATTTGGGAAGATGGTTCGGAATGAAGGGCCTGATCCTGGAAGTCCCACTGACTTCAATGGTAATATTAAGGCCCAGATCCTGAAAGGAATTTATGCACCTAACTCCCAGCGAAATGTATCAGTACTTCCGAGGATCTGGGCCCAAGTGACGTCCCTAGGAATGGGAAGTCTCACAGGGTCAGTCCCAGTCAGCTCAGGATTCTGTTTTTATTTTGTTTACGAGGTTGATTTTTTTTTTCCTTTCCCTTTTTCTCTTTAGCAAGAGAGGCAGCCTTTGTTTTATTTCCTCTAACTAATTAAAGCCCCTGTCAGACAGCATCCAGCTGATGTAGGATCTCAGCCTCGCCAGGACAATTTCCTCAGAGGAAGGGGAAAAAAGGGTTTGATTATTAATAAAATAAAGAAGTAATGACAAGAAGGTGCTCCATCATAATAAACCAAAGAGACAGGTCGGCCCGCACCGGGGAGATGCTCATCTGGAGACTGATAAGGCAAGCACTACAACTGGGAAGCAAAGGACCCACTTCCAGATGCGCAGTCCAGGGACACTGGGTCTCCATCACTTTGAGAGCCACCAGGCTCTGGAGGAGATCATCTAAAACTGCAGACATTCTGTCCCATCCCCACCCACCCTGCGGCGTGCCACGTGGAAGCCCCATTTGGTGCCCTGACATCCAGAAGGGTCAATGCCCCAGTGACCAAAGGAGAGGGGCCACTCTTGCCGTATCAAAAGGGAACAATAGGTCAGTCTCATCTCCAATTCCCACAATTCCGTCACAGAGCAAGGACAAGGAATGGAAGGATTTGCAATCAGCGATATCAACTAGGGTGGAATAATGAATGCTCCTGCCTGAGGCTGTTTGCTCTCCCTGCTACCTAATCTGTCTGCCTGGCAGGGAAGACGGATGCTCTTTCTTTTCTCTTAGACATCTTTTTTCCTTCTTTGCTTTCTGCCTCTCCTCATTACCATCCCGTTTTCTCTTTTCCGTCTTCCTCTCCTAGCCACTTCTCTCTGGTTTCTTTCTTTCCTCCCCCGTTTGGCCCCCTTTGCCCTCTATTTCACAGCCCTCTTTCCAGATCCTGTTTTATTTTTCTTTCTGACCTCAGCCCTCCTCTCTTATTTTCCTCTCTTCAGCCCTCCTCTCCGTTCACTTTCTCGCTCCACCTTTCCTCCCTTCCGTCTCTTCTTTGCCAGTAACTGTGAAATGTGACTCTGTTAAAGCAGCAGCATTATCCTTGCTCCACTTCCCTGCTCGTGCCCCTGCACCAAGTTAGCTCCATTTAGAACTAAGTCAAAGGATGATATTTCTCAATGCTGCACATGTTGTTCTTTCTGCCTCTCACTTCCTCAGTGGTGATCAGGGCTGAGCAAACTCTGTATTTGACATAATCACCCTAATAATGTAACTCAGGCATTTGACTGTTTCTTCTGCTCCCAGATTATTTGCAAACACACTTTTGATTTTAAAAAAAAATGTTTGTAATTCAAAATGGTCTCATGGATATTTGATGGGTCTGATCCAATACTCATTTGAAATCAATAAGAATCTTTCCATTAACCTGAATGGGCTTCTGATCAAGCCTCAGGTGAAAATATTTCACCCCAGGGATTGTTCATCAACCATTTGCTACTATGCCTTCAACTGGTCAGCATTCGTGGCTTGCAGTGGTCGCCTAAGTCACATGGTATTGTTTCTGTTCCCTGGCTGGCCACCAAAGAGTTTTTAAGATGGCCATAAATATGTTTCCAGTGCACACTTTGCACAAACGTATATTTGCACCAGTACTCAGAAGAGCAAACATTTTCATGAACCAACCAACCAACCAGACAAAATGTGCACAAATGTTTGCAGAAAATGATCAAAATGAGTAGAATGCCAATGAACGGAATGTGCTGTTTCCATCTGGCTGACTATCCTCAAATAGATTTTGGCAGCATTCACTCAGGTCTACCAGTATAAAGATCCTGAATCTAATTCTCATTTATGCTAAGGCCTCTTCATGCCATCCTGACAGTGTAAAGGTGACTTAAAAATGGGTGTCAGTATAATTTCCTCTCATTTTACATCTCCTTAGAATCATAGAATCATAAAATCCTTTTATTAATTATTATTGTTTTGTGCATTGCAGTGGTTCCCAGCAGTCCCAGCCGTGGACCGAGTCCACACTGTGCTAGGTGCTGTACAAACACAGAATAGCTAGTCCCAATGAATTTATGGCCCTAGTTATGCTGCTGGAATGATTTACACTCACTTTAAGGCCCCTTTGCACTTCCAGAGCAGAGCACAGGCGCCCTGTGACAGCACCTTAGCCAGCAATTCCACTGCAGCTCCAAGGGCTGTGCCGCGCTAATGGGGGATGAACACTGAGGCTTGCCAGCAGAGTGAGGAGATGGGTCTCACACGCGCCCAGGGAGCAGAGCGGTTGGATAAGCAGGCGCTGTTCTTACCCAGTCACTTTTCTGAGCATCACTCAGTGTTCAATGTAATTCACACCGATGCCCAGTCGTCCTGTCACAATTCATTGTGCCAGTAGCTAGGGCCAGTGGTGACACCCCAGACAGAGATGGCCCTTCCGATGGGAAGGCTCGGCTTTCGCCTCTTGGAAGAGTAACTCCTGGCATGTATTAATATTGTGGTCTTGCTGTTGCCCAACATACACTGCAACCTGCTCTGCTGCAGGAGAGAAAGCCCAGGCACACGCTAACACACACACAGATCGGAGGGGTCGGCGGGGGGAGGACCTGAGCAAGGGGCAGTCCCCCGTCACTGAAGTCAGCAGGAGTTTTGCCACTGACTTCAGTGAGAGCAGGTAGAGGCTACAATCAAAACAAAGGGAGAGTGTTGGGTTAGACTCTTAAGGGCCAGCATTGTCAGGGTGCTATAGACCGCCGGGGGGGGGGGGAGAAGTGTGAACTCTGCAGTTTTTTAATTAATTTTTTTTTTTAATAATTGGAGATATACCAATCTCCTAGAACTGGAAGGGACCTTGAAAGGTCATCTAGTCCAGCCCCCTGCCTTCACTAGCAGGACCAATTTTTGCCCCAGATCCCTAAGTAGCCCCCTCAAAGATTGAACTCACAACCCTGGGTTTAGCAGGCCAGTGCTCAAACCACTGAGCTATCCCTCCCCCCGCCCGAAGGAGAGTTTTCTAAGCAACACCCCTCACGGGGAAGGGTTTGGGCCCCATAGTGGGCACAGGGACCCCAAACTGCCCATTCTTTGTGATGCGCTTTGGGATCTCCGCATGAGAAGCGGTAAGTTAAGTTCTTCATTTCTTTCCCGCCTCTCTCTCTCTCTCTCACCTCTCTTCATCAGACCAGGGCCTTCCTCAGCTCCGCTTATATCCCTTCAGCCAGACAGATTCAAAGACCCACTACATCCTTTTGTTTCCTTCACGTGGTAACGAGCATCTTATTTAAAAACTGAGAAAGAGCTTATTGGAAACGTATTCTTGGAATTTAGGGCCCCTTTTATACAATTTGGCCAGTCTAACAGGCAATTCCACATAATTATAGCAAGTAAAAATCACCCAGAGAGACATCTTAATGTGCTACTATTTATTAACAATTGCTAATTCTTCACTCTGTATCGAGCTCGCTCCCCAGATACCACATGGCAATTTGTGTTTAGTAAACAGCTCTGACAGTGCTCTCAATGCTGACGAGTGATCACACAGTGGATTATTAGCAAGCAGAGTCAAGAGAGCTTCCTTCAGTGTAATAGAGAACCACAGAAATGAAGGGACGAAAGGACTGATTCACTCACCTAGTCTCTCTCCCTAGCCAAGGCAAGATGTTGTCCTACAGCATATCCTCCAGAGCTTAGCTGACTTCACTCACAAATTACCAAAGGGATGAGGCTCCCACGACTTCCCTTTGAAGATTATTCTACATTCTTAAGGCCTGAACTTGCTCCGAACAGCCCCTGACTTGGAAAGGAGCAGGACTGGACCTATACCGACTCTTAGGAGTGTTTTCTCACTATCCAGCTAAATGGTCTAGAGGTTAGAACAGTGGTTCTCAAACTGGGGGTCAGGACCCCTCAGGGTGTTGTGAGGTTATTACATGAGGGGTCACAGGCTGTCAGCCTCCACCCTAAATCCCACTTCATCTCCAGCAATTATAATAGTGCTAAATATAAAAAAGTGTTTTTAATTTATAAGGGGGGGTCGCTCTCAGAGGCTTGCTGTGTGAAAGGGGGCACGAGTACAGAAGTTTGAGACCCACTGGGTTAGGATAAGCGATTGTTGGTGAGAAATCCTGGGGTCTATATCCGGCTGCTCTTCCATTGACCTGCTTGGCTAAGTCATTTAAGCCAGCCTTTCAATGGCCACTTTTGAAGGGTCCACCTTCAGGCAATCAAATCTGAAAATGGTGGACTTCACCCCTGAGCCGCACCAAGCGTGAGACCGACACCCGCGGATGCCTGCTCCCACCTGCCTGCTGAGGCCGTGACTGCTTGTTTTTCAAGAGGTGACAGCAGTGGCGACTCTGCCTTGCATATAACCGGCCACCGAGTCATCTCCCCCACAAACTGCTGCTCTGGTGTCATGCTGCCAACGTCACACCGTGCATGAGAGCAGCACGAGGGAAAGCCTACTTCTGCTGTTGGAAAAATCAAAGGATTGGGCTAATCTCGCAAGTTCCAAGCAGTCTCTGAAATCACGATTTTTCACAGGACCCTACTTAGGACGAAGAGCTCCTATTATCTGCTCCACCCTTGCACAACATTAAACTGTGGACGGCACTCAGGTGGCCTGGAGGAGAGGTGAGAGGCCCAGCTATCTTTTGAATCTTGGCACCTTGCCTGAAACAGGAGAGTAGCTCCCTGCCAGCCCTTCCCTTCCAATGTTGTCTAAATTCCAAAGGGGAAGGCGGGAATAATTCTGAAGCCTCAGCTACTCCCTCAGAGGAAAGCTGATAATGATCAGGACAATCCATCAGTGCCGTCTCCAGTCTCTTCCATGACTGCTGAGTCCAGGCAGGATATAGGGAGTCCCTGTGTGGTGATGGTAGGAAGCATCTGTTCCGAGAGAGGAGCCGGTCACAGGGCCTATCTGAGACCAGCAGCCTTAATAAAGGATCCCATTTCTATTCACGACGGCCCAGCCATGTCTCCTCTCTGCACTGTCCAGCTGATAATCAAGAAAAGCAAATCCTGCTGATCCTCTGCTTATATTAGCCCCACAGACCTGATCTTGCACCCTCAACTCCCATCAACTTCACGGCAGGAGCACCCAGTACCTGGCAGGACTGGGCCCTGCTGGAAGCAGTCATGCAACCGCCATCCAGTTACAAAATGAGGCCGTGGCAGACTGGGAAAGGGAAAGGAAATCCAGATTGTGTTTATCCTGATCTGAGCAGCGTCCTGGGTGGACGCCAGCCGACAGCACTCCACCAAATAATTCCAAAACAACACGCTGTTTGTTTTTCTCTTTAAATGTCGCGTTGGTGAAAGACACCAGATTGACAGCCCTTGGGAGGGGAGGCCTCTCCCCACAGAATGGGCCGGACAAGCTTCCCCCCACTCACCCCACTGGAAGCGAGCCCTGACCTTGCCAAGAGACCAGTCTGCGGGGAGATCAGCGTCCATGACTCGTTCAAGCCTTGGCTTCTCTAGGAGGATGCCAGCCAGGAGCCAACGTGGCAGTAATTTTAGGGCATTGAACCATTTCTGTTGACACCACCTACTTCCAGACCTTGGGCCTGCTCAATGCATAGATGAGCAAGGTGGGGGAGGTTCCTTGTGTCTTATGAGAGGACAATTCTGAGTTCATACAAAGCACCAACCCTGTTCTCTTTATTCACTTGTACACAGATGGCACAAGCCACACTGGAAATGACACTCAGCATAACCTGGCAGGACCTTCACTGGCAACTTGTAAGACCTCCATGGCCCCCATCGGTGGCCCTTCAACAAAGGGTGCTAATTAGTGCCAGTCACTACGATGATTCTTCTCTACTAGGAACCAGGCAGAGACCATGAATTTCAGTGAAGAGCTGTGGCTGGTAATGGCTTTTGGTGATTTCTGACCTGAACTGGGTTTGAACTGGTGACTTAGAACAACTCTGTATCCCATCACCAGTCCTGTGAAACATCACCTCCCCCATTGGCTGATCCTTGCCCTGCAATCTTCAGCCACAGAACAGATCTGATCTGCTGAGCCTCACAGGTGCTTTGTACCGTTATGATGACAGTGACATCTTCATCTAGTAGCCCTCTGAGGTGCCCATATGATCAAACATGTCTTTGTCCTCTTAGTCAGTACGATACACAGAAATTTGCCAGCACGGCACATAAGCAGGGAGTCACGTTGCTAAAGCACTCCCTTCCCCAGGGAACATTTACCTCCACTTACCCATCAAACCACAAGGCCCTGGTCTGGATTCTCATCCACTAACACAGGGGTAAACACCACCACAGTTAATGGTGTAAAGGGAGTGTACGTCAGATCAGAATCAGCCTCAATGGTTTACAGATTCATCGATTCCAAAGTCACAAGGGACCACTGTGATCATCTAACTTGACCTCCTGTATAACACAGGTCACAAAGCTTCCCTGAAACAACTGCTGTTTGAACTAGAGCAGCTATTGTAGGAAAAAAACATCCAATCTTGATTTAGAAATTGCTAGGGATGGAGAATCCACCATAAGCCTTGGTAAGTTGTTTCAATGGTTAATTACCTCACTGTAAAAAAAATTAATTTTATTTCCAGTCTGAAGTAATCTAGCTTCATCTTCAAGTCATTGGATCTTTAATATTTCTTCTCTTTAAGGTCTTCCCTTTACAGCCTATTACACTAGCAGCGCTGACACTGCTAACTTACTTAGCAGAGCAGGGAGCGTAATCTCTAATAAATACAATGCAGCCTATTTTTGCTTTTTATTAACTTTATTCGTCATTTGCCAGTTTGTTCCTGGTTCACAGACTGGCCCCATGTAGCTAACCATGAGTATTCAACACACATTAAAAATGTTAACCCCGTCGGCTAATTTTGACTGGGCAGGTAACACACATGATATCATTTCTGCTCCCTGATTGGATGAGCATAACTCTTAGCATCAGTTTGCGGGCTCAGATATGCATGTTTGAAATCTGCTTTCCATTTGCTTTCCATTCAGATTCCCCAATTCTGCTCAAAATTTGCCATTTCTGCCAATAAACTCATCCACCAGGCTATTCATGGAAAGCAAAATTATTAAAGGGCACAAGCACAGCTGAAACTAATTCATTTTGTTTTAAGTGAGCAGATATTTGAGGGCGCGGGGGGGGGGGGGGAATGATTTATTCTCCTGGCCAAAATACTGCTAATTCAGGGCCAACCGATATCATTACAGAGGGGAAAAGAGAACTCAGACAAGAGGACTCAGAAAGCTTAATTGAGTGCCCAGACATAAGCTCTTCCTGGAACTCAGATACCACAGAGATGGGTGCTGTATTGGATAGATAGATAGATAGATAGATAGATAGATAGATAGATAGATAGATAGATAGATAGATAGATAGATAGATAGATAGATAGGAAGGAAGGAAGGAAGGAAGGAAAGTTGATTGTCTAGTTTCTGTGCCATGGCCTCCTATCACAAAGATCCCAGAGAAAAGCAAATTTCAATAACACAGGGCCGACGCCTCCTTCACTGCTCTGTAACCCACTGGTAACATGGCTATCTTCAGAGCCAGGCTGCTAGTGGCCATGCCTGTGCCATACCAGCTTCCTTCCCAGGCAGCCATAGGTGTGGAGTGGAGCTAACGTTGCTCTAGCAGCACTAACTTCCACGGCCAGCGAAGGTGGAAACGCCACACAGAATGGCTACTTCCCAGCACCAATCTCCCCCGCGCTCATATAACCCCCGAGCCTACAGGATACCAACTGCCCAGGGATCATGCTGAGGGGCTTCAGAAGGCTCCCAGGGAGGGCTGCAGCACCTCAGAGTGACGCTGCTCACCCCTCCTGCAGCTTTCAGTGCATTTCTGCCCCTCTCCTGGGAACAGAGCCACATCTTCTACCCATCTCTGATGGTTGCTTTCCAGGTGGGAATTAACAGGCAAGGTGCGGGAGGGTGGTGTCCTTGTCAGAATCCCCCCCTCTCAGTACACAAGGCTCCCATGTGGTGACTTATGACTGGGCACATGGCAGCTGCTCCAATTGCTAGCTGAGCGTCCCTTCCTGGTGATAAGGCCCCCCCCATTCAAACTCCAATGGAGCGTGATCCCTCCCTAACACCCTGGAGATACAGCAGTGGCTCTCAAACTTTTTTACTGGTGACCCCTTTCACATAGCAAGCCTCTGAGTGCGACCCCCCCTTATAAATTAAGAAAACTTTGTTATATGTTTAACACCATTATAAATATTGGAGGCAAAGCAGGGTTTGGGGTGGAGGCTGCCAGCTCACGACCCCCCCATGTAATAACCTCGTGACCCCTAATACAAGAACTAGGGGTCACCAAATGAAATTAATAGGCAGCAGGCTTAAAATAAATAAAAGGAAGTTCTTCTTCACACAGTGCACAGTCAACCTGTGGAACTCCTTGCCAGAGGAGGTTGTGAAGGCTAGGACTAGAACAGCGTTTAAAAGAGAACTGGATAAATTCATGGTGGTTAAGTCCATAAATGGCTATTAGCCAGGCTGGGTAAGGAATGGTGTCCCTAGCCTCTGTTTGTCAGAGGATGGAGATGGATGGCAGGAGAGAGATCACTTGATCATTGCCTGTTAGGTTCACTCTCTCTGGGGCATCTGGCATTAGCCACTGTTGGTAGACAGATACTGAGCTAGATGGACCTTTGGTCTGACCCAGTACGGCCGTTCTTATGTTCTTTTGTTATGTTCTTGAGGGGTCCCGACCCCCAGTTTGAGAACCCCTGAGATACAGCAACCCACCTTAATTACACCAGAAACATTGCATGAAACAGGTGATAGACAACTGGCCCATCCAACCCTGGGTGTGAGTGGGCATCAGGCCGTTGGCTTCAGTGGGGTCATCCCTGCTTACACCAGAGAGTGAATTTGGCTCAGTATTGCTCATGCCGAAGCGATGAATCCCACAAAGCTCCCTTCCGTCAGATGAAGAGTGACGGGGTGACACAGCATCTGCCTGCAGAGGAGTCACTGACAGCACTGTGAGGAACTCACAGGGGATGGCTTGGCAGTAGGGCAGGGGAGATGCTGAGCAATAGTTCACATTCCCCCTTCACACACACCCCCCCGAGTTTGACACTGTGAGTTTAGGATTTAACTGAAACCATAATGCCAAAACAGACGCTCAGCAAAACTTAGCCAGGTTTTGAGTCAAAGCCAGGAACAACTACCAAGCCATCCACCAGACCACAAACAATTACCCCTAGCTTTTATAGTGCTTTTCTTCATAGGTCTCAAAGTAAACTGAGGTACAGAGAGGGGAAATGACTTGCCCCAAGTCAGTAGCAGAGCAAGGAAAAGAACCAGGTCTCTTGTATCCCTGTCTAATGCACTAACCACTAGGATACACTGCTCCCCAACAGTTATGGAGCTGGGATGACTGTTTATTACACTGTTCATAACCCGTTCACTACTACACTGGCTCCCTTTGTCCGCTTGCTGTAGTCACCTGTTGTCTCTCCTCATACACTTAGATTGCAAGCACTCTGTCTCAGGGACTGTTCTTTAGTTAAATGCGTGTATCGCACCTATCACAATGGGGTGCCAAGCCCGGATTGCTGCCTGTGGGCACAACAACAACAACAACATCCATCCCTGGCACCTGGACTTCAGTCTAGGTTCTCTCCAAACTCAGCTCATGCTTATCCAACTTTCTCCCCAAATGCAACCCAGCTTCTCTGCAAATTCAGGCTAGGCTCATGTCAAACTCAGACCAGGGTCATCCCAGATTCACCCTCAATTGTACCCAAATTCAACCCAGTGTCACAGAACAACTCACAAGCTTCCAAAAGTCTGCCAAGACCCACATCTGTAATTAATCCCACATCTCAGGTTTGGGCAGCTCCAATCCCTATGCTATCAGAGACCCAGGCCTTCAGCTGCTGTATATCTATTGGCATCGCTCCATCAGAATCCACTGTAACTTACTCCTCTCTGCAGTGCTTTAGGGATATCAGCAGCCTACAAAGCTCTGTTGAAAACCAGAATCAATCCAGTTTCTATTTCAAAAGTATCTAAGAGAAAGTTGGCCATTAAAAAAGATAAATACATTTCAGATTGCCTGCTTCCAGGTAAATAAAAGAACTGCTGAAACAACACATTCCACAAAGGCTGAGACCACAAAATAACCCTATGCGCCTTCCAGCCCAGTCCTCCAAGTAATGAGAGGACTGCACAGAAGGGCTAATCATGCAGACGACCTTCATCTAAACAGCTACAAAATTAACATGTAATAGAGAAATAAGCCCAAGAAGCTTCCCCTTATCACTTAGATTAGATCTGGGGATCCAATACAGAAAGACCCCATGGTATTAGAATTCAGTCCCCTATCAATGGGACGGAAGGGAAATACAATGTTGATCCATTAAGATGCCCCCTCGTTGCTGCTACCCAGATTCTCAGTACAGGAGCTACCATAAAGCTATGTTGCACCGCTCCTACAGCTGGGGAGGAGGGGGACCCAGGCTCCACCCCTACGACATGCTGGCTGGTATGGCCATGCCAGAGTGCTAGGGGAAGTACTCTGTGCCAGGAACAGACGTGGTGCAGGGTACATGCCCCGCCCAGCAGGAGGAACCCACAGACAGACTGTAACTCAGAAACCGAGCCTGCAGCAGTGCACTGCCCCTTCCTCAGGGGAAAGGCAGGCTGGATTGGACACTGCGGCTGTTGTGGAGCAGGGATGGGCAAACCAGCCTCGATAAGAAACTGCAGAAACCTCATTTAAAACTCACACCAAAACCAAGCTGAACCTCAACACAAAACCCTTCTGAGACAAGAAAAAGTTCAGCCAGCTGCCCCCTCCCTCGTCTTATTTTTGCCTCTCCATATCCAGGTTCCGGCTCCAGCAGCAGGGGCAGTGCAATCCCAGAAGCGGGATCTCTTACCAGGAAATCTCATGAGATTTCCAGCCCAAAGACTTAATTTCAGAAATCCTGAGTGACTCAGAGCCCCTTCTACTTAGAATCACAGGGTCAGACCCCAGATTTGCAAATTTGGGAGGTTTGCATAAACTGCTGAATGTGTGGGGGGGGCTTGTCTGAACTGAATTTGAATTCCAAAACTTTCTTGGTGCATCAATAGCTAGTTCAGGGAGGCTGCTGGCTTAAAATGTGTAACTTCCTCATGCTACAGGGGAAATAGCACTTAGCTCCTTATAGAGGATTGTCGTACTCAGGGTGCTTACCAGCCACAAATGAATGCATATCATCCACATTTTGCAGAGGGAGACAGAGAGCAGCCAAATAGGGTTACCCCAGATGGGATTAGGCCAGCACAGTAAGGCTGGCCCCAGGACGAGCTGGGGGTTTTACAAGTTTCTGAAAGACAAGCATCTCCAGCTCCATAGCATCACCTAGCACCATCTCTGGGCTTTGCTTCAGTGACACCTGAGAGAACAGTCCATCACCTGTTCCTTTAGGTCTCCCATACAAGCACTACAGCAGGGTCTCCCCTACGTAGTGAGCACGTCTGAGAGGCAGCCCAGCGTGGCATGGCCATAGACACAGACATAATGCTAACTCTGAGTGATGGGGAGAGCATGGTGGTTACTTTGGGCCTAAAGGTCCTTGCCTGGAGGTCCAGCAAAGACAAACTATATCAAGTGAATACAATGCAAATACAGACATGCCTTGGAGCTGATCTCCACCATTTTAATTAAATCCTGTAGCCTTTTATTTTATTTAAAATGAATTTTGCCATGTGGTATTACACCACCGTGGGTTCAGCTCTGGTGGCTACAGTTTTAAGCTTAACAGAGTCACCTTTGCTACAAGCTTCAGATTTAGAGTCTAGCGTGGCTGGAGTTATACTGGCATAAAGGTGTTTATACCAGCGCAGCACAGCTTTCACTATAAACACCCTGAAACCAGTAGAACTGCCTCCACGTTCAAGAGCTGCATCAGTTTTTCTACCAATTTAGTTAAATCAGAACAAGACATGACCTTAGTCTTGCTAATAGTCACCTCCCTTTTACTCAGGCTCACTACTCCTTTCCCACTCCATCTTTGGAAGGAAATCTGCAGTGGGTCTTCATCACCAGCCCATGCCCCAGTATCAGTGGGGGCTGGGGGCTGCCACTCAGTGAGTCTCCATACTGGGCCCTGGTGCATCCCTGCTTCCTGCCCCGCTTGGGCATGGGTCATGGCAGGAGTAAAGTGTGACATCACGTTAGGTCCCGTTGCAAGGGAGGGTACATACACCAACCACCATCATGGTCATCACTAAGGTTTGAACCTGGGCCTTCCCAAGCTGGGAGCCTGAGCCTCCACTGCTCGAGCTAAAAGATTTGTATCCTCTGCAGATCAGGCCCAGGCAGGATACTGAACAGCACTCCACTGAGTGGCAGGCGATGGGCACCGGCTGGCACAGCTGAGCTCAGCCTGGCACACAAGCACAGCTGCCCCAGGGAAGTTGAGAACGACTTGTATAAAACATTGGCCGGGCCTGTTGCCTTCACACAGCCACTGTCTCACCCCGATCAAGTCTACATGGCTGGGAGCAGGGCAGTCACTGCCCATGCAGCAAAGGGTGGGAAGCTAGGGTGGCTTGTGCCAAAGTTACCATTTCCTTCTGGCCATTTACAGGCCTTGCTAGGATCTCTAATTACCCCCACCCCAAGTTGGAGCTACAATCCCTTTAAATCGCTGCTTTCTGGCAAGACCAAAAGGGACATCAGGGACTTCTCTATGAGTCAGTCCCCGCCCTGGTGAAGCCGTTTCAAAGTGGGTTAGCAGCTGGACCTGCCTGGGCCTAAGCAAACACAGCCAACACTGTGTCTTTAAAGCCACTTCAGTGCAGATGTTGTTTCCATGGTAACTAGTGGACCAAATATATTAGTGTTTCTAATAATAAACCAAACCTTCAACTTGGAAAATGTGCTTCCCCCACCCCTTCTTCCTTTCCCCTCCCTTTTCCTAAATTAAACCGGCATTTACTGAGCAAGGTGTAATTAGTAAATTACTGGAAGGGCCTAGTAACTCCTAGTGCCCGAGCAGATGGAAGTGTCACATGAGGCACCGTGTTCAGCTGTGAATCAATGTGCGCTTGGGATCTGCGCAGAAATGGCTGAAATTTTTTTTTTTAATCAACCCGAACTAAAGACATTGGGATGACTCTATGAACCCCTGGGAGCAACGCCCCAGCAGCGACTTTGCATGCGCTCCGCATTCCCGGAGACCAGGCATGACTCCGCTCCGGAGCTGGGATCAGCTCTCGGAATCTGTTACTTTTTCAAACACTCTCGTTGAGACCCAACGTTTGCTTCCCTTTAAATAAAGAAGCAGAAACTTCACACACACACACACACACCCCTCCAGCCCCCACCCTACTCCCCACCCCCTTCAAACAACAACCGAGTCAGCAAAGCAGTACAAACCCTTTCAGGGTCTACCAATCAGGGATGATCAGCAACCAGAGATCGCACCAAGGTTGAAAGGGGAAAAGGAAGGGGTGGAGAACGTGCAAAGATTAAGTGCGGGCACTGACAACAGTGCAGATGCCAGCCTGTGCGAGTCCCCTCCCTGGTTCCACCAACATTCATATTCAAATCCACGGTGCAGGAAGAGAGCGGGGCGGGGGTGGGGGGAAGGCCCCTGAAACCGACAATATAATCACTGCAGCAGCCACAGCAACCCAAATGTATTCCACCGTGCAGGCTCCAGCTCACGCTGCAATTGAGGAAGGGGGAGTAGGGTGACCCAATAGCAAGTGTGAAAAATCGGGACGGGGGTGGGGGGTAATAGGTGCCTACATAAGACAATACCCTGAATATCAGGACGGTCCCGATAAAATCGGGACATCTGGTCACCCTAAGAGGGAGGGAGGGAGGGTGGCAGGAGGGAAATTTGGGGAGACAAGGGGTGGGATCTGCTCTCTGTCTCCCAAGGGCTCGCGGCTCCCGAACATCCTGCCTTAAGGAATCGGTGGCACTTCAATGCAGCAGGCTTCCTCGGTTGGGTTTGTTTTTAGGTCACAGCCTGTCAGCGGCACATCTGAGCCGCTTTGCCGCGTTCTCGTCTTTCTATATTGCAATGTCTACACGCACACATGTTCGAAAGCTCGTCTCTCTCGCCAACAGAAGTTGGTCCAATAAAAGATATTACCTCCCCCACCTTGTCTCTCTCTCTCTCCACACACACCCCCCTCCAGCAGCATCCTGGTCCCTCCGCCTCCCAACAGCCAGGCTGGTATTGGCGATTGATTGTCATTTAAATGTCACACGCTGGATGCTGTGCCATTCTGGGCTGGGATTCTTTTCCCCCCTCTCCTTTCTTTCTTGGCATTCTTTCATTCTTTCTTCATTGTATGTTATTGGCAGGACTTACCATGTCTGAGCTGAGCTGGGCTAAGATGGCGAAGGTAGAGAGTCTCTCACAGAGGCATTTAGTTCGGAAGGAATCGACTGGGACTGTTCGGCAGCCGCGCCAGGACCAGGCACCAAGCTGGGAGGAGGAGGAGGAGGAGGATCTGTTAAGGGAGGGGGTGGCAAAGTGCAGAGAGGCGAGAGAGAGACAGCAGAGAGGGAGAGAGAGAGAGAGGGAGACACAGAGTGAGAGGAGGCAGCAAAAAGAAAAAACATCACCAACAAAATGCAAAAGAAACAGCCAGAGCACTGACCCCCTCCTCCTCCCCACATGCTGGGAGCATCACCACCCCCCACAAGCTGGACTCCCATCCCGGCACACAGCTGCCCTCCCCATCCCAGCACACAGCTCCCTCCCAGCAATATCCCCACCACAGCACACAGCTCCCTCCCCAGCAACACACACAGCTCCCCCAGCAACACCCCATCCCAGCACACAGCTCCCCTCCCCCAGCAATATCCCCACCACAGCACACAGCTCCCCTCCCCCAGCAACACCCCACCACAGCACACAGCTCCCCTCCCCCAGCATCACCTCTATCCCAGGACACAGCTCCTCTTCCCCAGCATCACCCCCATCAGAGGACAAAGCTCCCCTCCCCCAGCAACACCCCATCCCAGGACACAGCTCCCCTTCCCCAGCATCACCTCCATCCCAGCATACAGCTCCTCCCCACCCAGCATCTGCCCCATCCCCGGACACAGCTCCCCTCCCCCAGCAACACCCCATTCCAGGACACAGCTCCCCTCCCCCAGCATCCCCCCCATCCCAGGACACAGCTGCCCTCACCCAGCATCTCCCCATCCCAGGACACAGCTCCCTTCCCACAGGAATATCCTCAACCTGTGCACACACCCCTCCCCACATCCAGGACACAGCTCCCCCCCCTCCCAGGACATCAAAGTTCCCTACCCCAAAATCACCCATAACCCTGCACACAGCTCCTCCCCAGCATCTCCCCATCCCAGGACACAGCTCCTCCCCAGCATCTCCCCCATCCCAGGACACAGCTCCCTCCCCAGCATCTCTCCCATCCCAGGACACAGCTTTCCCCCGAGCAACACCCCCATCCCAGCACACAGCTCCCCTAATTATCCCAGCACACACAACTACCCTCCTTCAACACAACACACACAGCTCCCCTGCACAGCTCCCATCCCTCATCCCAGCACACAAAGCTCCCCCCCAGCTCCCCTCCCACATCCCAGCACACAGAGCTCCCTTCCCTTTCTAAATTCGCACAGCCTCCCATCCTCCATTTCAGCACACGACTCCCCCCTCCTTCCCTTCCCCTCCCTATCCCTATGGAAAGCTGCAGAGTAGCTCCTGTCCTGATACCCTTCTGTTCTCGCTCCCATCTGTTCCCCGCACGGCCAAGACAGGGCTGTGTGGCCCACCCCAGACCCCACCCCAGCCTCCCCAGATCTGGGAGCAGCAGGACTCCGGGAGGGGTGATCAGAGAGGGCTACTGGGGCACTAATCTCACCTATCCTGCAACGGACACAGGAAACAGGGAGTGGGACCCAGGGATCCGGACCCTGTGAGCTGACACAGGTGCAGGGAGGCTGGGGAAGAGAGAGCACAAGAGGACCTGAAGCCCTGGGGCATCCGGGCTTGGTGCACAGAGGGACAGGCATAGCGGAGGGTTGTTTTTTTAAAAGTCATTCCTCCAAGGCAAGCATCTGGGGCTAATCTCCTTTGGCTTGGGGCTGGCTGAGGGAGCCTGCTGCTGCTCGGGGATGGGGTTGGGAGGAAAGTGACCAGGGGTGGGAGAAGGGGAAAGAATCATAGACTCATAGAATCTCAGGGTTGGAAGGGACCTCAGGAGGTATCTAGTCCAACCCCCTGCTCAAAGCAGGACCAACACCAACTAAATCGTCCCAGCCAGGGCTTTGTCAAGCCTGACCTTAAAAACCTCTAAGGAAGGAGATTCCACCAGCTCCCTAGGGAACCCATTCCAGAAGCTGGGAGAGAGGGCGGAGGCTCTTGGGCATGAAAAAGTGCCTCTTAGGCATTAGTAAAAGTAACCTGGGTCAGCAACATCTGTCCCGGTGGGGATTAGAGGGAAGGAGAAGTTCCCTGTGTTTGGGGACACTGCCAGGTAGCCTGGAACGTGGGACCCCCTCCACTCTCCCTGGGACTGCTCCATCATGCCCACAGCATGTGCTGCCTCAAGCCAAGTGCCACACTCTCAGCCCCAGCCCCCTGCCTCCTTGCTCCAAAAGCCAGCAGAGGCTGAGACAGCAGAACCAGGAGAGATGGAAAAGACCTGCCAGAGCAGGATTCTCCCCTACACACTGATCTCCAGTGCTCTGGTTGGGCTGATTGTACAGGTCCCAGGCAAGAGATTCTTCCTTTGGGCGACTGTTCCACAGCCTAACACATCTCACTGTCCGAACCTTCCCCGTGGAATACAGTCGTGGAATCCTTCCCTCGCTCAGCCTCCACCAAGTTACTCTAGGGGTACGTCTAGACAAGAGCCACCCAGCTCGGCTTGTGGGGCGTGGGAAGCGGGGCTTTTTCATTCGCTGTGTCGACATCTGGCCTCAGGCTGCAGCCCGGGGTGTAAGACCCTGCGAGTGAGAGCTCCCCACTCCCCAGTCCAGAAGCCTTTGCCAACCCAGCAATGAACCAGGCCAGCCCCGGGTTTTTCTTTGCTGTGTAGACATAGCCCTAGTTACACCCCCAGACATATCCTAGATACAGTCTAGCTCTGCGTGGCATGTTGAATTATTGTTCCACTTAGCACGGAGAAGCCTCGACCGAGATCAGCACTGCATTGTGCTCCGCGCTGTATACACACATTGCAAGAGACAGTTCCTGACCTGACCTGCTTACAACCTAAATGAACGAGACAGGCAAAGGCTGAGAGGGGAAACTGAGAATTATCCCCCATGTTCATTAACACACTTGTGCACACTGGCATGGCCAGGACATAAATGTGTGATGCTGGTCATTTTACCGCAGCCTCCAGTTAAACACCACAGTTGTGCCGTGTTCCAAACCTTTGTGTGGCATCAGCAGTGCCGGGTTTACAACGGCTCCAGTGGATCCATGGAGCCAGGCCCACGCTGAGAAG
This sequence comes from Mauremys reevesii, assembly GCF_016161935.1. Taxonomy (NCBI): domain Eukaryota; kingdom Metazoa; phylum Chordata; order Testudines; family Geoemydidae; genus Mauremys; species Mauremys reevesii. The sequence continues at coordinate 281,266,564 of NC_052624.1, read as the reverse complement.
GGGCCCCGGCTTGTTCCACTTACACTGCGCCCCGAGACCCCCCTGGCTCCCCCTGCCCACCACTTGCTCCTCTCAGCCTGCCCGCCAGCTGGCTGAGGGCTCCTCTCTGCCACGTCTCAGCCCAGCAGACACAGTCACCTCCCAGCAGGGCCGGTGAGCGCGGCCGGGAGGCAGGGTGCCGGGGAGTGGGTCTCTTGAGGGTCTGGGGGGGTGCTGGGCTATGAAGGGGTGGGGAAGATCTGTGTGTGTTGCGGCACTAGGGAGTGGGAGTTCTGGGCAGTTGTGGTGGGGCTGTGGGTAGGGGTGGTGTTGTGCAGGGCACTGTGCATTTGTGGGTGGGTCTGGGGGGCCTCAGGCCATAGGGAGTGGGGGGGCTGTATGGTGTGGCATGGACCCACCCAGTACAGGGCTGGGCAGGCCACTGTGCATCTGGCAACTGCCGGATTGTAAATAGTGCCCTCGCATTGGGCGGAGCAGGGCCACCCCTGCCATGCCATGCCCCATTGCCTCTGGCTGGCCCCTCGCTCCAGGGACTGACCTCGCTGCACCATGCTCCATTGTCCCCATGGGGGCCCACAAATATGTTTGGCACTGGGCCCACAAAAGGTTAATCCGGCCCTAGAATCTTCAATCCCGTTTGTTAACACGTGTGAAAGAATTACCCAGTGGTCAGTGTGCGTTCCAGGTCCCCCTCTGTGCCAACCCACAGAGGACAGGAGCGTTACAGCCCCAGTTACAAAACCTTGGCGCTCCAGCTCAAGCTGCAACAGCTCTTGTTTTTAGCGATCCCCGGTTCATTCGCAGGCGTGTTGGCCAAGATGGCGGCCATCGCCTAAGCACGACTCAAACGTCAAGTAGACATTCCCCAAAAGGCACGGCTGCCAAAAGCCGGGATTAATGAGACCAAACTGTATGTGCTGAGAGTTAACCACTCGGCATCTCAATAAACATTCAAGCATTGCCTGACCGGTCTGAAACCAAGCTCAGGAGGTGGGAAAAGAGAGGAATTGAGTTAAGGAATCATGTTGCTTTTTAATGTGTGTTTTTTTTCTTTTAGGAAAATGGGGAAACTCCATGCAAAGCATCACGAAGTTCCACAGCTCTAATGCACCCACTGTGAGGGCCAGATCGCCCCTTCCTGCTGCTTTCATGGAAGGGGTAAAAACAATGGGAACTGTTGGAGGCTGGGTGGGATGAGTCTATGTGCAAACTCTCAGGGCTCCATCACAGCAAAGGGAAGGGCATAGCAGCAGTATCATAGGGAAATAGCTGTGAGAATTAGTGCCACACTCCAGCTATGGGATGCTCTCTTTGCACAATCAGCCATCCTCTGAGGAGAGAGCTAGTGAAGAGTGCCAGCAGAGCCACCGGCAGTACAGCTCCAGATGGAGCCATGCTGCTACAGAGCCCAGGGCATATAACAGACGGACTGAGCTTCTGCACAGATGCCCTTGCCTTTGGCAGATGCCCCTTGATCTGTGGGAGCTCCTTGCAGGATTCAGGCTGTCCGTAGCTCAAGAGGTCTGTACCACTCCTAAAACACAGCAACTCTCTCCCTGTGTCACAGAGTGGAACCTCCTTCCGCAGCATCCTTCTGCCTGATCTGTGGGCAGGCAAAATCCGGGCCTTGGTTTGAGAGGAAGAGCAGAGAAAAGGGTAACTGAGTTGAAACTGAAATGCAAAGGTCTGAGTATGAACAGAACGAAGCAGAATCAAGGAGCTTAAAAGCCCCCTCTGGTACTGAATCCAAAGGGTAGCTTGGGAGAGGCTAAGAACTACACCTTCCTCTGTATCGCCTGCAAACCAAAATACCCTTGAAGAAGCAGAATAAAATGGCTTCTTCCAGCCAGATCAAGCACAGCAGGTGGAAATAGCATGACGGAGACATAAGAAAGCACAGGAGACTGGAATGTAGGAAGAGCAGTGAACAGGAAGCGATGCCACAGGATGGAGGACAGTAACAGTCACATTTCACAATGCAAATAAGGGCTCAAAGGTCAGGCAAACAGCCAAAGTTCGTTGTCGCCTGGCTAAAAGAAGATATATATCACAGTGCTGAGTATAGCAGTCGCTGGGCACTTTGCCGCAACGTGGAATTAAGAGTCCATTCCATTCCCAAATGGCCATTGACAGACAGAGAGGGCGCGTACATGATGTTGGTGTAGATAGATTCATAGATTATAAAACCAAAAGCGACCACTCATAGAATCATAGAATATCAGGGTTGGAAGGGACCTCAGGAGGTCATCTAGTCCCACCCCCTGCTCAAAGCAGGACCAACACCAACTAAATCATCCCAGCCAGGGCTTTGTCAAGTCGGGCCTTATAAACCTCTAAGGAAGGAGATTTCACCACCTCCCTAGGTAACCCATTCCAGTGCTTCACCACCTTCCTAGTGAAATAGTGCTTCCTAATATCCAACCTAGACCTTCCCCACTGTAACTTGAGACCATTGCTCCTTGTTCTGCCACCTGCCACCACTGAGAACAGCCGACTTCCATCCTCTTTGGAACCCCCCTTCAGATAGTTGAAGACTGCTATTAAATCCCTCCTCACTCTTCTCTTCTGCAGACTAAACAAGCCCAGTTCCCTCAGCCTCTCCTCATAAGTCATGTGCCCCAGACCCCTAATCATTTTCGTTGCCCTCTGCTGGACTCTCTCCAATTTGTCCACATCCTTTCTATAGTGGGGAGGCCTAAAACTGCACACAGTACTCCAAATGTGGCCTTACCAGTGCTGAATAGAGGGGAATAATCACTTCCCTCGATATGCTGGCAATACTCCCACTGATGCAGCCCAATATGCCATTAGCCTTGGCAACAAGGGCACACTGCTGACACATATCCAGCTTCTCATCCACTGTATTCCCCAGGTCCTTTTCTGTAGATCATCTAGTCTGATCTTCTGCATAACAGAAGACCAAAGAACTGCCCTGAATTAATTTCTGTTTGAACTAGAGTAGATCTTATAGAAAAACATCCTATCTTGATTTAAAAATTGCCAGTCCTAGAGAATCCACCATAACCCTTGGTAAGTTATTCAAATAGTTAATTACCCTCTCTGTTAAAAAGAAGTTGCACTTTAGTTCTAGTCTGAATTTGACTAGCTTCAGCTTCCAGCCATTAGATCTTGTTATACCTCTTTCTGCTAGAAGAACCCTCTACTATCAAATTGCTGTTCTTCATGTAGGTGCTCATAAACTGTGATCAAGTCACCCCCTAACCTCTTTGTTAAGATAAACAGACTGAGCTCTTTCAGTCTTTCACTATAAAGGCAAGTTTTCCAATCCTTTAATCATTCTCATGGCTCTTCTCTGAACCCTCTCCAATTATAAACATCCTTTTTTAATTGTGGACACCAGAACTGGACACAGTATTCCAATAGTGGTCAAACCAGTGCCAAATACAGAATAGAAATATTTATTCAACATTTCTAACTTTTCTGTATTATTATTGATAATTCTACCATTTCCATCTGGTAAAGATCAATACCATTGTTAGTATTTTTTTGTTCTTAAGATACTTACAAAACTCCTAGTTATTGTCCATAATTTTGCTGGCCATAGAGTTCTCTTGCTTCCCTTATCAATTTTCTACAATTCCTAGCATCTGATTTATATTCATTCCTATCAACTTCTAATTAAAACTGCTTTCACTTCACCTCTAAACTAGATTTTTTTTTAACCAACGCAGCCTTTGTTCTCAGTTGTGGCATCTAGTAAAATGTTCTTTAAAAATTCCCAATTATCATTCACATTGTTCTGTTTAAATTCTTTCTCTCAACTGATTTGGTTTGTCACTGTTTTGAGCTTTATGAAATTGGCCATTAAAAAACCCACATGTATATTACTGGTTTGGACTTTATTCTGTTTGCACTTAACAACTGAATGGATACATTTGTGTTAGTGATAGACCTGACCCCAAATCTCAGCTCCAGTTACCTCCAAGCTTCAAAGCAAAGTGGATATGGATCTGGGCTGCTCATCTCTACTGGGTCAAGCTGAAACATCAGATCCAAACACTCCTGCACTGTTCCAATCCCCATTTCTAGACATGGCAAAGCAACTCATACATTTAAAGCACATAGTGGGATGCAGGAAAGGACATATTTTACAATAACCATGCTTTGCTCTTATAGGACGTGATCCAATGTCCACTGAAATCATTGGAGAGAGTCCCGTTGAGTTCAATGTACATTGGATCAAAGCCATATAGCTCTTATATTAAAAGCCACTATAAATTACTAAAGGGGCAGTGTGGGATATCCTGGGTCAGTTGTTCAGCTGATGTACATCGGCATAGTCCACTGAAGTAAGTGGAGTTATGTCAATTTACAACTGCTGAGAATGTGGCCCCCTACTATCAAAGATCACTGATTAAACATCTCAATCATCTTAAAGTACTGAATTCATCCTACAGGATGCTAGTGCGATCCCTCAGTTTTAAGCTCCTCAGCATAAACAATGCCTCTCCTTCCCTTATCCTTTCCCTCATCTCTGGTTTTAATCCTTCAGCATGTCTTTGACATGGCTTGGGGAGAACAGTTGTGCTGTTAAAAGAACATTTGGGGTGATATGAAAAAATCACCAATTCCCCCAGCAGGAATCACACTGCTCCTCTACAGAGCGTTCTGTCTTCAAAGCACTTTGCAAAATGATCCAAAGTCGGATCCAGAGCACAGGACCAGTGCAAGGGCAGAGCACTTAAACCCAAAGGCTTGGTCACCACTTTACTCCCATGTGAGCTCAAAGACGCTTGTGCCGGACTGCTGCCTAAGGATGGATTTATCCACAAATGACTCAGTCCACACAACACACACAGCAAGGTAGGATAGGACATATTATTATCCCCATTTTACAGGAGGATAGACTGGAACAGTGCAGTTCAGTCCAGCATTGCCGATTCTTGCAATTTTTTGGCAAGGTTTGCAATATTTGGTATTTGCATTCAAGCCCCAGCCCCTGGAGTCAAATTATTTATGTGTGAATCTCGCATTCAGTATATTTTTAAGTTTCTAGCCCTTGTGGTTGCAAAGAAAAGCCTTAAAAACATGACCCAAGCGTGACCTAACAGCCCAGAAACCCAGCAGACAAACTAAAACCAAAATGTTTTATTTTAATATCTCCTGATTTTTAAGCCAGTCTTATACTTTTTGGGAGTCTGACTCATGACTGTTGAATGCTTGTGGCTGACCATGCTGTGAGGACTCACCCAGCACCATGGAGAGTGTTGATGTTGTAGACTGCAAACAATAGAGAGTGGAAGCCACTAAATGGGCTAGCTTGTGCCATCTCATTCATGCAAAATTCCCATGGGTTCCATTAGGACTCTGGCTTTGTGACTGCAATGGGACTCTGGACAAGGAGAGTCTCCTTCAGAGCCATTCACTCACTGGATCAGTGGGAGTTTTGCCTGAGTCAGAGACTGTAAGATGTAGGGTCTAGCCAATGCATATTAGCAAACTCCACTTAGTTCAGCATAGAATGAAGGTCCCAAATTGTTTGTCCAATGCACATTACAGCTCTGCTTAGAATAAGCCTCTGTTCAGGGGTGGGTATTACTATGAGTAATGAATGACTTTGTTATGAGCCGGATCCAAAGCACACAGAAGCCCAGGGAGGCTTTCCATGGACTTCAGTGGGTGTTTGAACAGGGGTCTGATGGGGTGTCCACCCCACACAAGGCAGAGCTGGTAAATTAGGATAGTTAACCTGATAGGCTGCACCTGGGAAGAGCCAGGGATTGAAGGACTGATTGAAGATGGAGCCCAGCTGGGAAGGAACAGGAGGGGTGGGTATGAAGCCAGTAAGATGACAGCCGAAAGGGGCTGCAGGAGAAGTGGGCTGCAGTCACCTCCTGGGGGCAAGGAGGGGTGTTTGAGGCTAGGGAGTTAAATAGTCTGCAGTTACTCCGTGGGAGGAAGGAGTTTGAGCTGGTACAACCAGAGAGGGGGAGCCAGAAACTATAGGAAGGAGTCCCAGGAAAAAGCAACAGGGTCCGAGGGAAAGCAGACCACAGTTGCCAGGAAGGGTCCCTGGACAGGAACCCAGAGTAGTGGGTGGGCCCAGGGTTCCCCCAGCCCCTGGGAAAGTGGCACAGACCAGGCAGTGGAGCACAGATTGCCTAGGATGTTTGTCCAGTGGGATTTGGTCCCCTGAAAGGGAAAGACTATAGTGACCTGGCCAGAAGGCTAAGTCACAAAGAAGGAGCACCCCGAGTCCCAGAGAAAGGGAGCCACTGGGCAAAGAAAGGGGTGTCGGACCCTGATGTGGAGCTAATCCCCTGATGCGGCCACAAGGTGATGCCCTAGTGGCAAGCATACCTTGTGACAAGATCCTATAAGTGATGTGTGCATGTGCAGGTATCTTACAATTCAGTACTGAGTCCTGTACCTCATCAGTAAGGCTCTTCATTTGGGCTATTTATTGATCGGTTGATTTAATTTATTTATTGATAATTTCCCAGGGATTTATTGGGTTTCATTTAACCATTTCAAAACCAGAAGAAAATCGGCCAAAAACGAAAACAAAGGGAATCAGAGGAGGTGGGGTATTAAAGGGGGTGGGGAGGATGAGTCCCTCCGTGAAACCTCTGATTCTGCATGTGACAGAAAGCCAGGTGCTCACAGCTGTGAGGAACAGGAAGGGGGTTCATGAGCCTTATCTATAAATATTAAAACCTGTGACTCCTAAGGACAAAGAGGAATTAATTAAAGGTGAAATAAGGGAAAATAAGAGGAAATTTACGCAAGGGAAAATTTAGATGGGGATATCAGGAAAATTCTTCCTAATAGTGAGATCTAACAGACTGTGGCCTAGCCAAAGCAGAGAGGTGGAAGCTCCAATACTAAACCTGAGAATACATCAGTGGGTGCTGGAAGCATCAGGACACCCGAGAGGGTTATTCCATCTCTAATATCCGTGGGTTCAAATTCAGCCCTAGCCCATTCCAGGAGAGAAAAGTTTGGCTATAGGTTTTCATGATGGGTGTAAACACCGAGAATGTGATTCAGGAAAGCAATTAAGGACATAGTCCCATGGACTCCCATGGGAGTTATGCACATGCTTAAGGACCTTCCTGAACAGTGATTAATAGCAAATTAAGGGCTTTGTTGTAGGAACAGGCATGGAACAGAAAGAAGCTTTAAAACAATGGAGCTTATACTTAAGGCTTAAATAATATATAAATACTTCCTGATTCACAGGGGCTTTTTTCCTCCCTCCCGACCAAACTGACAGGTCAGTCAAGTGCTTGGCTGGGATCCATCTAGTGGCTTGATTATTAATTTGGAGAGCTGGAATCCAAGTCACAGTTAATCCCTTTTGCAGGATTCCCAAAGCAATTTTCATTTCCAGCAAAAGGCCATTGCAAAGCTCCTTCTGAACACTCTGGAAGTGCGAACGGGGCTGCCTTTGTACAGCTGGCTTGGAATAAAATTCATTTTGTCTTGAAGAGTGAGTTCTGGCCACAGTTTCTCCTGGACCTCATAGTTGCCTTAGGAGATTAAAGAGTCCTGGGGAAAGGTGCAAGGAAAAGCTTTCTTTCCTTCCTACTTTCTTTCAGGAACAATACAGGATGAAAATATCTAATTAGAATCCTGAACCAGTGATAGAGAATTCTGCATGCTTACAAATGAAAACAAATTACACTTTAAAGTGGAAAGGAGCCAACATCAACCTCTAATTTCAAACACTATGAAAGTACTGAACTTTCTGATCCAAATTCCAGGGTCAACTAAAATTGACACCCATAATGTCAATGGTGGTTTGGACAATTTTGGCACCTGTCCCCTTAGGAACCAGAACGAGGCCCCCAGGGTAACAAGCTTTATCACACAAGCGACTAAACACCCAACAGACAGTAATGACTTTCAGTGATTGATCCAGTGGTTTGGGGCCAGATTCTGCTCTCAGTAACATTCATTTAAATCCAGAGTGGCTGCACTGAAGTCAGCTTCGATTTAAATTGATGTAACTGAGAGGAGAATTGGGCCTCTAGAACTGAAAGATGATTCATCGTGGGGCTAGTCCCCAAAACCCAGCCACTGTCCTGAATCTCTAAATATTCTGCCAGCAGGTGTAACTGGCATAATTCTATTAAAGTCAATGAAGCGGATTATCCAGCCCAATACCTAGTTTTGACTTGTCATCTATAGATCTCAAAGAGCTTTACAAAAGGAGTAAATAGCACTAGCTCCATTTTACAGATGGGGACACTGAGTCACAGAGAGGCAAAATGACCCTTCCAAGGTCACCTGGAAGGCAATTAGCCAAGCTGAGGACAGAACCCAGGTTTTCCAAATCCTCGCCTGGTGCTCTATTCGCTAAGCAACACTACTTCTCCATCAACAGCTATGCCCATACATCCTTTCAGTGATTTAGGACCCTAGATTAGCTTATTTAGTTACAAAAGCGTTCCAGTGCCACTTTAAAGCAGAGATGAAAGCTGTTCCATTTCATCTCCGCTGTGAAAGTGTCCAGCCAGGACAACACAGCTACATCCACCCCCACTGTATTATCCTAGGTTCAAGGACCACATTTCACAAAGTTAAATGCTCTTTGTGAACCAGGAGGTTCTTCCTCCAATCAGAAATACTCCTCAGCACCAGGGTATTACCCAACACAGGGCTTAAAGTGGGATTTAACTGGGAAGCAAGCTTTGTGCTGGATCCCTGAATTTCATCCAACTGCAGCTGCTTCTATCCATCTTTGGCTTCAAACTCTATTCTCACACCACTCTCTGCAGCACACATTTGGCACTGAAAAAAACAACTCTGTGGTGATAGGGAAGAACCTATTATTAGATTAGCAACTATTATTAAATTAACTCTCTTTTAAAAAGACAGCTATCAATCCACTTAGTCCAGGCACAGAAAGTGCATCCCGAGGAAAGATAATATTTTTTCAGAGGCTTATCATTCGAAATCAGCTTGGCTGATTTGCTTCAGATTTGACCACAAATAAAATAAAAGCACTGCTGACCTGAGAATCAACTCAGGAATTATCAGGCATACGGGAAGTTTTTTGTGGGGAGGAGGAAGCAGTAAGAAGGTTAAAAATGAGGCCTTCTCCCAGCTGTGAATCCATAATCACGTCTAACTGAATTGAAGCATTGCACAAAGGACAAGGTTACTTACTCTCTGCAAATTAGCCACAGAGAAACGAAAGAGCCCATATGCAGCTTCCAGTCTGAAACCTTAATTAACATAAACAATGTTAAATGCACAAAGAAACGCATGTTGCTATCAAAATAAAGCATATGGCTGGCTAAATACCCGTAAGATTATCTGGAGATAATCTTTTCAGACACCATAAATACAGCTGACGCTGAGCCATAATGACTCCCATCAGAAGGCCAGCACATTCCACTTGAGAGGAAACACAACTTCCCAAGCAGCAGTGGCTTTTTACCCCAGCCCAGTTCTGAGTTGAAAATGCATTCAAAAATCCAGAGCACGGGGCTAATTATTAATCTGCATATACTTGCTCTACAACAATACCATATATACATTATAAAGCCTGACACTCAAATCTTGCACAATGGGGTCGTGGTCCGTGTCTTGGGCTCCTAGGGGCTCCCACAATAAAAATAGTGAATAATATTAATAACATAATATCTCTGGTGATTTATTCCACAGTTGGAGTCTTGCCAACCCACACGCTCAAAAATCAGGAGTTGAACCTCTCAACAAAATCATGAAGTTGCCTTAAAAATCATGAGATTTTTTTAAAAAAATAACATGACGGGAATTCTTTGGATTTGCCTTCTGATTTTTAGCCTTTAAGGATTACACTTTCAAGCTCTTCTCTGCAGCCATGAGGGGTAGAAACTCATGAACATGGAAATTCTCCTATAAAACACATGACTCCAGGAACTGGGGCTTGAACAAAAAACAAAACATATGGTGAGAGGCTCAATAAAATCCCCCAAGTTGGCACACTGCACATGGTGTCTCCATCATGTCTGTCCACTGGATAATTCCCAGAGGAGACCATTGAATGTACCACCCACCTTGGACCAGCTGTGAAGCACTCCAGCCTCCTAACCTCTTCTCTGTCTTATGCTAGCTGCCCATGACTGCCAGGAGACAATATGGCAGCTAGGAACCACAGAGGTGCAAGGAAGCCCAGCTACAACCCCATAACTGGCTGCAGGAAGGAGGAAGCATCGGAGCAGTTATGTCAGCTCTTCACCCCTGGACTGGGACAATCCTCCTGGGGTTAGCTACAATACTTTTAGGGCCACTGTGTGCCCTAAAGCAGAAAATCTGAGCCATGATGTATTAGGCTGTAGAATAATTTCCCAAGGGAAGAGGTGGAAGCACCATTGTAAGGGGCTTACAGTTATTGCTCGAGACACTGAAAACTAGACTAAGCAAAGCGCTGGGGAATGGGCTGTAGGGAACCATCAGCCCTGGCCTCCAGGGAATGGACAACATGTTCACACAGGTCAGTGGAGCCTCTCCAACTGGGACATCTAGAGCCCCTCCCAGACAAATGAAAAGATCAGAGTGTGATAGATCTGCCTCCATCCCACTTCAATGTGCCATTTCTGGCTGTTATCTCAATCGAGCAGATCTTCTAGATGCAGCGTCTGTCTATGCTGAGGCAGTTGCCCTGAGGTCCCAAATGATACAGTTTGCACCTGCACATTGCAGTAGGGGCTGCGAAATAAGGACAGGAACAGGACTTCACTGAACAGCCTCCCGACCACTCACTACGCAGCACCGCAGGGCACTCTCAGAAGTGCCCTTAGCACGAACAGAATGAAAGCAAGTCCCATTGGCAAATTTAACCTAGCACTCCCAGCTCTTATAAGGGCTTTTCACCTCTAATTTCTCAGTTAGCATGTGAAGCAGAGTATGGCCCACACATGAATCTAGAGAGGATTGTGGGAGGTACAACATGGACATATCCTAAACACAGCCTCTCTGGTGCTAGGAATAACCATGATGGATCACTGTTCTCCATAGCTATCCTCTCATTCAGCTGCAGAAAAGAGCACATAATTTCCTGATATTCTCCTTAAGACACTTCTCACTCCCCCATCACACAGCTGATCATCCTGAGAACCTTCCAGAGCTCAGGCTTCTGGAGCTTTAGAAGAGTTTTCTTCATAATGCAGGGCGCATCCTAGTTATGAAAACTAGCCCTGAAGCACTTGCATTGAAAGCTGCTAGAGAAAGTGCTCAGTTGGAAAAATTAAGATATAGTCAGACAAGCAGCATACGCATTACAGACCACATTAATAAAAAGGTCCTGGTGGACGTCCCGAATCTCTGGGGAAATCATGTTTGGGACGAATGGTGAAACTGGCCAACGGCTTTACTTGTGCACCCATCCCCCCTGCCCCCTAAAAGGGACAACATGGCAAATAGCATTGAGCACCTTGGCAACACAAACTGTGGTTAACGACGTCTGCACAAAGGAACTAAATCAGTGGGAGTTAGGTACCTAAATATCTTTGAGGATCTGGGCCTCGGATAATACAGTGATGATGGGAAAATAGCTAGACAGATAGATTAGACCAGAGGTGGGCAAACTACGGCCTGCGGGCCGGCCCCTCCTGCCTGGCCCCTGAGCTCCTCGCCCAGGAGGCTAGCCCCCGGCCCCTCCCTGCTGTTCCCCCTCCCCCACCGCCTCAGCTCGCTGCGCTGCTGGCGCAATACTCTGGGTGACGGGGCTGCGAGCTCCTGGCACAGCGCAGCTGCAGAGCCTGGCCTGATCCCGGTCTCTGTACTGCACGGTGGCGTGGCTGGCTCCAGCCGGGCGGCGCGGCTGCCTGTCCTGGTGCTCTGTACTGCACGGTGGCGTGGTTGGCTCCAGCCGGGCGGTGCGGCTGCCTGTCCTGGTGCTCTGTACTGGCGGCTGCCTGTCCTGGTGCTCTGTACTGCACGGTGGCGTGGTTGGCTCCAGCCGGGCGGCGCGGCTGCCTGTCCTGGTGCTCTGTACTGCACGGTGGCGTGGCTGGCTCCAGCCGGGCGGCGCGGCTGCCTGTCCTGGTGCTCTGGGCAGCGCGGCTATAGCGCCGCCAGCCACTGGTGCCCCAGGCAGCGCGGTAAGGGGGTGGGGAACAGGGGGGTGGGGTTGGATAGAGGGCAGGGGAGTTTGGGATGGTGGACAGGGGGCAGTAGTATGCATAGGGATCAGGATAGTCAGAGGGCAGGGAACAGGGGCATTGAATGGGGACAGGTGTTCCGGAGGGGCGGTCAGAAAGGAGAAGGGGGGCTGGATGGGGCAGTGAGGGGCAGTCAGGGGCAGGGGGTCCGTGAATAGGTGGATGGGGCAGGACTCCCAGGGGGGCATCAGGGGAGGCTGGATGGGGCAGGAGTCCCAGGGGGCAAGAAGCAGGGGGGGCGGGCCACGCCTGGCTATTTTGGGGAGACACAGTCTCCCCTAACCAGCCTTCCATATAATTTCGGAAACCCGATGTGGCCCTCAGGCCAAAAAATTTGCCCGCTCCAGGATTAGACTGACAGATCACTCGATTAAGGTCCTATTCGGAATACATTTGGCGGGCTGGATAATGCCAGCAGCATTCTACGTATTCATTAGATTGAAGGGAAATCTTGCTCTTCAGCAGGAGCAGTGATACAAGCTGATGGTACCAGTCACTCCCCACTTACAGTAGAGCTCATCATACAAGGACAGTTAACTGGCACCAGGAAAAGGACACAAGTATCATCACATTGTTGTAAATGCTTAATATGTACAGCTAACACCGAGGAAGGACGCTTTTGCCCTTTTAGAATTATGCCCACCCGGCTGGGAGATATCAAGTTCTGCATGGTGCATGCCATTGAAAGACATTGAGCTCCTGTGCAAAACCATAATGCCCCCTTCCTGCGGGAGAAGAGGAATTGTTAAAGGGCCAGGACCATTTCTACTAAAGGGCTCATTGGTTAAGGTGCTGGCCTGGGACTCAGGAGAGCTGGTTTCAGTTCCTGGCTCTGCCACAGAATTGCTGGATGACCTTTGGCAAGTCACTTAATCACTCTGTGCCTCAGTTCCCCCCCTGTAACAAGGGCACAGCAATCTTCCCTTTTCCTCACCCCTTTAGTGTCAAGTCTATTTATACCATACAGTCATTCAGGCACGGACTGTCTCTTACTAGATGTATGTACAGCACCTACCACAATGGGCCCCAGATCTTAGCTTGGGCCTCTGGGTGCTACTGTAAAACAAATATTAATAAGACCCAGTCCCTGATTCAAAGAGCACACATGACCCAAGGAGTGAGTCAGTAAGAGCACTGGCTCTCTCGGACCAATCAGCACTAGTTCCTCCAGGTAGTACTGTTTCCCAGAAACCTAAATCACAAGCTTTAAATGGCTTAGTGCAAGACTACACAATAAAGAGATGAGGTAAAATAAATCAAGCAAATGAGAGCGGGGCCAGCAGGAGGGGGAAGACGGGTAAAGAAATTAAATCAAGAAGCCAACCTAAGGAGCTGCAGGCAAAGATGAAGATGCAGGATTAAAGATTAACCGTAACTGAGAGGGGGATGCAGTTCTTTAAAGGCACAAGTGGCTGAGAGGGACTCAGCAAAATCCATGGAAATCTCCCAAGAATAAAGTCTTCAGAGATGCAACTGGATCAGGGGTGCATCAGCACCTGGTCCCAAGAACTCCTCCATTCATGCTCGCTCCATTGTTTGCAGTTCCGGATGAGGATTAAAAGTGGAGCAAGGGGACTCATCATTAAAGGGAAAATTGCTATGGCAGCTGGGCCTTGCAGGGAGCAGAGAGCTGTGAAAATGGGAGAACAGGGTGCTATTGCCACTGGATCTTCAAATCAGTGGCAACTGGATCTAGAGAGCAGAGATGGTCTTCAGGCCTGGATGGTGTAATGGGTCACATCCAAACTCTGGGAAATCTGCCTACTTCAGAGTTCCTTGCACCTTCCCTTGAAGAGTCTAGTTCTGTCCAGTGTCAGATTCAGGGTACTGGAGTAGATGGGCCATTGGTCTGATCCAGTCTGGAAAATCCTATGTCCCTCTGTTCCTACGTAAACAACTCAAGTGCACAAAAACAAGCATGTGCAAAATCGCAGAGATACATGCACAGGCCAGGTTGATGCTGCTTGTAAATTTTTTCCTTCATATTGCAACAATCTAACTATTATGTACATATTATCCCTGAAATCAGAAGGGTTCAACTGCTAAAGGGGATTCTCCTTTCCCCGGAACTGGCACCTCTTTTACAGCAGCAAAATCATGTCTTGTAATGGAACATTCAACAGATACCCTGTCTTACTTTTGGGAAACCTAGGCTGGGGCTACGGGGTGGGAGAGCTTTTTTATTTACTGTTTTTGGTTTTTAAAAAAGACAAGCGATCTCACAGTGGCTTTCTAACATATTGATACAGCCTCCCTGGCAGTATAAAGTCCTTTCAATCTTTGTTCGGATCATTCCAAGAACTGCTCTCTTCTGGCTGATATATGCACTTGCTCAGTATGGTCCAACAGAGCACACGACCAGCATTTTCTGCAGTCAGAGGGAGCGTTAGTCCAATTACTGAAAAAGCAATAATCAGCACCTCCTGGGCTCATCCAAACCCTAGTAAAGTAAATGGGTGAACTCCCATGGACCCCAGCAGGCCTTGGATGGGGCTATGGGTTAATACGGACATTGGTAAGGCCTCATCTGGAGTACTGTGCCCAGTTTTGGGCCTCACACTACAAGAAGGATGTGGAAAAATTGGATAGTCCAGCGAAGGGCAACAAAAATGATTTGGGGGCTGGAGCACATGACTTATGAGGAGAGGCTGAGAGAACTGGGATTGTTTAGTCTGCAGAGAGAAGAGTGAGGGGGGATTTGATCGCTGCTTTCAACTACCTGAAAGGGGGTTCCAAAGAGGATGATTCTAGACTGTTCTCACTGGTACCAGATGACAGAACAAGGAACAATGGTCTCAAGTTGCAGTGGGGGAGGTTTAGGTTGGATATTAGGAAAAACTTTTTCACTAGGAGGGTGGTGAAGCACTGGAATGGGTTACCTAGGGAGGTGGTGGAATCTCCATCCTCAGAGGTTTTTAAGGCCCGGCTTGAAAAAACCCTGGCTGGGATGGTTTAGTTGGGGATTGGTCCTGCTTTGGTCCTAGTCTTGGACTAGATGACCTCCCGAGGTCCCCTCCAACCCTTCCAACCCTGATATTCTATGATTCCATGCTTCTAAGGGGGACATCAAGGAATTGTGAGATAGAAGGACAGGGAAATGCAGCAACAGCTCTATAGGCAGGGAGGTTCAGATCACGGAGATTCTTCTTCATCATATGGAGGATATTCCTGTGTTGTCAGGGCTCCTTTCGTTCTCTTTGCAATCTGTTTGCTGTGTGATCCTCAAAACAAACTCCCCACATGGGCTAAGCACAATGTTGCCAGGACGGTCAACTCCGCATGGCACTTTAAACTGTCTTTTCTGATTTGTGTTTCATAAAGCTTCAGTTTCCCTTTCTAGAAGGTCAGTCGAGTCTCGCCTCCGAACTGCTGAGTTGCTTCTTGTCCTCATCGTTATTCTGCATTTGTGGCTGCGCCTGATGTCTGACACTTGAAATGTAGAGAAAAACCACGGTGGGACTGGAAGGATTCAAAGTGGGGGCTGATTCCAATCTCCCTTACGCCTGGTGTAATGCCAGGGAACTAATGGAGTTACTCCTGATTTACATCGGCGCAACTGAGAGGAAACCTCTGTGAATAACAGCAGATGAAACAGATACACTGGTGTCGATGCAGCCGCACCAAGGGGTAAGCCAGATGCAGTAGTGTTGTGGCAAATTGACTGGTGCACGGGACAGATGCACTCGTGCTGATGCAGCTAGCGCTGGCTTCCGGGGATGTTAATTTCACCCCTCTTCACTTGCCTGGCCCCTGCACCTCAGGGAGAACACCCCTGCAGAAAAGCAGGCGGTGTCATCATTGCAGCCAACTCCTGGGGATTCTGCCGGAGCTTATGTGGGGGAGGCAGCTTTAGTTTATGGCCAGGGCTCAAGTGGACCGAATCAGCTCCCTCATTGACCAGCCTGATCACGGCCCTTCTCTTCAAAGCGACACCCATCCTTTGGGCTGCACTGGTTTCTTCCTCCCCCACCCCCGATCATCCTCACGCTACTGTGCTCTGAACAGGTATTTAGCCACATGACTGGTGTCAATAGGATTCCCGTGAGCAGGATCTGTGCCACCCAGCTGCAGCTCTTTAGGCACAGTGAGGATCCCATTGCAGGATGACTCGTGGCTCAGGATATGTCACCCCTGGCAGCACGCAGGCAGGAGGCTGAATTCGTTCCCCTTAACTCCAAACCCCACCCCCAGGAACTGTATTCTGTATTGATTAAACCTGCATGAGGGAAGCTTCTCTGGCTGAGTGACATGCTAAACCCCAGGCATCAAAACCCAGGATCTTATTTATCTACATCTTCCACAGCCCTGCCTGGCCTGGAAGGACAAGAGGTGATAGGATCATTCAGTCTCCGGGCCTATCTCTGCTGACGTGAGCAATCAAGGTAGCCAATCAGAGGCAGTTGCAGGGTTGGGCAAACTGAACTGAGACCCACCAAATTCGTTTCACATGGGTTAGCAAGCTGTCGCTGGATTTACACTGAGGATTCCTCCACAGCTGGGTCCCACCGAACAGAAAGCAGGTGCTCCACAGATGTGCAAGAAAGACATACTTGCACCTGAAATGTTACATCTGATCAGAGACGGTCTAGCCAGTATTTGGTCCTGCCATGGGACTGGACTCGATGACCTCTCGAGGTCCCTTCCAGTCCTAGAGTCTATGAATCAGCCACATGGATGGAGAAGAAACTAGGGGCTGCGTAATGCAGTGCCTCTTCTTTCTTCAGTGTCCTCTGACTTGAGATCACGTATGTTTTGCACTACAATAAAGCAGCTGAATATGGAGCAATCTTTTCCCAGCCTTGTAGATGACAACTTATTTAATTCAAACCAGCCTGGGCCTGATTCTCTGCTCCCCAGCACTTGGTGTAGCCAGCTGTACTCGAGAAAAGGGAGTGCAAGATGCTCTCAATCATTTTAAAACCATTTCCCACTGCAGTAAATGACTACCCAAGGTGTAAGGCAATGGAGAATCAGGCCTTGTGGGCTCGCAGTGGCCTCTAGCCATCCATCCTTTCCTTCTATTTTATCCCTCTATCGAGTTTATAATACACAGTGGAAACACGGACTACAAATAATTCTCTAGGTAGCACGGAATGCTAATTTCATCTCTATCTCCCAGCATGCCTGTCCCTCCAGCCAATCAGCTCGTTCCAAAGGCAGACAGATGTTGCAGCATCTGTGTAATCTTCCACTAAACTGTCAGTTGTGTTTCACACCCTGGCATTAATTTTTGCTGCAGTGATGAATGTTGGAGGGATCGAGAGAGAAGTCACCCAAAGGGGAGCTTCCTACTGTCACATAGCACAAGGACATCCTTTCACTCATTTAATACCTGCCAATGATGTGGCAGCAGAAAAGAGGAGGCTCCTAGTTACATCAACTTGCATGGTCCTCAGCTGGAAAGGGCATCTGCTCCCCCATGTATGGGATGCAGCATCATGAACATCCTTTTACATGAATATAGACTCATGCAGCAGAATTCCCCATTGCAGACATGTGCCTGAGTGCCTAAATCCCTATTGAAAATGGGATTTGTCTCCTAAACCAGTTAGGTGTAGTGATACTGAGCACAGCAACATCTAATCCCTTTAAAAATCTGGGCCTTAACCAATTCGTGCCTCAGTTTCCCCATCTGTACAACAGGGATAATAGCACAGGGATGCTTCACAGGGATGTTGAGGATGAATACATTAAAGATTCAGAGGGGCTCCGATACTATGGGACATATAAGTACCATATAAGTAGGCAGATATAGCACAAATCTGCACCCTGTATGTCTCTGAGTCTGAGTAGGGTCCCGATTATGACAAGGGATCAAGCTGACAAGCTTTGAACAAATTTCCAGTCACCTCTGCTCTGGCCCCTCTGGAGGAGGGAAAGAGGAGAGTTACGGCAAGTTACACCAGCTGAGGGTTTGGCCCTTCTGCGTATGTTTCATCCCTTCATATCATCCTGTTGGTGCTTGTTCTCAGATTGTTTGCATTAGTGAATAACTCCTTATCTGTAAAACTTGGCAGAACTATCTTCCCTGCCCCATAAATAGAAAGCTGAGACCACATCTCTGTTCCCAGCTAGGGCCCTGATCCTGCAGTGAGATCTGCGCAGTTGTTCCCCGGTGATTGTGCAGAGCCCAAGTGACTTCAATGGGCTCCTTGTCCAGGGAAGTGTCTGCCCATGGGGAAGTAAACGGCCTGCTCACAGACCCACAGATCCAAGTGCAAGATCAGGTTCTTTATTTGCAGCTCAGAGCCAGAGATTTTCCAATGCATATTTCAGCTGTTCTGTGCCACCCTTGAGCTGCAAATGTCACTCGGCAAAACATCAGCTGCATACCTGGCACCAGGAGTTACAGATTAAAATAAATCAATGGGATAAGAATATTACACCATTAATTATTATCATGGGCCAAATCCTTGTAGGTACCGAGCCCTTGCAGTTCCCACTGCCTCCCAGGAATGCTGCATGTGGTCAGCAGATACTCAGGGTTTCTGAGGGTTTGATCTATTATTAAATAATAAAAAATAAATGTAATAAATAAAGCAAAAGCAATGTTTCCCCAAATGCTTTCTCCCCTGTAATTTCAGGATGGCCCGTTCTCCCACCAAAGAGTATGAGTAACTTCCATCAAGTCAGCTGGGAGGATCTTGTGGTCACTGGGTGGTTTGCTCGAGGTCTACTAGTGTAGTTAGATGCTTGGCTGCGTGTGTGTGTTCTTCCTGTGTGCTGCCCCAGCTCTGCACAGACAGCCGGCATAGCAGACCTCGAGCGAACCGTCCAATGACCACACGATCCGTTAAGGTACGAAGGCGCCAGGGCAGGTTTATTGTTAGCAAAGCATGGTAATAGCACCTGGTAGACTCTACAAGGATACTAAAACATATATGTCCGTAACAATGGACGCAGCTCAGTAAATGGCAGGATTTTCCATTCCCACCTAAGCTGAACAAAGATACTTCCTCTGAGATACATCTTTATACCCTAATACAAACAAGTTAGTATTGCCTTTGACATAGTTAGTCACTGCTCCCTGACATGGCTAGTTATCACCTTGTACATGTTGGTTTAATTAAAATGTTTTTATCACATACTGTTATCCTAATCTTATCTTTTAGAAGGGTTCAGTGTGTTCCTGTAATTCCTGAGCAATGTTTTTTGTACCATCTTTGATATCGGGGTGTTCTGGTACCACTTAATATTGAAATGTGTTTGCATAAGTATTTTGTAACTAGCACTTTTTATGTGTGTCTCCAATATCAGCCCTGTTCTTACTACATTCTGTGAGCAGGTCCTGCCTCATACCAGGCCTCTAATGCAAGGGCTTATGTCTCAGGCTCTCTTCCTACTACAGAAGGCAGTAGGGCCCAGTGGATAGACCCCTAGACCAGGAGACTTGTGTTCTTCTCTCAGCTCTTTCACCAGCTTTCTGGGTGACAGCGCGTGAATTGGGCTCTGTCTCTGTTTTCCTGTCTATAAAATAGGGATAATGATATTTTGAAAGCTACACATCACAGGAGCTAGGCATTATTGTTATTGTTGATTACTAGCATTGTAACCTGGGCAAATTTGCTGTGAGTCCAAGGCACGAAGTTGGTGAGACTGGATAGCAGAGAACTGGAATCTTTGCCAGCCAGCCAGCAGCCTCCATTCTTAACAACAGCAGAGAGCAACTATGTGCAGATGTATCTTAGATTAAATCTAGGCATGCACTGGGCCAAGCTTGTCCCTACTGTAACTCCATTGGGTCCAGCGGTGTTACTGCAGGGATGGATTTGTTCCATTGCTCTGACCGAGGGACAAGCAGCAGATCCAGGCTGCCAGATTTACTGTCATACAAATGTGGAGGGTGTACGTTAAACCACCTTGAGCGGCAGCTTTAGCCTGAAGCAGAGGCCAGCTGAGGAAGATTAATACGCATCATTCAGGTGGTCATTATTGTAATAGGATCAAAGTATTTGCAAAGCATCAGAAAGGGCCTTGACAAGTCTGAAAATCATTACATGCAGCGTTACCTCTCAGAGCCCTTAATGAGGCCTTCTGGCCTCACTGTGCCAGTTATATTTCTTCCTATAGCTACCGACTGAGGGTTAAAGTGAATTCCAATAAATACAGTGACCAGGGCAAAGAGGAACTGTCCTTTCAGCACCAAGTATTCATTCTCTCTGTCTCCAGGCTAAGAGCTTTGTCTACTAGGTTTTCTCCCTTCTAAGGGAACTGGGACGTGCCCATGCTGTACATTTTGATGATCTCGCATTCACATTCCCCAGCAATAGGTCAGCTGCAAGACATCTATTTTCCCTGTGGTAGCAAGAGCCTGCTGGGGCTAGATATTGATCCAGCTGTCAGAACTGGCTCACTGATGCATGTATTCTCTAATCTGCTTTGCCATTCAGCTAAGAAGCCACTTTTAAGCTAATGTAGCCATCAGAATACATGCTCTGGTGTGTTATGTTATGTTGTGTGATGTGTTGTGTTATGTTAGGTTTCAGTTAGTTAATGGATGTATTGGGTTCTGAATCTGTAAAGTCGGATTTGGGTTCTATGAGAATAGAATAGAATAGAACAGAATAGGGATTGTGTTGCTTGTGACTATTCAAATTGCAAATATGATGTGATGGGCAAAGCTAACAAGGTTTGAATCATAAAATAAAGTTCAGATCATAAAGTTCACAATTTCAGATCATAAAATAACAATAATAATAACCGAATAATAATACTTAGCGCTTATATAGAGCTTTTCATTGCTAGATCTTAACGCATTTTGAAGGGGTTGCTCAATATTAATATTGTCATATTCTAGACAAGGGAACTGAGACGTAGAGCAGTGACATAAGTTGCCTTTGATCACACAGTAAGTTAATGATTGTGAGAACATTAAATGCCAAGTATCCTCACATCCACCTCAGATCCCAGAGCACCATCTCTTGTGTCGGTTTAGCAGGCGATTTTATTTCAGGCTCCTGACCAGAAGTGGGACAAGCAGAAGGCACAGAAAAATAAGTCATTAAAAAAAAGCAATGCACATTTTCCAGTCCTTCCAGAAATTCTGCTCGCAGTTTGTGTGGAAAGATGGGTCAGATCTCTTTTTTATCCACACCGCTTGCCCCCTCTGTACATTCACAACCAAACAGACATGACTTTTATAAACATTTCTCTCTCTCCTTGGACTTTAGCCTGGACTTGTCTTCCCTATTATGAAAGATGTATTTAATGAATGAAAAACTTATTTTGTTGGTTCTGTCTTTTCTTTTCACCTTCATAGAACTGTATTCCAGCATAATGTACTGTAGTGCTATTGTGCGTATGAGTATGTGATATTGCCCCCTAGTGGCTGGTCCACAGAGAAGATAAGGGACCTGCTGTTATAAAGGACCTAAGAGCCTTCTTCTTTAGCTCAAGTGGTAGAGGCTTGTGGTTTTAGAGCTAAAGAACGAGAGGTCTAGTCCACTTGTACACGAGTTTTTAAAGCAAACCTGGCCTAATCCTAGGTTGATTTGTGGTTCTGGATTGAAACTGTGAAATTCAGGGATTTACTGGAAAACAAGGTGAAATTCAGCAGTTTCAATTGCATTTACCTGAACCCCAGACTGAAGGTGAGGAAACGCAGGGAAAACTAAGACACAAAGAGAAGTGACATGTCTAATCCTTCACATCCAATCAGTGTCAGGAATCAGACTGAGGGCACTATGGCTTTAGGACCTCAGCTCAGGCTCCTAGATGACACTGCCTTTCCCTATGGTTGATGTGGTCATTCCATTCCTGGGATCTAGCTCATTCCAGTGCTGGCTCCTCTACCATGTTCAGCTCATCAGAGAGACAAGGCTCAGCTGCGAAGGATCATACGTGGACCAGGTCTTCCCCAAAGCTGGAGGGTGTTCGGATCTGAGGGATCGGTTCAGCCCAGAAAGATGGGTGAACTGCGAAGCCCTGCTATGGATCAGAGCTACTCTAAAGTCCAGGGTTGTTGGACCTGGGGATCATCAGTGCCGTGTGGCCACTGATGAGACAGGCGGTGACATTTGGCTTGGAAGGAAGGAGACCCTTCTGATGCTGCTAGTGGGTGCCAGGGTCTGTATTTCAGAGCCTCCATGTAAATACACACAAAGAGCTTTGGTCATTAGCAAACAGAATCTTGGCTCCGTAAACCCTAAGATCACTCATCTGCACTCACACGTGTCCCACTGAATCTGACCAGACTCCTGGTGCAAGTCAGGGTTCCTGGTGTGAATACAGATGGCAGAAGTAGGCTCACAACTAAAATGAAACACGTGGAAGTTAAATGAGTTTATGCTTGAGTCTGAGCCCCTGAAGACTTCCGCCTGTATGTGAGCTGGAGAGAAAGGTGCTGAGCAGCCCCAGTTCCCCCGAAGCCAATGGCCATTGCATGTGCTCAGCACCTTCCAGAATCAAGGCCCCAGGCTGCCTTAAGTTTGCCTTAGATATGAATTACATTGGCTATTGGTCAGTTAGAGGTTAAAGCACATGAGGTCAGGGATGCGGTTTTCTCCCAGTCCCTTTTCTTCGGCTCTGAATGGCTGTGCCTGGCAGCACTTGAGGCTGCAAATCAGCACTCACAACCGCCACACAGAGACCATTGAAAAGCAGCCTGCAACGGATTACACATTCCCAGCACATACCAGGTAAACTGCACAGGCAACAATGAGCTCCGAGAGAGACGCAGAAGACCCATGCAGTCTGCACCAGAGCTCGCGAACAGTCAGAGCCTCCCTTTCCCCTCCTTGAACCAACTCCCTCGCACGCTTCTGCCCTGGTCACCCAGGCTGTGAAAGGCAAGTGACAGCTGGGGCTGCCACCCTGTGCCACAGAACGTAATCAGCTGACCTGATTCTTCTGAAACATGATGCCACAGGGGAGTGTGTGACAGCTCAACTGATCCCTCAGAGCCGCCAAGGGGCTGGGAGGAAAAGGACACCGTGCCTTAAGAACACACCATATCAATGGGACAGGCACATGTACCCACACATAATACATGTCTGGATGCTCGCCTGTGCACACATACAGCTATCCAAATACCCACACCGGGACATATGCATGCACACAGACCCCCCCACCCACATACACTTGAACTCTCCTGCATACATGGGCCCGTGTAACCCACACACCTCCTGGATGTGGTGTTCTGTCCCAGCGAGTGGCACCGAGAAGACTTTGGCCTGGGCTACACTAGCGGGGAGGTGCGGGGGTGTTCAAACTAAGATACTTAACTTCACTTACACTGTAGACTCCACTTACTCCTCCTGCCGAGGTGGAGTACGGGCGTCGATTTGCGGATCGATTTATCGCATCCAGACGAGACACGATAAATCAATCCCCGATACATTGAACACTACCTGCCAATCCGGCAGGTAGTATAGACGTACCCTTAGAGATTAATGAGTCTGCTACAGCCTTAGCTAAGGGTGATGTGGCTTTTAGCTCACGCAGTAGAGGCTCATGCATTTAGCTCCAGAGGTCCCAGGTTTGATCCTGCCCGCCGATGACCGGGATCTGTTGACGTTACACATACCCACATATGCATGCAAGTGTGTGCACACACACGCCTGCATAACCAGGCACTTACACACCAGCATGCATGCACCACATACCTGATCCACAAGTGCGCACATACACATGCATCCTGGCTTATGCAGCTACCCACAGACATGTACACACACCTGTGTACACAGGCTTATCACACACACACACACACACCCATCCATCTGCACACGAAGACACAGGCACATGCCAGTGTGCCCTCAGCCACGCCATGGCCATGCACTGTCATGGCCTTTAATCATTGGAAACCCACCAGCGAACCTGCCCCATTCACAGGAGATGCCCTCCCCCTCTGCCTTCCCCTCAAGGGGAAGGTTTCCAGGCCTCCTCCCATTGAATTATGGGAGATACTTTATTCCTTCCGGCAGCCAGTCACTGAGCCCCTCCCAGATGACCCTTGCGGCTCCGTGCAGCAAACGGGGCGACGTGACCTGTAAGCCTGGCAACCCTTAATGAGCCCTATAGATCTGGCACCAATGGAGACGCAAGTCCCAAACGCTGGATGCTTCCCAAGTGCCTCATAAAAATAGCCCTCCCCCCCGCCCCACTGAAGAGCGAGGCCGAGGGGTGGAGACACTCTCAGCTTCCTGCTGAGACAAAGACGGCACTGGAGAGAGAAGCTGGGCTCCTTTACCCCGGCCGCGCTGTGAGTCCAGCCACCGGGGCCCCGCTCACACCGAACGGAGGGCCTGGCATGGGGCTGTTGAACGGAAGGAGCCAGCCAGCGGGCCGCTGCCTTGCTAATCAGCCAAGCATCAGCAGGGCTAGCCCCAGGAAGGGGGTTGAGAGGGGTCAAGCCGGAATGGAGAAGAGAAGAGGAAATTTCCCTCACTCAGTGACTTGGAGGGAAGACGGGGAGACAAGAGTGTTTGATTCAGACCCTTTGAAACCTTCCCCATCTCCGCTTTCCCCTCTGCCTAGTGCCACACGCCATGGTACATTTGGCAGGCAGCAGCTGCCCTGTATTGCGCACCCGGGTCTCCTACAGCCTGCCCTAGGGAAAGGCGATAGAGAAAACCCAGCTTCTTCCTGTAGGCCATTCCCAGCCCCTGGGACGATGCTGGCTAGGGAGGATTAGCTAAGCAGGGGCTGAGTCCCTCATTTCCGGGCTAGAAGGAGGGCTGAGGACGCCTTTCTCACCCGTATTTGTGAGCGGTGGTTTATACTGTACAACCCAAGTCATGCTAGCCAGGCACTGCGGCTCCGCTGACTGGCAGCAGCTGCTCTTTGCGGCGTTGGTCTAGCTAGGGTGATCATCTGTCCCAATTTGATGGGGACAGGCCTGATATTCAGGGCTTTTTCTTATATAGGTGTCTATTCCGCCCTACCCTGATCTTTCACACTTGCTATCAGGCCAGCCCAGGTATAGCTGTGTTGGGCCCATGATATGAGAGAGACAAGGTGGGTGAGGTCAGATCTTTTACTGTTGGTGAGACACACTTTCAACGAGCTACACAGAGCTGGAGAAGAGCTCTGTGTGAGCTCGAAAGCGTGGCTCTCTCACCAACAGAAGCTGGTCCAGTAAATGATCTGACCTCACCTCTCTCTGGCAGCATCTGTGCCATTCAGCTAACAAGCCCCTCCCAAGTGCAGGGACGGTCTTGCGCTAAAGGCACAGCAGTGAAACCTCGGAGATCTGGGTTCAAATCCTTGTTGAGTCACCAACCTGTTGTGCAGCCTTAAGCTGATGATTTGGCTCCTCCTAGGTCTTTGGGTGCCCAATTTCCACTGAAATCAATGGGAATTAGGTGCCAATAAATACCTTTGAGGAACCAGGCCCTACCTTCTCTGCCCCTTAGTTCCTCACCTGCTGCGAGGGTCAACTCATTAATGCTGTGGAAGGGGCTGGGCAGATGTTCTCTCATGCTCCCCCTTGCCTGAGTTCTGCTTTGACCAGATCACCTCTCACCTCCAATAGCTCCATGAAATCAGGTCTACCTGCTGCTCCCAGAGCAAGCCATCTGCTGAGCTGACCGGGAGAGCAGCAGCTGCTGCTGCTAGCACAGCTGTCCTCCAGCATTCCCGAGTCCTCTGCAGAAGGCAGCATTTGCAGCTGGGGCTGAAAGCTAGCATGCTAACGGCTGGTGTGAGGAGCAGGCTGCTATAGGTTCCTGCTAGGGGCAAGGGTTCCCCCCCTCAATATATAACACAGCCAGGCAGAGTTCAGAGGGAATTTGCCCCCTTGGCTTTATCCTTTGCAGTACAGCCTCCTGTTACCTGGTCACCTCCTATCTCTTCCCTGTGCCCATTACACAGCCCTAGCCCCAGTGACACTGCCCAACCAGCAGCCATGTAATTGAAGAGACCTTCCACTCCACAGCTAGGGTAACCATGCACAGAGAATCCCGCCCCCCATAGCTCCACGCCTGGCAGGCTTAGGGCTGGATTGCAGCCACCACTAGGGTAATTCAGGAGAGGAATCGTGTCTATTCCCCACTGCTCTGGGGTGTAGGGATTTCTTGCTGGCAGTGAATGGCTGCATTCTCCATGCCGGCTCATAGCTGCTGGCTGACATGCCGCAGGAGGTGAAGCAGAGCCTCCGCTCATCCTCGCCCACTCCCCATGCACCAACAATGGCAGGGAGAGGGGGAGCAAGCTGAGCAGAGAGCTGGTCTTTACAAAAAAACATCTACTGCACATGCTTAGACAGCTGCGTAAGCATCTATCTGCAAGACGGGGGAAAAGCTGCAAGATCATGGGGGACTTCACTCTGAATGACAGATGCTGGATGTCTCATGCTGCCAGTACTAAAACATCCTCGGAATTTCTAAATATTATAGATGACAATTTCCTAACTCAGAAAGGGTTGCCTCCAACACAGGGGAATTCTACATGAGAGCTTCCCCTGTCAGATAACAAGGAACTGACCACCCGGACTAAAAATGAATGAGACAAGTGGATCATGATTAATAATGTGCAAACAGAATAACATTCAAAAGAGTAATAGATATACTTGGTACTTTAAAAGCGTCAGTTTACAAAGCTAAAAACCCTATTCTGAGCCAAATCAACTGGGAGGAAGAATTTAAATATAAAAATGTGAATGAAAATTGGGAATTATTCAAGAATATCTTACTAGAGGCCTCAAAAGCCACAATCCCACAGTCAAGAAAGAAGGCCCTAATGGTTAAAACACTTATCCGTTTTAGAGTGGAAGTGAAGGCAGCTATGGAAAATAAAAACTCAAGATATAACAACTAGAAGACAGGGGAAGTCCACAGTAATGACTATAAATCAGAAGGTAAGTATTGTAGAAAATTGATATGGGAAGCAAACGGAGACAAGGAGACCTATATGGCCAGCAGAGTTAAGGACAATCAGGAGTTTTAAAAGTATATTAGGAACAAAAAGAATCCTAACAATGACACAGGTCCATTACTAGATGGAAATGGTAGAATGATCAATAATCATGCAAAAAAAGGTAATTTGCATTAGAGAGTTTTAAAAGAGCTCTGAGGAGCAACCAGGACTGTTAATGTTGATTTTCCATAAGTCTTGGGACACCGCGGAAGTTCCAGAAGGCTGGAGGAAAGCTAATGTGCCAATATTTTAAAAGGGGAAATGGGATGACCTGGAAAATTTGGGGCCTGTCTGCCTGATATCAAATCAAGGCAAGATACTGGAGTGGCTGATATAGGACTTGATTAAATAATTAAAGGAGGCGGGGTGGGGTAAAGCCCCAGTAATACATGAGAAATGGTTAAAGGCCCAGTCAGTCATAGTCACCTCACCTGGATGGTAATTAGGTAGTTACTTGTCAGCCAGAGAGGGCAGGACAAAAAGGCTCAGGTGATAACATGACATCTGGGCCTTATAAACAAGTTGAGAGGGGTCACTCAGGGAGAGGAACCACGGGGAGGAGACAGGAAGGCTGGCTCCTGTGAAGGAGTGCAACCTCGGGTATGTCTACACTGCAGTTAGACACCCGTGGCTGGCCCGTGGCAGGTGACTTGGGCTAAGGGGCTCAGGATAAGTGGCTGATTCATTGTCGTGTAGACATTCAGGCTTGGGCTGCAGACCACACTCTGGGACCCTCCCTTCTCACAGGGTCCTAGAACCCGGGCTCCAGCCCAAGCCTGAACAACTACACTATGGGCCATCTGCGGGTTTTTAATTGCAGTGTAGACACACTCACTGTGCCCAAAAGGGTCATGCGATCATTGGATACACAAACAGGGGAATCTCCAGTAGGAGCAGAGAGGTTATTTTACCTCTGTATTTGGTGCCGGTGCAATCACTGCTGGAATATTGTATCCAGTTCTGGTGCCCACAGTTCAAGAAGGAGGTTGATAAATTGCAGAGGGTTCAGAGAAGAGCTACAAGAATGATTAAAGACCTAGAAATCAAGCCTTACGGTGACAGATTTAAGCAGTTAAGAGGTGACATGATCTTAGTCTGTAAGTACCTACATGGGGAACAATATATGATAACGGGCTCTTCAGTCTAGCAGAGAAAGGTCTGACACAATCCAATGGCTGGAAGTTGAAGCTAGGCAAATTCAGACTGGAAACTGGATGTACATTTTTAACGGTGAGGGTAAATAGCCATTGGAACAATGTACCAAGGGTGGTGGTGGACTGGCGATTTTTAAACCAAGATTGACTGTTTTTCTCTAAAGATCTGCACTAGTCCGAGCAGGAATTACTTTCAGGAAGTTCTCTGGCTTGTGTTAGACAGGAGGTCAAACTAGACAATCACACTGGTCCCGTCTGGCCTTGGAATCTATGAATCTTAGCGTATAATTTCAAAGGTCCTAGCCTGATCGACTGCAAAGCAGAGGAAGGTGTCAGAGCTGTTGGCTGACACACTATGGACTGAACCAGGGATCTCCAGAGCTAAAAAGAGGAGCTGCTAAAGCTCTGTAGCTGACCTCCGTACCAACCCCATACCCTCTGTGCGTTGGCATGGGTGGTGTAACACACTCACCAGTGAATGCCAAAGGCACTGCCCCTCAGTGAGAGCTATTTCCATGGTAGGTTCCCCCCCTCCCACCTTCAGCCAATCAGGGCTCTGCTGTTCAGAAAAGACTGCAACTATTCCCTGGTCTTGGTGGGTTTTTGTTTTGGGTTTGTTTGGTTTTTGGGAAGGAGAAAATTGTTGCGATTGTTGGTTTCTCCCCACTGTCCTCCAATTCGAAAATGGCTGAATGGCCTGAAACTTCAAATGCAAAAACCCACCGCCCGAATTTCAGCTCCAACGGTGCAAGTTTTCGAAAGCTACAACAGGGTGTGAGAATGGAAACAATTGTGTAACCTGGGGCGCTCCCTGCTGCTCCCACTGCAAGACACATGGCATGGGGTTTTCTAAAGCACCCAGCCCTGGGCTAACTCTGCTCCTACTACCCCTGGCCATCCGGGAGTTAATCCAGGCCCATCATTACACAGCAGGGAGTTCTGGGGATGGGGATTGATGCTGAAGACAAGGATTGCTCCAACAGATGACACACATAACACAGGCAATCATGCATTCAGACAGCTTCTAAATATGTAAGATTGTCCTTTGGAGACTCCTCAGCCTGTACTTGATAGGCTGAAGGGGCTGTTTTGCAACCACGTGCTAATTTCTGAGATCCCAGCAGAACTCTGCCATGGCTGACCTGTTGTGCTGTGCCCCTTGCTACTCTGGTCCCAGCCTCCCCTCTGCCAATGCATCCCAAGCCACACCAGCTAAGTTACTATTTGAAAAGAACCCGTGTCCAAGGCCTCAATCAGGGGCTCTGAACTATACCTCAGAAGATACACATTTCCGAACCAGAACAGACTGATGGTCCATCTCCTCTGGCAGCTGCATAAAACACCTAGTACAATACTGAACCATGGAGCTGGATTTCTTCCTGACCCGAGGCTCTGGAGGACGCAGGTTTGACCTTTTTGTTCTAGCTAGCCGAGCCGCAGAGCAGCCCTTGTTCCTATAAATGCGTACCCTTAGCCCACCAAAGGGACCTTGGTAAAAGGTAAGATCCGCATTCCAAAAGTTATATAGGTTAAAGGCTTTAAGTCCTGGAACAGAGGATCTTCCCCCAGGAAAGATGATAGCATCCTTGAACTAAAACCATGCACTCCTAGAGCAGCTAACCTTCAAAGCACTTTACAAACATTTTTTAAGCCTGCCAGCTCCCCTGTACAGTACTTATCTTGCCACTCACTGGCTGGGAAAACAGAGGCACCGGGAAGTCAGGGCTTCATTCTGCCACCCTTTCGTACACGGAGCAGTGCTTTACTCCTTGAGTAGTCGGACTACCAGTGTAAGGGGGGAAGAATAGGTCCCCAGGTGACTTGTCCAGGATCAAAGAATCATTCTGCAGCACAGCCAGGTGTCGTAGCCAGGAGTCCTGGCGCCCGGTCCCCAGCGGTATCGTCAAACACCACTGCCAGCCCACTGATACTTTGGCCATGGGAATGTAAGCACCAGGGGTTTCCTTCTCGCTGCCGTTGTGCAGCTGTGGAGGTGAAGGCACTAGAAGGGAGGAGCAAAGGGAGGTGGAAAGCAAATTCCCTGAATACAGAAGCCAATGAACAGAATCCATGATGTCTCCATCCATCAGCTCCCTGCGGCCCGTCTTGGAAAGCGAGCGAGAGAGAAGAACCTGCCTCGATTTTAACTTGAACAGTGCTGCTAAGCAGCTAATAATTACTTCAGATGAATGCCCCTGGAATAAAGCCAGCCAAGCCCAAATCATTCCGCAACTTCAGCTTTCAATTTACCCAGCTGTTGCCAAGCTCATTAATCATACTCACTGCACCAAACACAACAAAAATTAGCGTGTGATCTTCTCCCCTCTCATGCTTCAAGTGAAGGATTGGGGCCCCAGTGGGAGCAGGGGAGGGGAGTGGGGGGCGGTGACTAGTGGGCCTAGCAGACGGTCACCCAAACAGGCTAGGATTAATAAATCAAAAATCCATTATTAATAATACAAGCTTAAATATCTATCTAAATGCAAATGAACAAACCCTGGCATTTTTTTTTATATTATTTAAAGTGTCCTGCCTAACAACTCCATCTTGGGGAAGCAGATACACAGATGACAATTGTCTGCTCTAATTGCAATTTTACGGTTCAACCCTTCATGGCCCATGGATTTTAAGTGGCCGTTAAAGGGCCACTGCCGGCTTTGGCTGTGTTTTAAAGCTCAGCTGGCTGCTGCCTTAGGCCAGGACTCGAGCATGGAGATTGTTTTGATTTTTCAGGTGAGCTGCAGCGGTACCTGTTAAGTCACCAAGTCGGCAGGTATAATTCTTTTCGGTGTCTGTCCTTCTCCCTATATTATTGGCCTGATTTTGAGCACCAACAGCTCCCATTGATTTCAGCTGCAGTGCCGGGGTCTCAGCACCCCTCAGAATCAGGCCTTACCTTTCTCTCTCTCTTTCGCTCTGCATTTTTACGTGCCCATGGCTAGAGCACCTAGGGTAGGTAGAAGGAGGCTGGAGATCAGTGATATGTGAATGTTTTAACTCCCCTGCCCATGAGCAGTCCCTAGGTTACGGTTCTAGGGGGGATCATCTAGGGTGACCAGATGTTAAGGGGAAAATATCAGGACCGCCACGGCGGGGGTGGTGGATTTTTTTACACTCACCCGTCCAGGAGTTCGGCGGCAATTCAGCGGAAAGCCCTTCAGTCGCAGACGGTCTTCGGCGGTATTTCGGCTGGGGGTAATAAACCTTGCTGTCAAAGACAGAAGCACCCGCCGCCGAAATACCTCCGAAGACCATCCGCGACTGAAGGACTCTCCGACAAATTATCGCCGAAGACCAGGAAACAAAATATCGGGACAAATGGTGTCCCGACCATACTCTGGTCGGGACGCAGGACAATCCTCAAAATCAGAACAGTCCCGATTTTATTGGGACGTCTGGTTACCCTAGGCTAATCTCATGCCGATTTTGCCCTGAAGCCAGGGGAAGTCCTGTGCACATAATGGGAAGCAGAAGTGGGCGCAGAGCGTTTACGTTCGTCAGGAGCATAACCTTCCCCACCGAAACACCTCCCAGGGAATCTCTCTCTGCCTTTTCTTTCTTGGCAAATTAAGCACCTGATCCAAAGTCCACTGAAGTCCAGAGGAGTCTTTCCAATGTCTTCCATGAGCTTTCGATCAGCCCCTCTAGCCCCCTGCTGGAGTACTGGTGTAAGAGGATGTGTATAGACCCCAAGAAATCTCTTCTAACAACAGGGCTGTCAGGGGCACACAATGAGGAGTCAGTTAAAACCACCCTCTACATAGCTCTAGGGTGTTTTGGGAGGAGCAAGGCACATGAGTTTATGTTTAGGAGCGAGGATGGTGCCATGCAGCAATACGCGAGCTGCCAGTAGCAGAGAAACCCTCGCAAGTGCCAAGCGAAATAGAAGTGGAAGCTGGCAGTCTCAGGGAGCGAGCCCCTCCCCCACCTCCTTGAGCTGTCCACTTTCTTAGCCAAAGAAAGACCAGCGGCCCCAATCCTGACGTGTGAGCAAACCTTGGAAAATGCTGTGCAGCCCCATCCTGAGTCAGCCCCCTATCCTAAGTGAAGGGCATTTTCTGGGGGCACGATACCTGGGGGATTGGGGGTTGACTCATGATGCCATTGAAATTCTGCAGGAGGGGCAGGTAGCGGATGCAGAAAACCAAAAGCGTCTATAGTAGAGAGCCTCGGGGGCCCAGCCATTGATATTGTGCGTACCCTGAAAATCCATAACCCCGGGGTTAGCATAAATGACTGCCTGGCAGCTGTCAGTCACACCCTTGGGAGCTCAGCACCTGTATTTTAAGTTCCAGTGTCAGCCAGCAGAGAAATGAGAAGGTCTCAGCCTGTTTACAGGGGTTGGAGAAGCTACTAGAGAGAGCTGCGGGGAGGGAGAAGTGGCTCTTATGTGACAGCCCAATTTGCAAGGGACTTTATATAATGAACTGATCCATATCAAGCTTTGGCTAATGAAGAGACAAGAGAGTCCTCCAAGTTACTCCCAGCTGATCGAAGACATCCCAGAGGAGGAAGAGAGGCAGGCAGCCGAAGAGGCCTGTCCAGCCTGATCACCCAGGCCAGCCAGCACAGTACCCCTGAGACCCTCCAAGCACGTTGGTCGTGAGCACTAAAAAGGAATTTACACAAGAGCAGGGGTGACCAACCTGTGGCTCCAGAGCCACATGCGGCTCTTCAGAAGTTAATATGCGGCTCCTTGTATAAGCACCGACTCCAGGGCTGGAGCTACAGGCGCCAACTTTCCAATGTGCCGGGGGGGTGCTCACTGCTCAACCCCTGGCTCTGCTACAGGTCCTGCCCCCACTCCACCCCTTCCCGCCCCCTCCCCTGAGCCTGCCGTGCCCTCGCTCCTCCCCCTCCCTCCCAGAGCCTCCTGCACACCACAAAACAGCTGATTGGGAGCTGCAGGGAGGGAGGGGGAGGCGCTGATCAGCGGGGCTGCCGGTGGGTGGGAGGCGCTGGGAGCGGGGTGGGGGAGCTGATGGGGGGCTGCTGATGTATTACTATGGCTCTTTGGCAATGTACATTGGTAAATTCTGGCTCCTTCTCAGGCCCAGGTTGGCCACGCCTGACCTAGAGGCCTTAACTGACATCAGGGCCCCTTGGTGCTAGGTGCTGCACAGACATTAACCATACATGGGATCAGGAAGGAATTTTCCATCTGGTCAGACTGGCAGTGACCGTGGGTGTTTTTTGCTATCCTCTGCAGTGTGTGGGTGCGGGTCACTTGGCAGGATTATCTGGGTATATTTCACTGAATCATTCTCCTGCCATTCCGGGGGCCTCAGGTGCACCTCGGTCCCTCCTATTCTCTGCAGTGGCACATAACAGTCTAGTCTCCTGTGGGCAGTGATACTTTGGTCTGATTTTGGCTGTTGCATTTAGTGTGTGGGCGCTGGGTGGTGCTGGTGGCCTGCAGACTGGGTGATCTAGTGCTCCCCTCTGGCCTTGAACTCTAGGACACATGCTCAGAGACAGTCCCGATCCCTGACGAGCTTGCAGTCTGAACAAAGGGGGAGAGAAAGGAAGTACTAGTATTATACCCATTGCACATATGGGAAACTGAGGCACTGACCGATTGAATGGTCCGCGGTCACAGAGGGTATATCTGGCAGAGCTAGGAATTGAACCCTGGTGTCCTGATGCCCAGTTCAGTGCATTTACCACAAAACCCTCCTTATACTTTCAAACTTGCACAGCACTCCGGTGAGACCACCCAGTACCATTATCCCTATTTTGCACAGAGGGAAAGCAACTTGTCCCAGGCTACAGTGAGACTCTGTGTCAGAGGCAGGGTTAGAATTCAGGTTTTCCTGGCTCTGAGCTCTGCGCTCACACCAACGGACCATGACTCTACCACACTGAAAGCAACCATCTTTCCCAAAGCATGCTCCTAACCAAACTCAGACCGCTGGCCACCCATCAACAACCAATTGCCAATTGCCTGTAAGAGAAGCAGTCACACCGTGTGATTCCTTTAGTCTATGGTGCCTGTAGCGGCTGCAGTCTATGCACAGAAAAGCATCAGTGGCTGCAGCTGCAGCAGAGTGAATTTCACCACCTGCTGCTATCGGGATTTTCTTTCCCTTTAAAACAATTCTTGGGCTTGATCAAAAATACAATCAAAGTGCTAGACTGCACAGTAGATTGATTAACCTTTTTGGTGCTGCTACATTATCAAAGACCCAGTACACACTGCCTCTAACATGAACAGTCACTTAACTTTGGAAGTATTAACCTGAGGTCACACAACTATTGTACTCATTAGCAGAGCCAGGGATAGAATGCAGGAGCCTTTGCTGCAAACAATACCATTGGCAGAAACAGCTGTCGAAACGCTTTGGAGTTCAGGAGTTCAGCTGAAGCTTGGGGTGAAGGGTCAAGCCTCAAGGACAGAAGAGGACATGGGTTACTTGGAGAACACTCCTGCTGCAGAAACTTTCCCAGGCGTCATCAAGGGCAGCAAAGCAGCCTGAAAACGTTATGCAAACAGCTTCGCAGCTCCTTCTGCCAGAGCGCAGCCAGGCAGATCTAGCTCTGGAATTTCCTCCAGTGGAGTCTGCAGCTGCAGTCTTCTTGGAGCTTTTAACCAGTTTGGATTTTAAATGCCATTGGATAAAAACACAACGCACCAGAGCATCCGAGGAAGTGGGTATTCCCCCACGAAAGCTCATGCTCCAATACGTCTGTCAGTCTATAAGGTGCCACAGGACTCTTTGCTGCTTTTACAGATCCAGACTAACACGGCTCCCCCTCTGATACCAGAGCCTGAGAAACAATCTTCCAGATGGATGGCAACAAATCTGTCTGAGGTTCTGAAATATAGCACTGATAACAGACCCCCCACGTCAGCACCTAGAGTGTGCCTGCTTAGCTCCGAGCTAACGGCACGTCCTCTGGTGTGGCGGCGTGTTGAGGACTCCAGAGTGAAAACACCGCTAACATATCAGCTGACAAGAGACAGCATAGGCAGTAGAACAAGCTGTTCCGGGCCAATCACTTTGTGGGCAGTGATCTGAAGCACCTGGATGGACCGGGGAGCCAGACCCCCAAGGCTGTCTGAGATAACAATACCACCTTGAACGCTGCCCCCGCCTCAGCTGCCTTCCACTGTCCCCGCCGCTTCCAATTTCTAGCTCTGCCCTGACTCTTTCCTGTTCTAATCCTGGGCCCTGTCACATGAGCCTCCAGGTCAGTAACGGAGCCAAAACAATACCTGCCCTGATGCAGCCCTTTCCAGGATCAGCCGCATGGGTTCGTTGAGGCCTCTGCCATGCCCTCCCTTCTCATCATGGCTACACTTGTCTTGCTCAGCTGAGCAAGAGGCTGAAGGGGAACAAGACTCCGCAATGCACTTGCTCAGCCTGCCTATGTAACACCAACAGACCCCGCTCATCGGCAGTCAGGACTGAACCCAGAACCTCTAGAGCTGAATGCACGAGCCTGTACTGCGTGAGCTAAACACCCTATGGCCCCTAGCTGAGGCTGTAGAGCAAATGCATTAATCTCTCTCTAAGTGGTCTTGGTGCCACTAGATGGGATAGAGCACCACACCCAGGAGGTGTGTGGGTTACACCTGGATCTTAGCCTCAGCCTGGCGTGGAGAGCAGCCACGGCTCTCGGGATATGAGTCACACTCTGAGAGCAAGTGGGGAGAGGCCAAGGGGGTGGAGAGAAGGAGGGGTCTGGGCTCAGCCCCATCCTTGTTTGCTGGCCAGGTAAAGAGGGGCAGAAGTGAACAGGGGGGAAGTAACCTCACTCCACAGCAAGAGGGGAGCAGGCAGGAACCGTGGCTCTGAAGTAGGGATCCTTTCTGGAGCTTCTCCTGGCACATCACCGCTATGGACAGCCCCTGGCTCAGTGTACCCCCTAGCGAACAGCGTATACATCGCCCCTTAGCAAGCACCGAGACGCATCTCCACACGTACCCATCACCGTACTGCAGTGTCAGCATGGTACCCAGGTGGCAGACCCCTGCCACCAGCATCCCAAAGGGCTCTCCTCACGTATTTGAGCAGCCTTTGGTTTTAGCCCTGCGGCTCCAGGTTGCCCTGAGGTACACTAGGGTCATTCCACAGACATGCCTGAAGGCATCACTGCGTTCATCGGATTTAGCCTGTGTATTCCTTTGTGCTAATCATGGTCCAACCAGAAGTCTATCAGCCGGCTACAAATGTGCCCAAGTATAAGTGGCTTAATGGAGACAAAGGGGGAAGATCAGAATTGTTTTCAAGATGATGATGATAATAATAATAATGAATAATAAATAGTAATAATAAATACAGAACTTTGTGCATTTGAACCCAAGGAGTGAAACTGACTATAAACAGAAAATGAAACCAACTGACCCCCAGACTGATACACAAAAATAAACCAGAGAAGTGGCAAAAAGTGCCGGTAAGTGAGATATTTCTGATCCTTCTGGGGTTTATTCACAATCTAAGACATTTTTTCAGCAGCTACTTCTTATGATAAAGCTGCTCTGACTGACATCTCCTCCCCCAAACTGTCAGTCCCGATTCCCTGTGGCAACTATCAGGTTTTTCACTTAGCTGATCAACAACACATCAGGAGACCCTAAGAAAGACCCGGACAGGGCTACAGATAACAGGATTCCTCAGAGGAATCATCCCACCACACCAGACCAATGCACCACCTACTTCCATTTAATGAGCCTTATTTTCAAAAGTGGCCTCTAATTTTGGACTTTCCCGGTGCCCAACTTGCACTGACTTTCAGAGGGTGCTGTGCACCTACAATTCTGGCCCAACACCTCTGAAAAGTCAGGCTCAACATTCTTCATCCTGAGCACCCCAAAAATAGAGGCACCCAAAATCAGAGGCCGCTTTTGCAAAATGATGTCCAGTCCCCAAAGCTCCCATGGCAAATGCAACTGCCTCTCTGGCAGCGGGAAGCTATTCTCATCACTGCTTGGATGCTTCACACTGTGGTGACAGACACAGCTCGATGGAGAGACTGGAAGCATTCTGGAGAACATCAGTGGGTCAGAACCTGGGTCGCACTCTGGAAACAAGTGATCTACAGCTTTCAAATATACGATTTATCTCAACGGTGTTTCTGACAAAGAAGGCAACGGCCTAGTGGCAGATCCTTATTCAGATCCTGCTTGCAAGGATGTGAATGGAAATTGCTGAGGGAAGTGGGAGAAAGATCTCGCCTTCCCTTGCCAAGGAAGCTGACAGACAAAGCCAGACGCAGGAAAGAGATGAATGGTGAAAGTGAGGGGCCCGAGACAGTGACACCTCATCAGCTGCCTCCCAAAACAGACACACCCTGCCAAGTCCCAAAGCTAACGTGCTCCAGAGGTGAGGAGAGCCAATCAAAAGCAGCTGGACTTACACATCGGCTTCGTCCCACAGGATGCAGGTCTGGTTGGTGGTTCCCTGGCAGGAGAGGAAGAAGAAAGGGAAAGAAAGGGAGATTACAGCTGTGCTGCCAACAGGGCATCTACAGAATTGACATGGGCACGGCATTTAACATGGCATGAACACACAGCCGTGTTGCAGACATGCCATCATAGACCTCTGCCCTCTTCATGGCCATCTTCTGCTGTGGCTCAAGGGCCAGGGGAGAAGTGGACTGTACCACGCCCCCGTGATCACACTCACACTCGTCAGAGCATCAAGCAGGGAGCTCGGCTCATTGTCTGATTGATCTTTCCCCTTCTTCTCCCCACTCAGAATCCCATCCCACCCTCCTTTGTTGGAGCTGCAGGGTTGCCTGTTCTTGCTGGGCTCAGTCCTGCTCCCATGGGCTGCAATGGAAGCAGGACCGTGTGTCTGCAGTATGGGTTGATCCTGGGGGAGAACCTCTGGCGAGGTGCCACATGCCCTCGGTGCCCGCTGACAACAATGGGAGATTTACCATTGGCTGCAGCAGGGCTCGAGCCAGGCCAGTGCTGAGCGCTTTTGAAACTCCCCCGCTGCAGGATGCGGTAGTCCCATGCGGGGGCTGCAAGAGGACATCCAGACTGGGAGACTGGAGGCACAGATTGGCTCTTAGACATGTAAATACCCTTCCTATGCATCCAAGGACTGACTCAGATATCCTGATCTGGCAATGGACCTGCTTTCAAGGTGCCAATGACAACAGCAATCCGCACTTCTCTAGCACTGCCTGAGAACTGCAAAGCACTTTGCAAACATTCATGAATAAAGCCTCTGCCTTGAGACGGTCAATATCATTAGCCTCATCTTATGAGCAGGAAAACCGCAGCCCAGAGAGGCTGTGACTTGCCATGTCCCAGGGTGAATCAGAGTCAAATCCTGGGGCAAGACCCACTGTCTCCCGAGTCCTGGTCCCTGTTACCCCGCCTGCCTTCTGGGTTAGGGAAGTGGGTTCCCTGTAGTGAGCTTCACTGTGCAGTCCAAGTTCCCAAGGACAATCACTGAGGAGGGAGTGACAGCAGGACACCAATGCCAACCGGATTTCACTGTGTCAGACCCATGACTGCGAGCCTGGGGTAGGAGACATGAAAGGGTCTGGCGGTGATGTTCACAGCCCATCCCCCTGGAGAGACCTGCTCGGCGTCACGCTCTCGCCGACACCCAAACCAAGAGCGTAACTCCTGACGCCGAGGGCAGGGGACTTACATTGTACAGGTGGGAGAACTCGATCTCCAGGGGCGTGAGCAGAGTGCGGGGAGACGGCTTCACAGTCACCGAGATGACTTTGGAGTTCAGCACCGTGGCGTTCCTGGGGAGAGAGGGAAACCGGCACGTGAGAGCGGACGGAGACGGTTACACAGAGAGAGTCCCACTGGGCTACCTGGAACAAGGCCAGCTACGACCATAGCAGTACGCTAGGAGTGGAATCAGTCCAATCCGTGCAGTCAGCATCCAATGCGCTTCCTGCTGACAGACCCCACCCTGCTGCTGTTCTGGAGCCTCTGCCAGCTCCTCTGGAACAAGAGCCGCGTGCCGCAGAGTACTGGCCCCGCAGCACGAATGGATAACAAGGGACCCTCTAACCAACCAACTCCCTGGCACGGACTCGGGTGGCTGCATTTGCCCCTCTCCTGATACTTCAGTAACACCTGCTATTCCCGGATCTCAAAGCCCTTCGCTAAATCCGTTAACCCTCACCACGCCGTGGGCAACGGGTGCTGTCCTCAGATAGATGGAAAATTAGAGAGACAAGGGAGGTGAGGCAATAGCTTTTATTGGACTGGATGAGAAGTCAGAGGCCCAAGCTTTCAGCCTGGGGTGTCTAATGTTAGGTGCCCAGACTGACATTTTCACGAGTGGCTAGTGATTCGGGGGTCCCCGCTGGAGATGCCATAAAGGGGCTGGATTCTCGGAGGATGGGTGCTCAGCACTTTCTGAAAATCAGGCCCCTTTAAGGTGTCCTGAGTTGGGCACGTAAAATCAGAGGTGATTCGTGGTCCTCATGTCCCAGCCGGGAGCTGTGGTGCTCAGGTGATACATAGGCACCTACCTGCAGACAGTCACATTTGGTTGCCCCTGGTGGCAGGGATTGGAATAGATCCCAGGACACTCCCAGTCATCACTGCACTGACCACTAGGGAACACTCCTTCCCTATTCTGATTCTCACTTCTCCCAGGCATGTTTGAAATCATTTTCTTTTCATCAGGGTCTTATTTTCTATTTACCCAATAACAATTGGGAAAGGCTTTGGGCAGCTAACTTCTACTCTGAAGTGACTGCGGGGGGGGAGGGGGGGTGTCAGACTTTTAACCCTTTGACTCCCTCTGTCCTGCCACCCCCTTCAACTCCAGACTGTGGCTTTCATACCAAGGGCCTCTATTTGGAATGTCACTCCTCTCTCAGGGTGGATCTCCTATAAACCTCAGCTCTGAGGCCACAACTATCCAAGAGTTGCGGGATCAAAGAAGAAATTTAAAATAGTTAAAAATAAATGTCTTTAATGCTATGCGTGATTAACCTGTGGAACTCACTGCTGCAGGAGATAATCAAGGCAAGTCAAGAGGGAGGAGACCCATACATGAATAAGACTAGCCGTTGTTATTTACTAGGGTAAATCTGTAGTGACTCCTTTTGTTTAAATGGAGTGACTCTGGATTTAAACCACTGTTACTGAAAACAAAATCTGATCCTTATTCCTCCTGCTCCCAGGAAATAGACTGATCACCAGTTGAGGTCAGGAAGACAGTTACCCTATAGTATGGTATTGCACGATTAA
Source organism: Mauremys reevesii (assembly GCF_016161935.1). Taxonomy (NCBI): domain Eukaryota; kingdom Metazoa; phylum Chordata; order Testudines; family Geoemydidae; genus Mauremys; species Mauremys reevesii. Next base: position 281,226,257 of record NC_052624.1, on the reverse strand, counting down.
GTACATTATTGGGGCTACTCCCATCTCCTTGCAACTTCCCTGTTGGACAGAGGAATGATGGACTTTTCCTCTGATCCAGCATTTCTTCCGTACAGTCACAGGAGATTCAGGGCTGTACAATGTTTAAAGAAAACTGGCCTTAATTAAGCAATGCTGTAAATCAGGACCCAGGGGAGAATGCCCTGGCAGAAACTCCTGCGGAAGCCAGTTAGCAAAGCCTATTCACCACTCAGCCCTTCCAGGCTCATTCCCAGTGCTGTAATGGAAGATATTACAGAATACAGCCTCTTTGCTCACTAATTCTAATTCACTAGCCACCCGCCACTGCCAGCGCTAAATCTGTAGGTATTTCAATGATTATCCACGAGGAGCGATGCCCTGGCGTTTATGGTAAATGGGCTCATGCTAATCAGTCCAGAACAGATTTAGAAGGTGCCTTAGGATGCTTAATTTACTGCCTCAGTACCAGCCTCAGAAAAAAAAAGAGAGAGAGAAAGGAAAAGAAAAGCTATTGCTGAGCACAAAAGCTTCAGCGCCCTGAGGCACTTTGCAGAGGCCTGGAACGCTGCAGACATGTGCAGCCATCCGTGCCACTGTGCTCCGCTCTCCGAGCCCATCTTGAGGAGTACTGCTCTCGAATGGCACCGTGTGGCAGGCAGCTCCTCTCCGGAGCACGCAGCCCCAGATCTGTCAGGAACAGGGCAACCTGAAATGCCTCACAGCGGGGAGTGATTGGGTAAAAATCCACTGTGGGGAGGAGATTTCAATGCCACAGTTCTGCTCTGCCATCATATGCCTCAATCCTGCCCAATGCTGAGTGCCCTTAGCGCCCGCTGAGATCCAGGGAGGTGGGAGCACTCAGCACCTCCTGGCGGGGAGGAAATAGGAAGCGTGCCAGGGAGAGAGGGGGCTATTAACTCTTTGGCCTCCCCTGCAGCTGTCCTGAGTCTGGGCAGCAAGGCAAAGATTTGAGAATTCATTTGATGAGTGGGTTTTGAGGGTTCATTCGCCAGCTCTTTCCACCTGTGACAGGTGCTGCATGATGCCCAGCGCTGGCGCCAGGGACAGGGTCCATGTCACACAGGTGTTGTGTCCCCACTGCTTGTATCTCTCTGGACGGAGACCACGGCTATTTCATTTCTCATCCAGACAGATCCCAAGGAATAACGATCCCAAGGAACCTGGCAGCCCATCATGATCTCAGCACCAGAGGAGATGTTCACTGAGAGGGCAGGGATCTCGCCTGACTCTATGTCTCTTTGTTGGAGCATAATACCTCAGGAAGTAGCTACTACTTTGTGCTTCAGTGAGCAGAAGGGAAAGCCCTCCCCTGGCGCAGCTGGCCACATGATGTGCAATGCTGCATAAAAATGGAAAAAATCTTCCTGACCACCCGGAAAGTGATCAGCTTATGCCCTGAAGCATGAGCTTGGACTGAGCCAACTTCACGTGCAGCACCAGTTATTAGTGGCCCAAAAGTTATCCCTGCAGAACCAAATCCTCTCCCTCTTATGCAAGTAGCTCCACTGGCTGCTCAGGTCTTGCCTGGCCCCTTTAATTTCCAGTCAAGGAGGCGGGTTTGTGGCTCTCTGAGTGCCGAGGGGCTCTGGAAAGATAAGGGTGTCCTTACCTCTGGAGCGAGAGGATGCTCCCCAGGTTCCGGTACAGCACGGTGCCCACCACGAAGACGGACGAGTCGTCTGTCTCTACAAAGCGGCAAAGAGAAGGGAGAGAAAGACAACAGCACTGTGACGATCAGGGACGGTGAAAGCATCATCAGGGCCCGAGGGTAGTTTACGTGGGGCCCGTCCTGCAGGCATTAGACTTCAGTGGGAACACATTCAATGGGGGTAGATGGGAGACAGGGCATGGGAGTAATGAACACAATAGGAAGGGGGGTCTTTGTGCAGGCTGCTGCACTCAGGCAGGGTCAAACATGTCTCCTCAGCTCTTCACCTCCCCACAGGCTGAAATTTCCCCCCTGTGCTGAGGGCCCAGGCAAGGCCCAGGTGCCATTGATTAGTTTCAGTGGGGCTGCTGCAGTGGGTGGCTAGCCTGGGGCAGGCTGAATTTCTCCCTGCCTCCCTCCCACAAGCCGCAGCACCTACTCTCACCACATAAGGGCTCCCTATGGCCTAGCCTGGCTTTCAAAGTCATGGCCGAGGCTCCGCTGCCCTCAGCACCCCACAAGCAGTGCTCAGCACCTCGCCGGCTCGGAGCCTCTATGATCACACAGGCCCGAGGCCCATGCACAGGCCTTGAGCTTTAACTGGACTGAGCCGGACTGGAGGTTTCCTGTTCAGAACTCCAGCTAATTCCTCTGACAAGGCCAGGGCAGGAGGCACGTGCTGGGAGTCTAATCGGAAGCAGCAGCCGCCCTGGCAGCGGCTGGGTGGACGCAGCGGTTCGTTTGCCTCCGGGGATCTCTAGCTGGGCTCCGCGAGCCAATCCGCAGAGCGGCTTGGAGGAGAAGGTCGGTAGCCCGCACCTGGCTGCCTTGCAGATCAGTTCTGAAGCCGAGCCGATGACGAGCCGTCAGGGAGCCGAGCTGTACCAGGATGACTCTTGCAGCTGAGGGTGGGAGATTTTCACCCACAGGCTGCCGAGCCCCAGCCTGACCCAGACCCCCCTCTATCCCCGCACGACTCTGCACTTGACATCAGGCCGTTCTCTTCTCTCTCCAGAGGATGAGCCACGAACGCTGCATGGCGGGGCCCGGCTCCACTGGGCTGGCTCCCTCACGCTGGCGTGATGGACCCTAATGCTAGCTGACACTGCACAGCCGGGGCAAGGGGGCCAAGAGGCCACAGGCCCTTCAGTTCTAATCCCAGATGAGCCTCCGACTCCTTTGTGTGACCTCTGGGCATGTCACTTCCCTGCCCGCCGCCTCTCTCGCACAACCCAGCTGGGAAAAGCAACAACCCCCCTGAAAACCAGATGCTACATCTCAGCAGAACCTTAATGGGTACAAACATTTATTTGGCCTTTGGCCTGGTCCTTCAGATCCCTGCACAGACAAGATCCTCCTCTCCTCCTTTGTGGTAGGACCCCCCACACACACACACACCCCAGACTCTCACACTCGCGTGATATCATGGGTGAGCAGAAAACTTTAACCCCATGGGCCTGGTTCTCATTTACACCCTTCTGGGCATGCAAAGAGGCTGTCGTGTAAATGAGACTCGGGGCTGAATTTCTTGGGTCTTTATCAAGACTTTAGCGACATAACTGCTCTGTCTTATTTATGTGCAAAGATGACAGAACAAGGAGCAATGGTCTCAAGTTGCAGTGGGGGAGGGCTAGGTTGGATATTAGGAAAAACTATTTCACTAGGAGGGTGGTGAAGCACTGGAATGGGTTACCTAGGGAGGTGGTGGAATCTCCTTCCTTAGAGGTTTTTAAGGCCTGGCCTAGTTGGGATGATTTGGGTGGGGTTGATCCTGCTTTGAGCAGGGGGCTGGACTAGATACCTCCTGAGGTCCCTTCCAACCCTAATCTTCCATGATTCTATGAAATTACACCAACAGGTTACCTGGCCTGGCACAGTGTTTTATTTTGATTATCCATTCTTCAGTAGCCCAGACACTAGAAGCTGCACACCTAGAGCACCTGCACACAGAGCTGCAAAGATTTTTGAGCATTGCTAAACCCAGGGTTGTGAGTTCAATCCTTGAGGGGGCCACTTAGGGATCCGGGGCAAAAATCTGTCTGGGACAGTACTTGGTCCTGCTGTGAAGGCAGGAGACTGGACTAGACGACCTCCTGAGGTCCCTTCCTACACTTCTATGAAGATTGCATGCCCAGCTCTAACTGCGGCTTGCAGGCATGATGGAGGCCCATTTTCACATGGCCAGGTTTAAAGCCCTATGGTCAGCTCCTCAGCAGTGTAAATCATAGAGTCATAGAATGTCAGGGCTGGAAGGGACCTCAGGAGGTCATCTAGTCCCACCCCCTGCTCAAAGCAGGACCAAACCCAACTAAATCAGCGTCGCTCCTTTGAAGCCAACCGCTAATTCCCACCCGCTGAAGACCGGGTCTTTATTTCAGCGAGCTGCAAAGTGGTTGTTCTATAAAGCAGGGGCGGCCACACTTCCTGACCCTCCGAGCCGCATACGACAATCTTCAGAAGTTCGAGAGCCGGGGCGCGCCTGCCACGGTTCGGGGCTGAAGCCCCTGGGAAGTGCCTGCCGGGGCTCGCTCCTGCTGATGTTCCGAGCCCCAGTAAGCAGCCCATGCAGGACAGAAGCCCTGAGACCTCCATCCCGCTGGGCAGAAACCAGAAGCAATGCATTGTGGGGGCTGCTGAGGGTAAGAGGGGTGTGTGACTCGAGCTGTTGTGGGGGGGGGGCGAACCTTTAAATTGTGCCCCACCCACACACACTCTCAGCAGGCACCAGTCATCTCTGGCAGAAACCCCTGGTCCCACCACCCCGCCGCAGGGCAAAAGCCCTGAGCTCTCCCCCCAGTCTGGTAGGCGGGGGATGGGGTCACAGGAGGATCCACAAGCCACACTTCAACTGTAAAAGAGCCACATGCAGCTCACGAGCCAGTTTGGCCACCCCTGCTACAAAGACAAACTGTGCCCCAGTATTCTCCCTGCCATATGCATTTGCAAAGAAGAGATGGGCGTTAAAAAGAATTAAAACGCGTCTCCCACACAAGTAAGATATCGAAAAGGACCATCTTTTGCTAATATGATGCTACAGGATAAGACCCAGAAAATGCAGCTCCGGATGGGATGAAAAAGAATAATAATGTAAGTCCTAATTTGGGGTATCTAACCATTTATTGTGCTTGTTGTAAAGGACATAATGCAGTTTACAAGGCAGTGATCTCTTCCTAGCCTGGGCTGCAGTCCTGGATTTAGTCTTTGCTCTGCTACTGACTCCCTGCTTGACCTTGGGGCAGTCACTTAACTGTGCTGCACTTCAGTGTCCCCATCAGCAGAATGGTGGTTCTAATGCTGATGTACCCAATGGGACAGACTCTGCAGCTTCAGGAATGGCTGTGCTTGGAGATCTTTGGGTGAAAGGTGCACTGGGAAGCCAAGGGATCATGTCAACAACTCAGACAGTCTCCTGCCTTTGCCTCAGCAGAGGACGGTGCAGTCTGATGAAGAAAGCGCAAACTGCCTGCTCTCGCTGATGAAGCCAACCCGCACGGGGCACAGCTACAGAGAAAGGGACAAGGTGACGGCTAGTCCTCATTGCAGGCACAATTTAGGCTCCTCTTTTTGAAGTACTACTCTTAAATATTTAGGGCCCAGGCCTGCAAAGAACCGAACACCTCCCACGCAAAGAGGAGCCCCGTGAGCTTACTGAGAACCAAGGCTGACTTCAGTAAGCGGCGTCTACACTCAGTACCCTACAGGATCATGTGTTTGCAGCTGATCCCAACCTCAGAAGACCTGCTGCAGCTAACGGATGGTCCACAGAGTAGCTACAGAATCAGACCCTGGCTGAGTGCTCTAGGATCTGAGCCCTGAGCCCTGCAGTTTTCTTTTAAGATCTGAGATTCAGGATGGCTTGGCTTATGCTCAAGCGAAGGCTGGATTTGCTCGGTTTGCTTCGCCTCTCTCTCCCCATGCTGTTTGGGCCTGATAATAGACTGCCGCGGAGCAAATGACCCCCGAGTGATTAATGCCCCCTTTCCTGCAGCTGATGTGTGGTTACAGAGGATTACACACAAGAGGCACAGACATCACTCCAGCTACACGGCCACTGCCCATCCAGCGGCCAAGTACTGCCTGCCTGCCCGGCCGCCAGAGCCAGCCAAGCTAATAACCCAGAACATTTCATATCCGCCGCACGATGAATGGCAACCTTTTCTTCTCCCTCCCTCCCTGCCTCCGCAAAACTCCCTCCATTGCCACTCGGCACGAGGAGCCTATTTTCATGAAAAATACAAATCATTAAACTGGTAACACTGCTCCCAAACCGTTCCAAATGCCAAGATGTTCGCTCCCAGAGAAGCGTCTTTGTGCGCGCTGGCTAACGGCATCGAAATGATGCCGCGGACCAGAGAGAAAACAACACACAACCCCCACCGAGGGCTAAAAGGAACCAGTTCAGGGAGGGGACGTCCTGCTCAGCTGATGACCTGCCTGGAACCCAGCGCATCAGGTTCCTCTCAGACTAAGTGGAGTGAGTAGGTTAATACTGTCTGCAATGTGTCTCTGGTGCATTGCTGCTCTGGGGTTTGGCTCTGCCTCCAGCTGTTTTCTAAGCAAGAAGCTGTTGTGTCTAGTAATGGATCCGCGCCCGAATCCGGGACGTGAACTAATCTCCTGAACTTGCAGGGGAGCTCAGAACTGGTTCTAAACTACACCTCATCTTTAAGGGTCAGTGTTGCGTTCAGGGCAGCTCCTCTTGGACAGATCCTCGCTAGCTGAGAGCAGAGCTTGCAGACAGAGCGTAAATGATCGACACCCCCTTAACGGTGAAGAACAGCGATGCTGCAGCGGCGCTGCCTTACCTGCTAGCCCCGTAGAGAGGATGCTCTTGGAGATGGTGACCTTGTCCTCGGAGGTCCTGGCCCAGTCCACCATGCCCCTCCAGCCTTTCATGGGGAAGCTGATGTCAGTGGCTGCATTGGCGGGGAGTTTGTGGATGCTGAGCACTTGAGGGGAAACAGAAACAGTGAGTAAAGCAAAGCCCAAATGGCCAGCTCAACATTCACACTCCCACCACTGAAAACCCCGTAGGTGCACTAGCAGGACAGGCGCTTGGCAGGAGTCAGTATTTGCTCTCATGTACACTGGTGTAAACCCAGAGTAACTCCATTGACTTCATTTACACCAGCGTGACTCCAGAGTGACTCTGATGACTTCATTTACACCAGTGCAAATCCAGACTTCATTTGCATTGGTGCAACTATGAGTAGAAATTCAGTCCCTGACCATTCAGAGACAATGAGCACCCAAAATTTTGGATTTTCCGCTCTGTGAAAATGCAGCCCTCCATGATGTATGTACGGTGCAAGGGGGAGCTCAGACCAGACAGATGGTGTTCCTTTAGCCTGGAGAGAGGTCAAGGCTATGCGTGAACTGTCTCAGAGAAAGCCCCTCCTTGCCCATTTGGCTAATGGAGAACCTTGGGGCAAACCTCTCTTTAGCTGGTGGGACAGTGCCTGTGAGATCAAGCATGGCCCTGGGAAATGTCTCTCCCTGCCTACCATGAGCTGAGGCAACTGGGGATTGAGAAGGGATGAGCTGTGAGCATATGGGGCTTTGTGATCTTGGTGGCCAAGAGTGTGGATGAAAGCAGAGGAAGACCAGGAGCCTCTGGATTAGCCAGATCCTGTCCAGGAGAGCTGGGATCTCTGGCCTGGCAGAAGGTATTTGTTCAGCTAACGTCTGTACATAAAGCAAGGTGATAGCACTAGGCAGGTGGAGCTGGAGCTTCTGTTCACTGAGCAGGATCCCCAAGCATCCTTCTGTCCCTCCATACTTCCTCAGCCTCCTCCACCTCGGATTAAACTCAAGACACCTTAACCCAAATGCTGCCCTTGCTCCCAGCTGTGTGACCCTAGAGATGGCACCGGACTTGTGCTGATGCGAATGGAGCCGTTAGCCTGACCAATGATGTTTTATACCCTGCACCATACGTTCCATCACACCGGGGTGGGACACACAGCAAACGTATTTGCCTTCTGGGGAGCATGAATGCAGCACTCAGCCTGAGACCCTTGTACCATCCCTTTGATAAACTCTGGAGGGAGCAGAGAGAAGAAGGGTGGTCTTGGGTTTGAATGAGGGGGCTGCAACTTAGGAGAGCCCCGTTCCATCCCCAGCTCTGCCAGGCTCCTCTGGGACCCCGGGCGAGTCATTTCATCGCTCTGTGAGGAGAACAGCCCTTCCTTTCCCCCCAGTCTTTGCCCGTCCCATCTACTGAGCTTGTAAACTGATGAGGGCAGAGACTGCCTCTTCCCATGTGTATGTACCAGGGCTAGCACCAGGACCAATCTCAGCTGAGGTCTCTAGGCACTGCCAGAAAACTGCTTCTGTTACTGGTATCGCTCCACTGGCCTGGAGTCCCATCCTTTACAGTGGCTGATTCTTGACGGGAGAGCTGACCTGCCTGCTCCAGCCTCCCTCGGCCTCAGAGAAGCGCCAGCTCTGCTGACAGCTAAGGACAACACTGCTTCACTTCACCTCCCATTACCCCAGGAGCCTTCCAAGTTAGCACATTTCCCACTAACAGTAACACCGGGGAGCCTGATCCCAAGGACCCGGGCTGCATCTGCATCATGTGTCTCTTACATGAGAACAAGTTGCTGCGTGGCTCCCTCTGCTCCCTGGCCAGCCTTTTCCCCTCCCCAGGCTCACAGCCAGCTCATGAAAACGGCAAGGAGCGACAGCACGGTTTGAATCTGCCTCTGGAGCAGGGGAGGGGAGCAGAATCCAAACCGACTCACCTAGATTGTCCGTCACTTGGTAGGAATCCCGGAAATCTTTCATGCGAAATCCAATGACATCAATGAAATCCTCCACAAGCCTGAACAGCTCCTTAGCATTCGGCCCCATCTGCAAACCCAGTGAAGAGAGGTCAGATATTTAGTGGCACAGATAGCAATGAGCTCACCCTGGGCCTCTCCAAGGGCCAGGGTTCAAGCCAGGCTTATCCCACACAGAGAGAGCCAGAGGCATTCTCTGCTCATGCTGGAGTACCGTGGCGTAGTGAACAATGTGAGGGCAGAGAAATGATCCAAGGAGATAGAAACATAGACAGGAAATGACAATATAAGATCCGGTTTGGGAAAACGCAGCTGATGGCCATGGAGGAGAATAGTCCTGACCACAACGGGAGGGCAAAACCATAATGGGAGGGCTCTGATAGTGACCTACCAACCTACCCTCCTTCCTCAAGGTTACTTATTCTACCCACCAGTCTGGCCGGGAAAGCCACAGCAAACATTTACAGTTTCCCAGCACCGGCAGTTAGCTTAACATGGCCAGCAAATGAGACATGCCAGGCCATACCTTCAGGTGGTGTAAATCAGCAGTGCTCCATTTATGTCCGCTGGAGGATCTGGCCTGATGGGTCTACCAACGAGGCCAATGTGATTTGGCGCGGCACATGCAGAGCCATCACGTGATGGAGCAAAGAGGTAATAGATCTGCTCTATGCAAGCTCTGGAGTGTCTGCGCCCAGAGGCAAACCCTGAAATCCTTACTCCTTCAAAACTCCCCTTCACTTCAAGGACTCGGGGGGATCTGGTTCCTGGAATATTGTGCTCAGCTCTGGGAGTCAACATGACTGGAAATCATTAAGCAAAGAGAGGGAGTCCAGAGAGTCCTTGCCTGCACCACGACTCCTGGGCTGAGTACAGCGAGGCCGGTCCAGACTCCCCAGGCTAAGAAAGGGAACGTTTTCACAAAGCTGTGAAACAGGATGCAATACCACTATCTGAGCACAGCTGTTACAAAAATGGGGGAGCCCATTCCTCAAATCTGGGTACACCAAGAGCACGTCTAAATCCCAGCTGGGAAGCAGACATCAGAATTTAGGTAGGGAAACGCCTCTCTCGGGCCCATATAGTACGTACCCCTTTGAGTGCCCGCACACAGAATATTTAGATGTCCCACAGCGGTGCCAATGTCTGAAAACTGGGGCCACCATGAGCTGTTGGAGGGGACGTTCTGGCTCTTTCCTATGTACAGTTCTCTGTTGAGAGTCTTCATACGGAGGAGTACTGGTCTCTGAACCTCCATCAGAGACTGCTGCTCCCTCCCACGGCCCTCCAGTGGGACCCTGGCTTAGACTGTCATGCATACAGCATGGATCATTCCCAATGGCAGGACTCCAGCTGCTAGAGGTCTCCTTGCCAAAGACTGGCTGTGTTTAGTGACATAAGGCATGACCCTGGGACAATGTCTCTAACCTACAATGACTGAACCTGACTCCCCAAACACTCCTAGACTTAAAATTCACACCTGCCTATGCACAGGAGAAAGGAGAGCAATAAGGACCGTTTTGTTTTGTTTTCTTTATATACTCTGTCACAATTTTGCCTGGTACTTCGATATCAAAGTAATTGAATCTTAGATCGATCATAGGTTGACTGCACAGTTTAGTGATCAAGCAGTTGTACAAGGAGCTACCTGTAGAGGGGACTATCCCCAGCCAACCCATAGATCTGCGTAGGAAGAGAATACAGTTAAACAGCCAGGGAAAACTCTCCATCTGAGCTGTCCCTGAATATGCAGCGAGAACAGGGGAAGGAATAGGACACTAAGATGTGTGCTACCATATAAGAGTTGTTGGGTTTGTTTGGTAGGTTGGTTGGTTTTTTGTTTGTTTGTTTTTTAATGGAGAGATGGGAACTAAAGTCCTGTGTTAAAATGGCATGGTAAATAGTGTGTGCCTGCACCTATCACCTCTGCTAGGTGGACTGAGAGCAGATCCAGTGCATGTTGCCCTCTAGCGGTTGGAGGATTTTAGAGAAGCTATTACCAGTGATTCCCCCCTGGTGCTCAGGGGAGAGCAGACTCTGGATTTAGAACTGACGTTTTAGGCCAAGATCCTATTTCTCATTCAAATATACGGGAACTAGGCATCCATATCCCTTAGGCAACTTAGGCCATCTCAGCCATGGTCCTCGTGCTGTCTATAATAGTGGCAGTGGTCAAAAGATGAAAGATCCTCTGACTGATATCAAAGCAGCGCAGAAAATAACATCCGCTGTCATGAGAGTGCAGACTGGTCACACAGCAGGAATGAACATCAGGTGGGTGACAGAGGCCAGCAAGCCAGCTTTACAACATAGGGAAGCTGATAAGGGAAAACCACTGGGAACTAACTGCAGGCTGGAGAAAACTGCAACTATTTTTATGATGATCAACAGGGTCTCTGCGTTGTCATGACGACTCAGCAGAGTCTGCTCCACAGTGACTATTCTGCAATGTGGATGTAGACACGTATTTGCTAAATTGAGCATTTGGTTCTTCGCCTCCTCTGGAACCAGCCAGGGTCATTCATCGATTTCCAAATATGCTGAGGAAACACCAGCTCTAGGGGCAAAAGGCGAGTTCAGTCTCGAGGTCTGTTCAATACTTGGTCTAACCCCTTTTACCTAGGTAATGTACTCCTCCCCCTATCTGACTCATTTCAGAGAAGCCTCCGAACAGACATCAGGTGGTAACATCTTCCCACCATTACTGACCGAGCCCACCTTTGAACCTGTGACCTCTTGCAGAGGAGCCAATCCCTTCCAAGCTCAATCAACGTTCAGTGCCTGCTATGCGCCAATAGCACAACCCTTCCCTGGAGCTATTTATTTTAATTTCATTTTCCCTTATGCAACAGTCTTTCTATCACCCCCTTGACGTAGGAGGTCTCAGATTCAACCGGCAGCTCTTTAGCTGCCAGAGAAGTACAGTGGCCATTCTGAAGAAAATTGACCTTTAAGGTTTCATGTTTGTGCCGGGCAATCGTCTCTCGCTCCTTTGCTGTTTGCTGCCCCTTCTGAGGGGGTTCACCGGACAACACGGCAGCTAAAAGAGCCATCATATTGTGACCCGTGCCTCGTGATCTCCTCAGTGGAATACTCTCCACCTGACGGACGCCTGTCAGAAACCAGACCTGCCTGTGGTGACTTGACTTCCGAGACGCAGGCACATGAGGGATTGTGTTCTGAGACGCAGTAAAGTGGAAGAGACAATGGAGGAACTAGTACCGACAGGGAGCCATCAGTCAGAGTCGCCTGTGAACAGGCTTTGCCTTCAAGGCAGTATCATTTCACTCTGATGCAGCTCCCTGGGGCTGCAGGGAGATCAGCGCTGTTGAGCAGTGAGCGCTGCGAGGAAGAATGGCATTTTTCAGTCCAGGTTAGGGACAGTGGGTAAGTCACATGCACAGGCAGAGGCAGAAAATGCAATTGAGGCAGGGGAAGGATTTGGTAAGACATAGACGGGACAAATAGCAGTGCCTATGCCCAGACAGGGTGTGCTTTATCTGCTGAATTACCCATCATGTTCCCTAGCTGCCAGCTTCCCTGGGGAGACACCAGGTGACCTTATGAGGAAGGTGTAGCTAACATATAACTGAACCCTTGCTCAGCTCGAGCGGAGGCTCAAATGGCAGAGCACAACCCTGGCCCTTTAAAACCCTACCTGTCCTGCCTGAGTCTTTTCCTACAGGACTCAGACTTGGGAGCAATCTTAAATGGCCAGGACTGCACTTGGCTCTGAAGTCTAGCAGGATCCATTTTCCTGGTCCCCGCTGATTTCTCCAAGCAGGGTAGTTCAGCCTACACATCTCTTTCACTGCAAGGCGTTGTGTTGGTGATGCCTAGCAGTGGCTGGATGAGTTCTGTCTCTTCTGGGTGAAACGGATGCCCATTGAGTACAACATCTGTCAGGCACACACAGTGGTGAGATCACCCAACCCAAGGGGAAATGCCCATAACCCCTCCCCGCAATGCCACAGGCTGAGAGCCAGCACTATTTGGGTTGTATGTTTACGTAGCAGGTTCATACCATCTGAGCTTCCTCCCACTTGTCCCGGTTTTCCTCTGACAGCAAGTTGCTGATGATCTGGACGAAGTTCTAGAGAGGCGAAACAAAAATGGAAAAGAAAGTCATGATCAGAAGACGACGGAGTGGCACGACGTGCCCCACAACATGTGAGAGGGCAGAGAACAATAGTATTAGCAAGAAGAGGATCTGCTCTCGGTCACAGAGCACTGTCCTTCCCAAAGCACTGGACAAACCAAAGCCCTGCTCCCAATGAAATAAGTAGCAAAAATCCTACTGCCTCTCCTGGGGAGATGAGTCAGAACCTTGCTCACCACCAGAGTGCTATGAGGCAGCAAGTGAGTACTACGTGTCTCATTACCCACCAGGCCACAGCAGAAAGCAAAGGATTCTGCATGCCATGGAGAGTGCAAGGGATGGGGGTAGGCAGACATGAGGCAATGATAAAATGCCAAGAGGGGTTTTGACTATGAGGGGTATGGAGAGCAGCAGGGTTCTGCACAGTACACCTGGCTCCCGCGGGCTCTCTGAGCCCCTCACTTTCACAGGGGGATGGGCTCACGCTGCAGACTGCAGGCCCAGATTTTGGAGATCTCAACATCCCGGAGTAGTGGGGATCTGCAATTTTGGCTCGGCCTATTACAGAGACAGCAAATGCTTGCAAACCTTGGGCCCGGTTTCAGAATTCATGGCCAGGCTCAGAATTCGTGGGTAATTCCATCTGGGAAAACTTACCGAAGGACATGATGGATTCCCCATCATTTGTGGTCTTTAAATCAAGACTGGATGTTGTTTTAAAGGATCTGTTTTAGCTCATACTGAAGTTATGGGTTTGATGCTGAAAGTATTGGTTGAGGTTCTCTGGCCTGTGCCGTACAGGAGGTCAGACTAGATTATCATAATGGAAAACCTATCTATCTATTCAGCCAGCCAGCCAGCCAGATATTTCCCTGGCCCCCATCACCAGAGTATCTGACCACTTCTCCATCATTCATGGATTCTTTCCTCACACCACCCCTGGGATATAGAGCCAGATTATCCCCACTGTACAGAAGGGTGGATGGAGGCATAGGGCAAATTAAGTGACTTTCCGAAGATCACACAGGAAAGCTGAGCAAGGAACGGTACCCAAGTTTCTTCAGCCCAAGTGCAGCACTCTATCCCTAACCTTCGTTTGGCCCTAGCTCAAACAAACAGAGGTTAGGTTTCTCCAGCTCAGCCATTCCTGCCCCTCCCCATCTTTGCAAAAGTCTCAGCATGTGAGGCTTTGCATTGCCATTGTGAGTTAATGGACTTTCTCTGCACACTCTGCTGGGTCCTAACTTCACTTGACCAAACCTTCACTGCTAAGAGAGCCCCTCAGAGTCAGATATTTCACCCAGTGAGTAACACACAGGAAATATAGAAGCCAAGGTACCAAGCAGACCCCATCTCCAGCAGATCTATCCCCCTTCCACCGAAAAGCCATTGCTGGCACTGAGAGTGCATTCAGGCTCTGAAGTCAGCGAGCACAGGGGCTGCCAGACTACAGCAGCCACTGCTTCATCCAGCCCAGCCGCTGGGCTTTATGGAAGAAGACGAAACCACTGCCAGTGGCGGGAAAGCTTCTGGTGGCTCCATCTCCATTATAACTGGGAAAGGGGAATGACAGAATGAACTGTCAGAGGAAGAGGGGCTATCCAGGCAAAAGTTCTGCTCTGTGTGTGTGTGAGAGAGAGAGAGATGTGAAGGCAGGAGATACAGAGTTCAAAGCCATTGATTTTCCTCTCCATTTTCCCCGACGTTGCAGACACCATGGGGAAGCAGATCCTAGGGGACAAGTTTAATGTTTCAAGTTGTGGGCTGATGACCTCTCCCGAGGACAGATCTGTAACCAGTCTGCATGCAACTGCTGAAAGTAAAGCCCAGGGCAAGAAGCCCTCAGCCTTCTCCCACATCAATACATAGACACCTAATACCCAAGGATCAACTCCCCTCTCGGCCATTAGACTGCAATTCCTTCCAAATAAGGCACCAAAATCAATTAGACTCCACAGAAAATGCAGCTGGGTTGAATCAGCTCGAAATGACTTTGCTCTTCAAGTTACTAGTTCATGAAACAGTGGGGATTGGGTGGGGCAGAGCTCATTAGCCTGGGAAGTGCACATTGGGAAATGAGGCACATCACAGAGGTAAGCAGAGAAATTTCTGATTTTTCTGGGCTTTCGTCAGTATAAGTAGATTCCAGTGCACGTAGTGGTCACCCAAACCCTGTGTGTATGTGCCCATGCCTTAGACTTGCCCAGTGGCACCCATCCCATCATGACGTGCATCTCTCTTCCTCGGCTCACCTGTACATCCCCAGCAGCGGGGCTGTAATACGCCCTACGGAAGATCTCGGTCATATTCCTGAGTACATCGATGGTGGACAGCAGGTCCCCACTGTAGCTGGTCCCATCCTGGGAGATCTCCACCAGGTTTTGGAGCAGTTCAGATACCCCTTCTCCCATCAACCCCCGCTGGGCTTTGGAGAGATGCTCCCTTGTCTGAGATGAGAGAAGAGCACAATGAGTCAAACACACGCTATTGGGGATCAATGAAGTTCTCAGGTCTCAGGAGCACAGACCAGATGATCACCATGGTCCCTTCTGGGCAAATGTCACCTAATCAATTCCCTGCCATTGCAGGGGCCTCGGGCTTTGGTACCCAGGTCTCTCCTGTTCTCTACCTCTACATGACAGTTCGGTCTCCTGAAGACTGAAATGCTTTAGTCTAAGCCAAGTTCTTTGGCTCAGTATAGGGTAGCGGGGTGAAATGTAATGACCTGTGACATACAGGAGATCGGGCTTGATGGTCTAATGGTCCCTTCTGGCCTTCAGCTCCAGGCAATCTGGGAGAGTCTGTGATATCTCTGAAAGGTCTTAGGTGGCTATCGGAGGACAACTGAATTCCCACTTTCTTTGTGACCAGAAAGGGAAGTGTCCCTGCAGACTATTCTGCCTCATAATCTTGCTGCTGGCTACCCCAGCCTGCAATGGAAGATTTTGCTCACCACTCAGTCCTATAGCTGTCTTTACCTGAGTTACAGCTATCTCAGACCATAGACGGGAACAAGGACGGTTCTGCTGCAGGCACTGACTTTCCAGACAAGCCACCGGAGAGTGGCAGAGGCAGGCCAAGTATTTACAGTTTTTATTATTATGATAACAGCTAAAGGACCCAACCGAGAATGGAGCCCCATCGTGCTAGACACTAAAATGCCCAGCGAAAGACTATCCTGTTGCCAGGGGGTTACAATCTAACTAGACAAGACAGGCAAAGGGGGGACAAGGAAGACGTATCCTCCCCATTTTATAGCTGAGAGCTCTGTGTTTTTCTCTGTGCACAGATCTCATCAGGATAATGGATTGAGGGGACAGTAATGCCTTCCATTTATAACCCCTTCCCTCCCAAAGGATCCCAAAGTGCTCTACAAACTCTCCTTTCACGGCCGCTGAAATGCAGCAACAACACTGCTCAAGGGCTTAGGGCACAAAGAGATGACATCCTCTCTTTTAACACTGCCGGGTGAATGTAAGGAAACTGGAATTTGGCCAGGATACCGAGGTTAACACCCTCCACTCTCGCAAAAAGTGCTAGGAGCCCTTTAAATAATCACAAGTGGCCAGGCCTCTGTTGTAGGATTAGTCCAAACTACAGAGCCTTCAGCACCACTGCACCCTCTCACCCAGGAATGGGTCACTGGCTCACTACTGACTCAGAGGGAAGAGTGGGTCACTACTGGGTCAGTGTAAGCCCTTTGGGTTTCTCTGGGGAATCTCCCATCTAAGTAAAACGCGACAATGGGGAGAAATGGATCCATTCCAATGAGAAGTGAATCTTTCTTACCATCATCTGTATATTCCTGTAGTCAATGGAAACACATTTGATGTAGGTCGGAGTCTCCCAGTACGCTATCCCCTCTTCATCTAAAGTGCATCTTCGCAGGATCAGCCCTAAAGGAGAATGAAAGGGGCATGAGAGAGAGGACAGCTGGATGTGGACAAAGGTGATCCAGTGGATATATTGTACTTGGACTTTCAGAAAGCCTTTGACAAGGTCCACACTAAAGGCTCTTAAGACAAGTAAGCAGTCATGGGATCAGAAGGAAGGTCCTTTCACTAACTGGTTGAAAGATAGAAAGGGTAGGAATAAATGGTCAGTTTTCACAGTGGAGAGGGGTAAAAAGTGAGGTCCCTCAAGGGTATGTACTGTGTTGTTCAACATATTCATAAATGATCTGGAAAAGGGGTGGGAAACAGTGGAGTGACAAAGTTTGAAGGCGATACTAAATTACTCCAGAATAAAGCTGTCTGTGAAGAGTTACAAAGGGATCTCACAAAACTGCATGACTGGGCAACAAAATGGCAGATGAAATTCAGTATTAAGTCTCCTCCTCATATAACACATCCTGGTCCGATCCAGGTCCGAGAGGACCAAGAACTCCATGAGTTTAAGTTGACTCCACAGGCAGAGCATGTCGTTCTCCTTACCAGTGGCATTGCGAGGACACCGGACAGCCGCAGCGTCTCCGGCAGGCGTTTCCTTCCAAACCACAGAAGCAAAGTTATCTTCATCGCATATTTCATGGGGCTCTGTAAAGGACAAAGGCACTGGGTTGGCCACACCACCAGCTGCTCAGCCTGGGCAGGATGGGAAGAAAGGAAGGGGGGACGTAGCAGAGAGGGGGAAGAGAAAAGGGAGAAGCAGAGAAAGGACCTGGCAGTGTGGAGGAAAGCGCGCTGTGTAGAGAGCCAGCAGCTCCTGAGATTAAATCGCAGCTGCCTCATCGCTTGGCCTTGGGCAAAGCCACCTGACCTCTCTGTAGCTCGCGTTGCCTATCCGAAAAACTGAGCCTTGATCCCCTGTGAGGGTTAATTAACTAGTGCCCACCTAAGGTGAATGCAAAGTGCGCTACGAGCATCCCCTACTCTGTTGCAGCTGCGTGTGCTAGGCTCACATGGTAGGGATCTGGGGTTTCGGTGGCAAAGGGCCCATGCCTAGGAGGCATTACATCTGTCCTAGGCTTTTTATGTTTAAAACACTACTATGTAGAACTGCAGCATCCTAGAGGGGAAGAACAGGAAAGACTGGAAGGGGAAAGGGGAGGAAAGAAAGGGAGAGGAGACACAGCTAGACAGAAACCAAGTTGAACCCGGACCACCTAGAGAGCCCCCTCAAGCCCTTCATAGGCAGCTATTCTCCTTGGGGCACTGGGTATCGGATGCTTACTTTGCCAGGCAAACGTGGACAAGCAGCGAGTGTAAGTACCACCCCATAATGCCGAGAAGCTGAGTTTCCATCAGCTGCTCATACGAAACGACCGCCACAGAGCCCAGCAGGCTGCTGCCATGTTTAAATGCTGCGGCTGCTCCCGGCACCAGCGCAAAGCACCCCGTGCAGCGGTTACGCCAACCTCCAGCCTCAGCTGGGTCTAACGGACGCAGGCTTGGGAGGAAAGGGGCGGCTGCAAAGTGGGGCGAAGCTGGGTCTGCCCCCAGAGGGAGTCAAAATGGCCAACGTGCTTTCAGCGAGTTGGAAGCACATCTACTACGTGAGTGATGGTTTATGTGGGAAAAGATTACTTATGGTACATAAAACTGTGGAAGCTGTGAATCTGGTATTAAAACTATTTATCACTCCTTGGGGTGGTTTGCAATTACATTTTCTATTTATTGTGCATGTAAAACTACCTATAAACAAGTAGGCTGCTTGCACGGCTGTTCCCATCTAGGCCTGGCAGTTGCCAAGCCAATGCCAGTCATTGACCGGGCTCAGCAGCTGTTCACCGCGCTCTCCTCCCATGCCGGGAAGCATTGCTGGTGCCAGCGTTCAGTGGCGCCAGTAGAGGTGTGCCAAGGGCACAATCAGCCAAGCTGTGGGGGAGGGTGGCAGTAGCTGCAGATGACTGAAATAAATACATGTCCTAGGTCCTGCGTTTTACTGTGTGCTCTGGGGAGTTAGTGGAGCATGCCCGGCCTGCAGCCCCCAAGTGCATCTTCAGCAGAGGGAGCGCTCGCAAGTCCTACATGGGGTATGACTGGGGGTATGGAATACCTCGGGGCTCCACGTCTGGGTTGTGTGTGTCCCTCTCCCCATGTGCTGCTTTGGAACTGACTGCAAGACGCTTCTGGGTGGGAGGCAAGGCTGTGAATGTAAAGACGGGGCTGGAACCAGAATTCTGTATCTGACAAATCTCTGCGCGTGGGGCGGCTCGGCTCCAGGTCTTGTGGGTAACACCTATGTCTATAAAGGCCCCAGACAGGAAGAGCGATCCATGTGTACCCAGTTCAGAATGGAATCTACATCCAAATCCATCTGTATCTGAAACGCAGCTCCCCCCTCCCCACGCTTCCTGGAAGACCACGACCAACCACTAGCCATGATAGTCGTTCATAAAGAGCTCTCATCCCATTCCTTTTAATTGTCTACTGTTCCTGTCAGAGGTATTCCAGTAGCACCTGAAGGCCCCCACTGAGATCGGGCCTGCATTGTGCTAGGCACAACAAGAAACAGAATCTAATAGAAATAGTGTCTGCCCCACAGAACTTACAATCTACATACGCAAGACAGACAGCGGGGTGGGGGGGCAAGGGTGTATTACTCGCCCTGTTTTACTGAAGAGTGCCTGAAGCACAGAGAGATTAGGTGACTTGCCTTCTTTTCACTCCCGCTTGTGACTGCCCTCTCCAGGAAGCGCTATGTGATTCCATGCATCAGGGAAGCGCCTTAGAAAGGCCTGGTATTGCCTGGCATTGTCTTGCCGACAAGCGCACGAGTGATTCCCAGGCCAGGAGGGAATCAGCTGATCACTGTCATTTTTAATATCGCTTTGTAACAAAATCCTTTTTACTCTAGGAAGCGAGTTGCACTGGGAGATTTTAATATCGAATCCAATTAAGCTCAATCCTTCCGTTAAAACAAAATCATGTTGGTATTTGAGATTTCCTTGAGAACAAATCAAGGAGGTTTATTTGTAGCCATTGTCTTGCCGAGTCCCCCTTGCCCTCTCTCCTGCCCGCACCACCCCCCCCTCCAAAAAATAATTACAACAGGCTCCTTTGATGTGAAACACCCGCACTGCTGAGATGTGCCTCCTTTTGTATATGATAGCACAGCTCCAAGCCCCTACCAAAATTAACAAAATGTCTTGGTTTGCTCCAGATCCTCACCCAGCGGAAATCAAAGGTAAAGTCCATAAAGCTGAGGATCTGGCCCAATTTTTTCCTATGGTTGGGGAATGCTGTTGGCTGAATTAGAAGAGAATCTGGGCGGGGGCGGGAGCAATCGCTGAAGTTGGGTGACACCTTCATGCTACCGTTTGGGTCTTTTCCCCTTCGATTCACAGAGACCTTTGTGATCATCTGGTCTGACCTCCTGTATAACACAGGCCATCGCACCTCCCCACTGATCCCTGCATCCAGCCCAATAGTTTCTGGTTCGGCTAGAGTGCGTCTTTTCAAGAGACACCCAGTCTCGAGTTAAAGACTCCAGTGAGGGAGAAGTCACCACATCCCTTGGTAATCTGTTCAGATCATTAAACCCCCTCACTATTCAAAACTCTGTATCGTATCAAAAGGAACCAATGCAACTCTCTAGTCTGACCTCCTGTACAACACAGGCCGGGGAATTTCCACCAGAGATTTCCCCAGAAGGGGCTCTAAAAGTGGCTTGCAAAGGAAACTAAGCATTGCTTTTGAGCCCTTTAACTATTTGCTTCTGCTTCTGTTTCACATTAGAAACCCAGGTTTTGTCTGCCCTGCAAAACTCTACAGCCCTGACCTCACTAAGGTTTTTCAGCCTCATAATTTGCAGCAGGTTCTTCTCCCCAGGCAATAGCACCAGCGGGAGCTATAGGTTAGGCAGGACTCAGAGAGACTCAGCCAGCACTGTGCTGTCTAACACTGCTCTGGGTAGTGCATCGGCATGTGAGTACTCCAGTGGCTAGTGTCCCAGTGGGGGTAGCGTGAACATGACAGAGCATCTGTACTGCTTTTGCTGGGTACTCACACACCAGTTCTTTGCGTCTCTATAAATCATCAGCTGCCTGTCTCCAACCACATACCAGTCAAGAAGCACTGAGCATATCCATCCACCCACGGAAGGCCCAATCGTACCCGTTGAAATCAGGAAGACCCTCACGATTGGCTTGGATAGGTGTTGGACCAAGCCCCACCAGCAGGCTTGTGTTATGCAGAAGGCTGGACCAGAGGTCTCTCCTGGTATTAAACTCTGACTCATACAAGCAGCAGCCCGTCCCCACAGTCTGTGTTACCGGTCTGAACAGAAAGCAGGAAGAGTGTGAGATACGTACCAGGACACTTCTTGTCATTACACTGCTTATACTCCTCCTTGGGCCCCTGACAAGAGTCTCCGCCAAAGAAGGGGCCGTAGCACACACGGTCGCGTCTCTGCGTCCCGCCCCCGCATGAGGTCGTACAGCTCCCCCACGGCCCCCACGCCTGCCACTTTCCATCCACTGCAGGAGAGCAAACGAGGAAAGAAAAGTTCCTGAGCAACACGAGGCAGCTGATCCTCAAGGTAAACACTGGACATACGGTTTGCAGCGATATGGCTGGATGTTAGGTGATGGCTTCCTGCCTGGAAAAGGCTCTAACACTAGTTAAAAGGAGGAGGAGAGGGTGCGTGGGAGTGATCTAACAGTCCATATCTCGATTGCTTTTGCACATTGATGGCCTAACTCTGATCTCACGTGCATGGGGCAATTCAGGAGCAGCTTCCTTGTAGTCAACCATGCAAAGTGTGCGGGGGATCAAAATCACGCCTGAAAACTGTGGATTGCTTTAAAATGATTTTAGTTGTGGTGGAAGAAGTTTGAACCCTGCAGACTGGGGGCTTTTTGAAACAGAATTTTAGAATGGAGCAAGCGGGAATGTAAATCGACCACCCACTAGCGCGCTGCGCACTCGCTGGCTGTGCGGACCCGGCTACAGCGCGCTTCAAGTTCCCTGGTGCACTTTGGCCTATTGCTGTTTGAAGCAGGAGTACGTCAAAGCATCCTGAAGAATTTTTCATGCATGGTAGCAAGGGCCACACTGCCAGTTAATACGTGCCACATTCATGCACTGTACATTTGCACCCCAGTTTGCTGTGCACAAACTCTCCATCTCCCTGAAATCGTAGTCTTATGCCCAGAGTAAATAGTACAACATGTTCTGCTCCAGTGCAAGCTTCTCCTTACGTCTCCCCTCCCCACCTCAGCCCAGCCTGGAAGGACCTTAGGACAGTTCAGTCTCCATGGCCCAATCGCTCCTTGGATTCTCTCCTAAAACTGCTACTAAGGGTGACGTTCAGGCGTCTCCCTGCAGACACTTGTCTGGTAGGAACCAGGCTCAGGCCATCAGCTCAGTTCAAATCAGCTACCAAAGAGCAGCATTAATTCACTTCTGATCCTGGGCTGCTGACCCCTATCCCATTTTTCATCTCTTCAATGTGCAGCGGTGGTCAAAAAAGCTAACAGCATGTTAGGAACCATTAGGAAAGGGATAGATAATAAGACAGAAAATATCATAATGCCACTATATAAAGCCAAGGTACGCCCACACCTTAAATACTGCGGGCAGGCCTGGTTGACCCATCGCAAAACAAAAGATATATTAGAATTGGAAAAGGTACAGAGAAGGGTAACAAAAATGATTCGGGGTATGGAACAGCTTCCATATGAGGAGAAAGTAAAAAGACTGGGACTATTCAGCTTGGAAAAGAGACAACTAAGAGGGGATATGATAGAAGTCAATAAAATCACGAATGGTGTGGAGACAGTGAATAGAGAAGCGTTATTTACTCCTTTAGGTAACACAGGAATCAGGGTCACCCGATGACATTAATAGGCAGCAGGTTTAAAACAAACAGAAGGAAGTATTTCTTCACAGAACGCACAGTCAAGCTGTGGAACTCTTTGCCAGGGGATGTTGTGAAGGCCAAAAGTATAACTGGGTTCAAAAGAGAATTAGAGAAGTTCATGGAGGATAGGTCCATCAATGACTGTTAACCAAAATGGTCAGAGACACAACCACATGCTCTGAGTACCCTAAAGCCTCTGACTGCCAGAAGCTGGGGCTGAATGACATGGGATGGATCACTTGATAAATTGCTCTGTTCTGTCCATTCTCTCTGAAGCATCTATCACCAGCCACTGTCGGAAGACAGATATTGGGGTAGATGGACCATTGGTTTTTATTTCCAGTCATCTGAGACATCCAGGCCTCCTGACTCATCTCACTCTGGGCTAAGATTTTGGGGTCTGACTGTGGAAGCTCTGAATATAGACAGGGACCCATATAAATGTCTCTCTAATTTATTATATTAACATTTAATAACCAAAGTCTATCGCTTCAGTGTTATTGCCCATTTTGGGCTTCATTTTGAGTGAAATTCACTCTTGTGCAAGAAGCTACTTCAAGGCCCATGCACCGTGTAAGTGCAGCACAAGCCCCCAAGAACTTAAATTGGCCAAACTCTTTCTTGGAACCAGTCACCTGTTTTTACATTCCGGGACTCATATGTATGTTTAACTGTCTTTTCTCAATGCGTATGGTTGTTTCACATGCCTTGGAAATGGGATTTGCAAGCGCTCTGAGAAATGGACTGTAAGGTTGTCTAGTTTCATTGTAACTTCTCCGAGTGCCTCTGCACCCTCTATGGACATGCTGCTTCGTAGCTCACTTCTTACTATTAATAATGGCATTTAACATCTTCAAAGCACTGTACAACTGCTAATTAATCCTCCCAACACGTCTGTGGAATATCCTCTTCATGTCACAGATGGGGAATAGTATCAGAGGGGTAGCCGTGTTAGTCTGGTTCTGTAGAAGCAGCAAAGAATCCTGTGGCACCTTATAGACTAACAGATGTTTTGCAGCATGAGCGCATTGTCTGCAATAGTGCATTGTCTGCAGCCATGCAGCAGCTCAGTAACAGAACGAGAGCTAGGACCCAGGAGTCCTGATTCCTAATTCGAATCACATTTTAGCAAATCACTTATGACACCTATTTTAACAGGACACTGGGAGGTGAGGGATTACTTTTCTTCTTTCCCTAGCTGAGGAAGGACACCATTATCACCAAACATATGGTGTGACACAACCTCTAGCCCTTTCTACACCGATGTCAACTGCACCTGCAGCTTGGGCCATGTCCCCACGACACTCAAAACCATGCTAGCAACAACGATGATAACTGAAGCTCAGCGACCAAAAAAAAATAAGGCCTAAATAGCAGGGCCTATTGGTCTCAGTGTAGGGAAGGCCAATGCCCTGTCTAAGCACGGCTTTGTGAGTGTGGTGTTCTGCTGCTAGAGAAAGTAGTCCCCCATGGACCTTCTGATATTCTCTGTGGAACAGCACCACTTCAAAGCCCTCAGTTACCCCCACCTATCTAAAGGGTGACTTTGAATCTTTAGTGATGTGGAAGCCAGGCAGCTGGATTCTCTTTTGCCAGAAGCTGGGAATGGGTGACCGGGGATGGATCACTCAATGATTACCTGTTTTGTTCATTCCCTCTGGAGCATTTGGCATTGGCCACTGTCGGCAGACAGGATACTGGGCTAGATGGACCTTTGGTCTTACCCAGTATGGCCACTCTTATGTTCTTATGTTCTCTGCCACCCACAAGCCCTGCTTAGTTGCCGGCACAAAGCCCATTCCCTCAGAGAGCAGTGAAGTGCACCCAGGCTGGAAACAGCTGACTCCAGAGAGCCAGGGTAAGGCAGATGACTGAGACCCACTGGTATCAGGCTTCTCTGACATGTGCGTCCGTTCTGGTTTATTTTCCTTTCTGAAATGGCCTGTCCTAGGACCTATCCCCCATGACGTAAAGTCAGGGTGGTTATACCTAACCATGAAGGGCTGGTCACAACGACCTAGAAGCCCCGGATCTTGCTCCCCAACCAGCCTCACAGCCTACTCACAGTGAGTGTTGAAATGTGTAAATACTGTCAGTTTCAACCATAACTGGATGAGGAAACAACTAACATATAATAGGACGAGTGTGAAAATGCCATAGAGACGTGGAAAGAATTCCATAGCAGAGATTTAATGGATAAGAGGGTAATTTTTTCAAAAGCACCTAAGTCACTTTGGAGTCTAAGTCCCATTGACATTCAGTGAGATTTCAGTTCCTAAGTCATTTGAGAAATGGGACTTAGGTACTTTTGAAAACATTACCCGATGACTATATTATTTCGACAGGAGATAAATGAGAAGTTCACAACTCAAAGACAATAATCAGAGTCTCCTTGGCTACCCTTCTTCTTAATGTTAGAATAAGGAGAGACCAGTGAAACTGAAAGGCAATCAATTGGAAATATTGGTTTAAACAGTGCTTAATTAACCTGTGGAACTGCTGGACACAAGATGTTACTGAGGCCAACTGCTTAGCAGTATTCCAAAAAGGATTAGAAAATTATATGAATAATACAGACATCCACATGTGCATGAGATAAGATCAAACAATTATAAGAGATATACACCATAATTCTTCATGTCATATGGCACCCACTGACCTGAGGTTAGGAAAATACTTTCCCGATGGTCAGGTTATTCTACTATTGTCCACTATGGGGTTTCTTGCACCTTCCGCTGGAGTATCTGGTCCTGATAGGGTACTGGAGTAGATGGATCGATTGTAATGATAGATGGACCAATGGGGGAAACTGTGCTATTTTTCCTCAAAGGAAATAAAGGGGCATTTGTCATAGTCTCTGTGCAACTGAAGAGTGTTGAGGGAGGATCCACAATACACAGTAACCCATTTGCCACTGACCTGGACACTGCCTTAGGAAGCAATCTCTGGTCTCCACCCAGTGCCCCTGGCACTCTGCTCCCCCATAGGAGGGTCCGTTGCACTCCCGCGTCCGCTGCTGGGTACCATTGGAGCAGGTCGTAGAACAGGAACTCCAGCTCGACCACTCATTCCAGTTCCCATCCACTGAGTGGCCCAAAGGAAGAAAAAGAAACAGAGAATGTGAAAATCCCTTTCACCAGGAATGAGGCCTGTTCCGCGAGACCAGGCCAGTGAAGCCAAGGCCCTGTTGCGCTGGCACAATACAGTGCTCCAAAGCAGACAGAGCCATCTTGCATAGACTGACAAAGAGATGCAGACAGGTACCCCAGGGAAGGAGAGCTCAACTCTGCCCAACCAAGGAACCTTAGGAACATAGACTATTACAGTATCACATGACATGATGTGATATTATAACAGGGCCTATAATAATCCAAACTTTTTGACCTTCATAGTAATATTATAAATGATAAAATAAATATAACATAACAATCAAAATGATAAAGTAAAAAAAAACCACACAGATATTTTGACCCAATTGAGATAAATTGTTCTGATCATTTTTCATCAAAACATTTCATTGAAATCAATATGTTCCCGTGGAAGATTTCAATTTTGCCAAATCAGCACGTTCCAATGGAAAAATGGAAAATTTAGACAAATGTTGACCAGGTCTAGTTCAAAGTGGCATGTGTGGAAGGAAAGAAAGATGGATGGATGAACCTTAAAACTCCATCTGTCTTTCAGAGAGAATCTTTTTACAGGAGCTCACTATTATTCAATGGAATTCACTCCGTGTATCAGGACATACCCTATAGCATGAGTGGAATTTAATAAAGATCCATGAGTATGTGTCTATGTATATATCAATGCACTTCTCTTGTTGCTGAATTAACATTGACAGGCTTCGCGTGTCCCTGAACAGAAACATCTTGGATAATTAATTAGCAAAAAAAAACAGCAAAGGAAAATTACTAAAAGCACAGGCCAGGAATGAAACATGAATGGATTTTATTAGCATGATATATTTTAAAGCATTCCCTAGACTGGCAGGCCCACTCTAATTAGCCCCAATCAACAGATATTTCATCTAACCTTTCTGCCATTCCTGATTTACCTCATTAGCAATGGCGGTTGTTATCTCTCTGGATGAAAAGCAAGGCCCCGTGGTATCCCTATTATTAAGGTTTTTATTCTCTTCTGAACCCTATTTCTTGGAGATTTCAGCTCTCTGGCGAATAAAAACTCTTACTCTTTGGCTCATCAGTCCCAGACACAAACTGATTTTTTAAAAACTATTTGACATCTGGTTCCTTTTGTAATTTACAAGCTCTCAAAAGGCACCACATTAGTCTCAGGGTCTCATTGCTTTTTGTTTGTGCACATGAAAGAAAATGTATCGTAGCCAAAATGTACAATTTTAAAGTCGATGGGAGTTGCAAGGCGCAGCAGATCGGAACATCAGGCAACTTAGTTCAGTAGCTATTTATGGATTTAGGGGGCCGGCTTTAGCCACTCCAGAATAAAGGCTTTGACACCCCAATATTCATGGTATTATATAAGTGCATATTAATACCAAAGGGGTGAATGCTAAGAGATGCTCACCATCAGCAAACCCCACTGGCGTCGATGAGGCAATTCCTCCCAGGTGGCCCAATAATATTAATAATAACTGTGGAGCTGTTCCTAACTCAACAGCGCTATGATTCCCACCTGCAGAGAATCTGGTCCCATGTCTCTTAGCCCATATAAGAAATATAGTGCAGCAGTTCCCACAATAGCCTCATGTGCTGTAGGACCACTACTGCACACTGCAAGGCTAGGGGCTATTGTTACCGAGGAACGCAGCATTTTTGGTGTAAGGGATATAAAATGGGAACACATCTATAGGGATCTGCCTTTGGCATCTACCCATGAAATCGGGGGAGAGGGGAAAGGCCAGACTATGTAGAGACGGGGCGGTCATGTGTTTGGATTATTCATGTATTGTATTTTCGGAAGTTTAGGAAATTAAGCCAGCAAAGCTGAATGTGGTTCCAGGTTACATCTCTACTCATAGCTCCAGTCATAAAGGGCCCCAATCCTGCAAGGTGCTGAGAAGCCTTCATTCCCATTGACAACACTGGGAGCTGAGGGTGCTCAGTAGCCGGCAGCGTAGACCACACACAGCAAGAGCTTATGAAAAGCAAATAACAGTGGAGTTCATTAGAAGTTCATCTTCTAGAGTCTATGGAGACAATTTGCTCGTCCTCTCCTCTCCTTCCAAAGTGGTGCAGGATTCACTCTGTGCCGCCGACCCCACAGAATAAAGTGTCATTGTCCCATTAGCGGAGCATTATAACCATGTGCAGTAACGAATCCTCAGAGTAGGGCAGTAATAACAGATATGACTGTCAAGTGTATAAAGCACTGAATAGCTCCCATTGTTGTGTTTCAATGAGCCCTCCAATGCAGCACTCGTTTGGCACAGGAAAGCCGATGATTACCTTTGTGGATTAATTAAAGCTGAAAGATTTCAATTGGGCTGCCTTTGTTTGCATTGCTATTTTATTTGCAATAGTATATGTATTTGGTTTTGTCAGAGCCATTAATTATGTATCAATATTAACTAGGGATATGCTTTGTTACTCTAGCACTGCCAGCTCTGACCTCCTCAATTTGTCTCTTTGTGGGAGAGCCAACTTGGTCTCTGCAAAGTTCTAATTCCAAGCAGAGATTTTGGGAGCAAAGGCAGAAATCAAGGGATAGTTACCTGATTTGGGAACTGGGTAGCCAAATGGGTAGAAGTGACAGCAAATGTGGGGAGAAATTTCACAAAATTCTCACACACACATTTCCCTCCTTCCCAGGGAAATATTAAATTTTGAAGATAACTTTTGTCAAAATTTGAAACATTTCAGCCAGCCCTATTTTGGGAGGGTTGGTTACAGCTCCAACATTTGGACCATGTTACTCAAAAGCTTCCTCAGGACCTGCACACCTCTAAGCTAACATGAGCTAAGTTTTGAGACACACGCAGGGATGATTTATGGTTCTGAGAATGGAAGCTGTACCAAGTGCAACTATTTTTGATATGAGCAAAAGCAAACAAACAGCCACTTCTTTGAGATTCGCTTGGAGGTTTGGGTTCATTCCAACTTTAAACTCAAAGCAAAACTCAGTCGAGTACAAATCTTTGAGAAGTAACATCTGGAAGGTCTGGGGGGCATTCACATGAGCCACTGTAAAACCACTAAGTTCCTCACAGCTCAAATGCTAACCTGGCAAAGTAGCTCCCAACTTACCATGTGGAATAGCATATTAGAGGATAACAGAATCTCAGCAGTACGACACTAGAACCAACCCTGTTCTATTTCATGTTGTGTGCCCCAGGTTACTTACTGAGAATGGGAGTTCTGACCCTAAGATTGCAGTTGGTGCTGGACACGTTTCCAGATGGACATCTCTGGAGACCAAAGTCCTCTAGCTCGCAGGAGAAGCAGTAGCAGTACAAGCTTTCTCTCCACTATCCTTCAGACCTACCCTAGAGGACCCTCTTCTAGGGTAGCTTAATCTGCATGCCCTCTCTGCTGATAGGACCAAGTGTGGAGCCAGTTACTGCCAAACATGGTGGTGGTTTGGGGTGATGTGGAGAGCTGTCCATCAGGAACAGGGCCAAGAGCCGCTGGAGGGAATGCTCTGTTTTTTCCCGCCTTACCTGGGCAAAGTGCAATGTTGCAGAACTTAGTTTGTTTTTCAGGTCCCTCGCAGGGGTTTCCACCAAACTGAGGGGGTTTGCAGGTGCGGGTCCGATCCCTGTACCCCCGCCCACACGTTGAGGAGCACAGACTCCACGGAGACCACTCGTCCCAAGTGCCGTGCACTGAAATCAAAGCAGAGGGAATAAACATCCCATCCTAGGGAGTCTTAGATAGCTAGAGAATCATTGCATGGAACATGGTATCTTGCCCATAGTAAGAAACCCATTAGAAACCAGCGTGGGAAGGACCAAAACAAATCAGCCAGGAATGTGCAGAGGAGAACTGCATGGAACATTTCATGAATTGCCACCAAATGGCTCTTCGCTAGTTTCACAAATGTGAAAAATCCTGACACGCTTTTCACTGACCCCCCCCTCCCTCTTCACATTTTTGCTGGGGGAAAAAGGCCTTTTTGAGCAGCAGAAATACACTTTCAGAAAGAGAAAACCTTGATGAAATCTGGACAGCTCCAATGTCAAAGGCACTAAACGCAACACCTCTGCTAATGCTACTTTACCCAATGCTTTCTCTTTTATCTCTAAACCTCCACAAGGCATCAGCCTTTTAGAAAGTCGCAGCAATGTCAGGAGGCAGACATCTAAGTGCTAATGCATCATTCAGCAGTGACGCCATCACAGGCAGAGCTAAAGAGATTTGGAATAGCTAGATGGGCTTGCAAATCTCTAGCGTTGTTATGGCTGTACAAGCATTGACTAGTTACCCCTGTTAACTGCTAGAATTAGACATCACAAGGTGCAGCATAGAGCTGATTGGAAACACTTTGACAAAACCATTTTCCAATTAAAAATGTAGCTCGATGGAAACCAAAACACTTTGCAAAATCAGATCAATTTTGCTTCAGAACAAAAAACGAATTCTGAAAATGTTCAAACAATCCCATTTCAATTTTCTGAATGAAACATTCCGATTTTTTCACTTTGCAATGACTTTCTGTATTTGAAAAAATATATAATATAATATACAATTTTAAAAAGTCAAATCAAACCCAAATGTTTTCAGAGATCCAAAACTATTTTTTTTCCGAAATTTCTTTCATGGACAATTTTTGGGTTCCATTCCAAACAGGAATGAGGACAGATTTCAAAATCTCAAAACCCTTTACGTAACAGACTTTTCATCCTCCACACAGGTCTCGTACAGCAGCTCTGTTTGGACAGCATCCAGGAATTGGAAAGTTTATCCTAGCAGCCATTTGGGTTATAAATCAGGATAGCACAGTTTTAGGCTTCCCAGGATGGCTCAGTTGTAGAGCAATATAATCCAACCTAGCCAAGGTGGGTATGGTACACTTGTCACCATAAAATCTAGGTTCCAAGTGCCCTAAGAGCAGTCCCGACCTCCTTTGTGGGTTTTTATCCTCTCCAGCTCAAGTTCTGGATCAAATAAGAAAGTTCAGAGGCCACTGCAAAAACAATCATACTAAAAAAAGAGGCAAGTGAACTTTTCCAAACCTCAGAATCCTGAGCAAAGATTCTGAGTGGTTCTTTACTGAATGGGATCGCATATCCCTAGCAGAGGGTTATCTCGTATGGGGAAAGAATATGTTAATTTCCAGTGGTGAATAAACCACCATCCCCAGCAAACACGTTAAAGCCTACGTACGGTTCTGTGGCTTTCCACAGAAACCACCTGTGACCGTGGGATATGAGTAGAAGGCAATGCTGGGAAGCAGGGGAGGTGGGAGCAGGCAGAGCACAGGAGAGCAGCAGTTTCTCCATTATAAATTGCTACGTGAGAGCAGCATGGCTGCTTGGGAGACAGAGATTGCATCAGGCTGCAAACTCAGGGTCTTGGATCCTGAGCTGGGGAGCGCTCCTTGCCATTCGGATTTGGACAGCAGAGCAGTTCCTGGTAATGCAGGGAACATCCGGTAAGCACAGTGTCGAGAGCCCAGATCCCGAGCGCCTCCTCCTTCCCCACAGTTTGTGCCCGTGGAGTTGGTGGCGCACCTGGGCAGACGGCGGAGTTGTTGCACTGTCTCTGCTCCCGGAGAGGGCCGCTGCACTGCGTGCTGTAGGAAGACGACACACAGAACCTGGTCCTGGTCTGCCAGCCCTCCCCACAGGTGGTCGAACACACGCTCCACGGGGACCACTCCTCTGCTGCAGGGTCACCTGTCAGGTTCAGAGCAGAAGGTGAGGCCACGGCGTCAGAACCTGGGCGCGGTAACCCCTATGGTTATAGTGAGGGAGGGCGGAGACGGGGGTCCGGTGTGGGTGACGGCATGCTTTGGAAAACAAGAGAAAACCCACCCCAGCTTTCTCCTTCCTCACTGGCCTCTGCCAGCCTGTACCAGTGGAGGCAGAGGGGAGCAGAGAATGAGCCTGGTGGGGACACTGACTGAAGCTACCCATCAAGTTGTTCCATATAATCCCTGCCCACCATCCAAACCTCAAGCAGCCCTTTTGCAGCAAAGGCCGAACATACCAAGATCGTGGCCCAAATGCCTGCATCACCTTTCAATACCTACCCCACGGTAGGTGACATAGGCAGGGAGGGAAGAGGGTATCCCATGGCTTCGATACCCTCCAACACACACGAGAACCTAGCCCCGCAGCTGGAAGCCAGACAATAATCATTTAGCGAAACCTCATTTATTTCAGATAGAGTGTTGAAAATGACATCTGGCGCACCTGTAACGTACCATACAGGACCTATTATATGCAGAGACAATCCATAGAGATGGACATTTGAGAGGGGATGAGCAGAGTTCCCAGCACCCTTTGACCCAAGAGGGGAGATAAGGAATGACCAAAATGTCCCTCTTCGCAGCTCCATACTGTAGGAGATCACCAACTGCCTACCAGTGCGACACAAGATAATTAGCAGAAGCCCCTTGTGGCATCTCCCTTTCAGAGCTAAAAGCTCTGAGTGCAATCTCACCAGACTATGATAGCCACTGACTGCTCAGGGAGAGCTTTGTGTACCAACCACTGGCAGGGTAACTGGGCCATGGGATTTCAAGGGATTGTGACAAACCGTATCGGACCAATAGGAGTCGGTATCTGTATATTTGTCCAGTGATATTCTAGGAACTATTGATCTCTCTGATTCGGTGCTTATATTTCAACTGCTTCTGAGGACTGAAGCTATTTGGACAGTTGATGTTTAATGATGTCCCACTGTAAGGATGAAGTGAAGGCTGTCAGGGTTCCCTCCCCACTCTGAATGCTGGGATACAGATGTGGGGATCTGCATGAAAGACCCCCTAAGATTATTTCTACCAGCTTAGGTTAAAAATTTCCCCAAGGCACACATTCCTTTCCCTGTCCTTGCACAGTATTGCTGCCACCACCAAGTGATTTAGACAAAGATTTAGGAAAAGGACCACTTGGAGTTCCTGTTTCCCCAAAATATCCCCCCAAGTCCCTTCACCCCCTTCCGTGGGGAGGCTGGAGAATAATCTACCAACCAATAGATTAACAAAGTGAGCACAGACCAGACCCTTGGGTTTTAGGACACTAAAAACCCAATCAGGTTATTAAAAGCAGAACTTTATTATAAAGAAAAAAGTAGAAGCAGCACCTCTGTAAAATCAGAATGGAAGGTAACTTTACAGGGTAATAAAAAGATTTAAAACACAGGATTTCCTCTCTAGGCTCAACTTCAAAGTTACAAAAACAGGAATAAACCTCCCTCTTAGCATAGGGAAAATTCACAAACTAAAACAAAAGATGATCTAATGCATTTCCTTGCTATTACTTACAATTTCTGTAATCTTAGATGTATCATTTCAGTAGGAGCTGGGTTACCTGCTAGGTGTCTCTCTCTCTATACAGAGGGAACAACAAAGCGAGCACAAACAAAGCCTCTCCCCCCGCACTCCAGATTTGAAGGTATCTTCTTTCCTTATTGGTCCTTTTGGTCGGGTGCCAACCAGGTTATTTGAGCTTCTTAACCCCTTACAGGTAAAGGAGGGATTTTATGCTACCCTTAGCTGTATGTTTATGACAAAGGCCATTAGTAACTCTGGATTTAAGAGCGACCAGTGGATGAGGACCTGTGGAGGGGAAGGTTTACAGAGAGCCTTAACGACAAAGAGAGTTGGACTTGTCTTGATTTCCTCTGCTTGACATGTCACTGGCTCCTGCTCTGGTTGATATTGCATGGCAGAATTAAATAGGAGAGAGATTAGGACAAATCTTTACCTTCTAAAAATTCAGGTCCATCTCTGCTGTATAACATCCACCTTGGGCTGCCCATTCACAGCACAGATGGTCCCCGCCCCCCCGAAGATTAGACAACAAGAAAAGGAGAGGTTTGGTGCTTGCAGTCCTGTCTCCCCTGCTCAGTGTGAATGGGGGACACAGGAAGAATACTAGACACAACTGCCCATGTTCATTAAGCCAAAGATGATCAATACCACTTTGTTCTGTTGATTTGCCTCTGGAGATTAATCCATCCAACCAGTGGCTGTTAGACCAACTATAGGAACCACTAGTCTCAGTCACTGCTTCTAGAGTAATCAGTCCTTGTCTAGAGACCATGAGACACAGCAAAGCATCTCTCTCCAGCATCTGATTTTGAAGTAGAGGATCTTCTGGGAGATCGGTACAAGAGGACGGGATTGTTATGACAATTGGACCAGGTCTTTGATAACTGACGGCATTCTGACAGCCCTGTCAGACAGATACAGCATTACTGGACTTACAGCTCCCTAGTGGCAAGTTCCACTCCTCATGAGCAGCCTTCTCCATCACCACCACCTTAGAAGCACCCTTGTCTCCTACAAGATGCCCAACAACCGGTGTAATATCCAGGGAAAGCTCTGCTCCAGCTCTTAGACTGCTGCTCTCAGTCTTCCCTTCAGACCTTCCTCTATAGGTACGTCTACACTGCAAGTGAAGGTGTAACTGTAACAGGGGCAGTCAGACCCGATCTAGCTTTAATCTAGCTAGCATGGATAACAATAGCCATATAGATGTGGTGGCCCAGGTTTCAGCGCAGGCTAACAACCAGAGGACCTACCCAGGGTCCTTGGAGGGCCTGTACTCTGGTTGTTAGCCCATGCAGAAGCCACATCACCCCATCTGCACTGCTATTATTATCTGTGCTCGCTAGATTTAAACTCACACAGGTGTGCTTACCCCGGACACAATCACATCTTTCACTCGTCGTGCAGACATACCCTCCAAAGGCGTTAATGGTGCACTTAATGATTTGCACTGCTCAGAAAACTGCCACAGATTTTTTTTAACCCTGCACCAGCAATTCCCACCTCCGCCGCACCAGTCTTTTAGCAGACAACCAAGCCAAGAGTGTAAAGACAATGACCTTCTTGGCCGGGCTGGGAAAGTTGGGTGTGGGCCAGGATCATAGAAAAGTTGGCCCCTCAACTGTAGATGGTGATGGGGCTTATCTGCTTCTGCCTCAAACATGCTGCAGCAGCTCATGCTTTTGGTACATCGTCTACGCTGTTACCAAGAGGCAGGCCATCCCTCTTATCTGGCTCTTTAAACACTACCTGTCTAGGCTGGAAAGCCATTTCCAAAGAGAGAGGCGGGGAAAAGCCCGCAGTGAGACTTATGTGTTCTCTCTGTCAATTGTATGGTGCATAGAGAATGGGAAATTTAATAGTCCGCTCTGCAATCTAATCATATCCCGGCGGCTGTCTCGGATGCACATTTGAAAGTGCCACATTGAAATGAAAGGTAGGACGCTGCCTTCTGTATGTCGTGGTGCTATTAGAGGAATTCATGTCCTCTACGGCCCAAGTTTCACCTCCTCCCTCTCTTCCCCCTTCCTTATTCTGGGCATTTTCCCTTTCACAGTACAGAGAGCCATGATTAGAAGGGAAAGGGAATCTGGCGGGACCTTTTGCAATTATCATCACAGCTCTTGCATTTCCCCTGACCTCACTTTCTAAAACCAAAAGAGTGGTTTTTTAAAAAAAAAATTTCTCTGATGCCTGGGCAAATATGCCTGTCCAAGCCTCAGGGCCTGAAAAATGGGAAATCAAGAAGTTTCCACTCACTCTGGACCTGTTCCACAGAGCTGCTCAGAACCCCTGGGCATGAGGCCTCAGGAAATCCTGAGGGTGCCAATCACAAAAATCTTGTCCGTAGAATGTTTTGTGCTTCTCAGGTCAGATCTTCACCTGGTGTAAATCAGTGTAGCTCCATTGATTTCAGCGAAGCGACTCTAATTTACACCAGTTGCAGATCCGGTCCCTATAGTTTAAATATGTTCCTAGTTACTAATCGCTGCATTCCATGTCCCTAATTAGTGCCAGTTAAATGTCACTTATTTAAGGACAAGATTCTGCCCAAAGAAACCTGTCCTCTAATTGGAGTTTACACCACTTCGCACATGGGCGGTGGAGTCATGTTAGTAAAGACACACTCCGCTACTGTTTTTAGAATAAGAGGTCCCTCTTCCAGGCACTAGTGCTGTATAGAATGGTTTTACTTCACCAGTCACTGCTAACTAGTTTAACCCATGGTAAGCATGATGTGACAGTGGTGTCTTAGCATAGTATGATCCATGGTAAGTACACAGGGTCCTGTGTTCCCCTTCTGTTAAAATATAGTTAATCACAGACCTTCTTAGAGGGGAGGCCCTAACCGGGACCCTAGGCCCCTAACCCTAAAGGAAACAGCTACAAGCACAGTCACGAGAAAGCAGACTTACACACAACTTGAGTTCCAGCTTTGTTTCATTTCTTTACCAGGGAACACAGCCTGCCTGGAACTCTACGCAGCACACAGAGCTATCTAGTGGCTGAATAATATAACTGCAATACATGTCTCATTGCTTCTCCGATGTAAAAAAGGCCAGCGCATGCTGCTCCCAGTAGATGCACTAAGATACGGAAGCTGTTTTTCTTCCCGTTGGAGTTTCCACAAGCCCAGGTGAAAGGGCAATGCCACGTTGATGACTCCCCCCGACCCCCTTTGACAATCACAGGGCAGTCAGGCAGATTTCCTATTCCTTTTGTGCCCCCTGCATCATGAAGCAGTGGGGATGACACAACCCTTATATAACACCAGGTCATCTGCTACTGTATAAGTAACAAGTACTTATAAGAGGGTGCTGGCATGGAAGAAAGATTAAAGCTATCACACAATGACAGACCAGGGTGCCTGGTTTAATGGGGGCCAGACAGACTCCCACAAGCTATGAAGGTGCTTAGGACAGTGGGGTCTGCAGCAGACGAGTGGGCTCGGAGAGCATCGTGTGTAAGACCCCAGAGCTGTGCCTCATGGACTGCCATGCCTGATTGGCTGAGGAAGCTTTCAGGCCAGCTCTTAAGCCAAGCAGCAGGTGCAGCTGACTGGCTGCTCCAGGCATCTGCTTGCGGATTCTCCGCCTCCTTGTGCCTGTCTCGCTCCAAGCCCTGCACCCAGCCTCAACTCTGCCCTGGACCTGCCCTTGCTCCAGTCCTGCCGTAGCCTCACCGCGGCCTCTGAACCAGCCCTACTCCTGTCTTCTCTGACTCCGGTTCTGGTATTCTGATCCTGATTCCTGCTCCGACCACTAGAGATGCTGGCCTATGACCTGGGATCCTGACAGAAAGCCCTGTAACTGCACCAGCTCATGGTATGCTGGAAGGATGCGCCACTGCTACTTTCACCACAGTCAAGAGATTCAAAATGTGGAGATGCCTGGTGTTAGTGGTGGCATCTGTCCATGCTAGTGCAACACCCAGGGGATAAACTAGGCTCAATGATTGCTGATGATGAGCAATCCTAGCAAAGAGCGATGAGGAGAGACCTCTGGTGTTAGGCTAGCACCAGGGCCAAATGGTGCCCCAAGCCAGGAGCGTCTTCGGCACACACACACACCCCGCCCACCACTCCGTGTGTTAAACTTTTGAATACCTTATTTTTATTGCATTTGTAGCCCATTTCACGACTTTGATGCACAATTTGCATGCATGACTTATCCCTGACATGTAAGACTGACTGGTGGCGCCCCGCCCCTTATATACCCACGAAAACATGCCTGACAACATTCTACAAGGTTTGAGGGAAATGTCGTTCTCAGAAGGTCTGGAAGGTTCCACAAGATTCTACAAAGGTCCAGAACATTCTAGGAGGTTAATGAAAAATGAAGCCACATACGGAATACCTGAAACATTTTACTTCAAATATTCTATTTTCCCTTTTGTCGCTAACAACAAAAACAGCACACACACCCCCAACTCTGGTACCCCAGGTGGTAACCTGAGTTGCCTGCCCCTAAATCCGGCCCTGGTTAGCTCATTCATCATCCATCATCTATGCCAGTGTAGGACTCTTCCATCTATCCATTTACTTCCAGGGTGTCCATCAGTATGGTAGCTGGGCATAATATACTGTTCCCCATAGTATACTCTCCTCTGTTTCATCCAGCCCAACTTTATAGGAGACGGACAAAAGGAAAGGAAAAAGGTGTGGGGGGGAGAAAAATGGGAAACCCTGCTGACTCCTTCCCCTGGTCCTGTTCTCTGCCCATGGGATAGGAGTGATTCTCATTGACTTCACTGGAAGTTATATGTATCCTGCAGCAGCAGAATAAGCTGGAGTCTAGGACATCACTTTGCTGGGTTTAACAATGAGAAACAGTCACAGCTGCTCAGCTGCGGCCTTAGCCGCGGGTGCTGATTGTGATGGGAATTTGTCTTGGCAAACAAATTTAAAAAAAAAATCCAATCAATATGTGAGTGCACTTGTGTGCCCAGGAAGCTTAATTAATTTCCTACAGGCTGGAAGTAGCTTTGTCAGACTAGCTCCTTGTTTTGCGGAATAAGCGAAAGCTGCAAACGAATCAGCTCCGATCTCCATTGTAGATGGGCAGGGCCCTGGAAACGCCTGTGCAGTCAGCAGACTGCTGACAGCCCCTTTCCCAGATGGTTATGGGGAATTGCTTTCTCTCTTCCTTTTTCCTTCACAGCTGCACATGCTTAGCCGAGGAGGGAGTTAGCAGAGGTGCAGATCAAGAGACTGTCAGCGTCACCATACCGGCAGCTGGCTACAGTGCTCCAAGGAAGAAGAGAAATTAGCAGCCCGCCTCACGAGTTTGACAGAGGATGAAGACGGCTGTCAAGGGTTTGCATCCTTAACTACACACCACGTTCCAACTAGCAGAGCGACCAGGCTCCTCCTGTGTATCTCACCAGTGAAAGTGGCTCACGTCCTGATTTTTACCCTCCTTGCACTGCAAGATCCGACAGAGCCAGGTCTCCATGTTTCCCACAGGAACATTACAGAGGTGACCTTGTCCCACCTGCTCCTGCAGGTTTGCTGCTTTCAGCATATTCCCAGCAGGTCTGACAGTTCAGATACAGATCTGAACGGATGCAAAGTTAAAGGGTGTTTGGAGCTGGGATTTTTCCATGACAACTGCCGAGTTCCTCATTAAAAAAAATATATAAACCATCCTGGGTGATAAGTGAAGGTGAGAACCCAGTGTGTCCGGTACATCCGTGAGCACATGTTACAGGGATGGTGCAGTGAGTGGCAAAGCCAGGGGACTGCTGGGCTCCTGTCCACAGGGAACAATAATTCTCTCCCATTTCAC
Organism: Mauremys reevesii; assembly: GCF_016161935.1. Lineage (NCBI taxonomy): Eukaryota > Metazoa > Chordata > Testudines > Geoemydidae > Mauremys > Mauremys reevesii. The sequence goes on along the minus strand of NC_052624.1, from coordinate 281,187,701 downwards.
TGTGTCGTAGGGGTGCTGCCCTCTGGTTACTGGAGAGCCCAGCAGATGCTTGTTATGCATCTCAACAGGCTAATCAAATGTAAAGCCGCAGCAGGTGAAGTTGGAAGTGAAGGCTGCCCGCTCACCTCTCCCTAGCGCCCGGTGGAAAAGCTTTAGCTCTTGTGTCAGATTAACAAGGGCTGTCGCTGAGATTGCTCTGGCTCGCTAAAGCCTGAGCGATCCCACGCTGTGCTGTGACTGCACCAGCCCTGCTGAATGAATCTCCTACTTAGCTGGACTCCGGTTATGTTCCCCGTAGGTAGGGCTGCTCGGAAATGGTTCATCAGAATTGCTTTCCACTAGAAAACGCTGTTTCGACTAACCTGAAATATTTCAACAACATTCTCTTTTTAAAAACTGGCAAAAATCATTTAAAAATTTGGGATTTTGGATTCAAAACAACTTTTCGCTTTGACATTCACTTTTTAAAATTTAAATAAAAATGGCTGAAATCAAAACCAACCATTTCAAATCTCTCACCACAAAATGTTTTGTTTGATTTGAAATGATTTTTTTTTTATTTTGTTTCACAAAAAGAAAATTGACCCTTGGAAATGTTGGCCCCTCCACCAATCTCTCTCCTTGTTAGAGAGGTAGCTTTCCAAATGCAACCTGGGGAACTGAGGGCAGGTCTACACTAAGGGCGGGGGTCGAACTAGGGTACGCAAGTTCAGCTACGTGAATAGCGTAGCTGAATTCGAAGTACCCTAGTTCGAACTACTCACCCGTCCAGACGCCGTGGAATCGAAGTCCGCGGCTCCAAGGTCGACTCCGCCACCGCCTTTTGCAGTGGTGGAGTACCGGAGTCGACCGCGGCGCTTCCGGAGTTCGAACTATCGTGTCCAGATTAGACGCGATAGTTCGAACTCCGAGAAGTCAAACTCACCGCGTCGACCCGGCTGGTAAGTGTAGACTAGCCCTGAGATCCATTTCAACCGGCCATTTCCTTCACTCTTCAAATGCCAAATCCCCTTGGACTTTGCCTCTGTGGATTTAGTAGTCCAGGTTTAGTTTTGCAAGCAGTAATCACTTGCCACGATATCTGGGTTCAGTGCAACACAAGCAACCGTAACCATCACATCTAATAGGAACAGCTCACCATTTGAGTCACTTGAAATGGTACTAGGCCAGAGCATCGGGGAACATACTATGGGGAACAATCTTGTACTGGCCGAGGAGGACAAACAAGATGACTGGCTAGGACCAGGTGTTTCCATCTCCATAGCTACAAACATCATCTTTTCTTATTAATGATGGGTTATCTATTACTAGAACCAAGTCAGTGTTCATGCTCAGACTAGGGGGGACTCCCCTCACCCCCCACCCCAAGCTCTGGAAGGGGAACTAGCTCTCAGTGGCTGTCTGTGACGGCAGACCCACTTGTTTCAATGAGCCTCTCTTCACTCAGCAGGGTAGGGTGGTGCTAATGACAAAGGGCCTGACTCGAATCTCACATACACAGGTGCAAATCAGGAGGAATGCCAGGAAAGGCCATGCAATCATAGCTGCAGATGTCAGATCGGAACCAGGCACTAACAGCCAAATTCATCACGGCTATAAATAAATCCACGGACAGCAGGGACAAATTTACCCCAGGCGATCAGTTCTGTCTTCACTTACACTCGTGTAGATCCAGAGTAGCTCTCCGGAGGTGGTGGTGTAAATCCGGAGTAAGTCCATTGACTTGAACAGAGTTAGTCTGGATTTACACTGATGTAACTGAGATCAGAAACTGGTCCAAGGGGAGCTGCTGGGCCAATGTGCACATGGGGAGGGAAAAGGCCTAATGGGGCATTTGGACTCTAGGGACTATCTGCAGAGACTCACCGGCAGCGCAAGGCCACCTCTCCAGGTGGTGAGGGCATGATGGCAGATGCAGCAGGTTGAGGGAACGAACTGGGCACCGCTCCGCTGTTGATTCACGCTGCTATCCAGGACCAACTCCAGTGACTTTTTGGCTTTGAGAGAAACTGTTATGGGTCGTGAAGGGAAATTTAACCTGCTGCAGGCTCCTGTTTAGTGCCTGCAGCGTCTCCCTCACCCTTCTGCCGAATCCAAGCAGCAGACTGCTCTCATTCCCCTACGATCCTACCCGATATTTGAGTGACTCCTGCAGATCTGACATCCTCCCACTTGTCGCCTCTTCCTCATTAATCCATCCGGCCTCTGGCAAAGGCTGCTCGGAAGCAGCACGTGGGCCGCGTCGGGAGGAACAGTGCCAGGTACCTGCTGGAATTTGGTCCTTCCTCGTGTGTAGTGACCAAGGTTTAAACACACCAGCGGCGTGGCCAGATCCTCAGTGGCATCAGCGATGCGCCACTGAACTTTCCAGAGCTATGCTGATTTACATCAGTGGAGGATCTGGCCCTCTTCTTGCTAGCACAGCTCCCCGCCCCATGTTAACGAGGATATATTTATTTGCATATTCATTTTGCCAAGCACTGCTATCGACTCCCCTCCCCATCCATCCCTCTTCTGCATGCATTGCTTCCCCGTCTCCCCTTGCCTGTCACTCCGCTGTACGCTGCCAAGAGAGGCTCATTTCACCTGGCATCTAGCAACAGATCTGCCATCCAGGCCAGCTGTGAGGTCCAGCAGCACTGCAGAAAGGAGTGACGTGATATTCCTCCTGCCTTAGCTAAGGGTTTGGAGAGAAAAGGTGGGTGGACCAACGTCTGTTGGTGAGAGAGACGAGCTTCTGAGCTTCACCGAGCTCTTCCTCAGGTCTAGGAAAGGTACCAAGAGTGTCACAGCTAAATACAAGATCAAACACTTAGTGCACTGGATGAAGGACACCACATGTTGTGATATCTCCACTGCTACCACGATCAACACTCCCCACGCATGCCTATCACAGGGGTCCCACACACGTCTATCACAGCACGCGGCGTGCCTCATTCAGTGCACGGAATGCCCTAACGGCAGTGAGGTGGGTGAAACCAGACACTACGCTCTTGAATGAACTTTCACAGGAAAATGATAAACGACAAGAACACTGTATCATCTATGGGTGAACACCTCTCATGAAGTGATCACTCTAAATCTGACCTATCACGCCCGGTCCTCTAAGGAAACCTGCACAACGCTTTCAAAAGACGAGCCTGGGAGCTTAAATTCAGAACTTTGCTAGACACTAAAAATCCTGGTCTTAATAAAGACACTGGATTTATGGCTTATTACAACAATCTGTAACCCACTAACTCCCTGTTTTGTCCTATAACTACACAGGTGTTAACGAGCCACCTCGCCTTGAATGGTCCCTTAGAATATGTGCTAACCACTCATGTTAAACTATCTGTTCGATCTCGTATTTAGCTGTGACACTCTCAGGACCTTTCCTGGACCTGGAGAAGAGCTCTGTGTATCTCAAAAGCTCGTCTCTCTCACCAGCAGAAGTTGGTCCAATAAAAGATATTCCCTCCCCCACCTCATCTCTCCAATATCCTGGCCCGACACAGCTCTAACAACACTGCATTAGCTGAGACAGTGGTTCTCAAACTTTTGTCCTGGTGACCCCTTTCACACAGCAAGCCTCTCAGTGAGACCCCCCCTTATAAATTAAAAACACTTTTTTTAAAATATTTAGCACTATTATAAATGCTGGCGACGAAGCGGGGTTTGGGGTGGAGGCTGACAGCTTGCGACCTCCCGTATAATAACCTTGCGACCCCCTGAGGGGTCCCGATCCTCAGTTTGAGAATCACTGAGCTAAGGGTTGTTACAGAGCTGCTTTTTTCAGCTGGAGAACCCCTGAGACCAGACAGAGCAAGTGACTGCAGAAATGGCCAGGGAAGTGAGGTGCAATTTACTACAATTCCCCTCCCTCTCTGCCTCACCCTTTGTCTCTCATTCTCTTTCTTGCACTTTGAACCAGTGTCCAGAAACTCAGCTTCCACCCTGAGATTCACCATCATCTCGCTAATGCAAAGCCAGCTCCTTAATCACAAGACAGTCTCACCAGCAGGCTGTCCAGGCAGCTCGGGTTCCTTTATTCCATCGCTACACAACTCACCGCCCCTGCGCTGTCGGCCGGTGCAGAGCTGCTGAGAAACGGAGCAGGCAAAGTCACCCCTTTCTACTTTCAAGAAAATTCAGACCACACCCTGCCCTGTGGGGAAAGCCGCCAAACTCTGCCCTAACACCTGGGAACCTTGGAAACGCTTGCACGGTGCTGCCTACTGACATGGGGCTGGATCCTCAGACGGCGTCAATTGGCAGGTTCTACTGACTTCAGTGCAAGTGGGCTGGTGGAGGATTTGGTTCCCTGCAATCTAGGTCACAGCTTTGGTGTCTCTATGAGCCTTTCGAAAGCAAAGGCCTCAGGACAATGCTTTTAACCTGCAGCTGGTGTAATCACAGGGCAGGTGGGGTCCAGCCATGTGGTGCCGGGAGCTCCTGCAAAACGCTGAAGGCTGAAGTCAGCAGGTGTGGAGGGAGCTCAGAACCTCCCAGGCCCTAACGCAGAATCGGATGCAGAATCCTCGATCGTCGCTGTCCTGCTACCTGGGTCAAACCCAGAGCTGCAGTGAGTGGGATACAAAAGTCCTGAATCCTACAACAAGATGGGCAAGGGAGGGGGGGAAGAGGCATGTGTCAGTGAACTCCTGAGTTCCTAGAGCATGTTACCTGATGTTGCCAGTATTCTTTCCTGATTGCTGAAAGATACGGGTGGAAAAACCTGTCATCCCAGTACCACCTGACCTGCTCGTACATGCCTTCCCGCACAGAATTGAATGCCTAAGGCAATGCCCACACTGATATACTCCTCTCCCCGACCCCTACCCCCGCCCGTCCTCGGGGGTCAAGGGGAATGCATGACATGTACATCAGCTGCGCGTTGGGCCCCTTTATGTCACCGTCACGCCAGCTTTGGCTTAATGGACCCACCGCTGATCAGCATCGTTGCCAAGTGTCAGATCTCTAGCAAGTGATTCGGAAGCAGGCATCACTCCTGCTGACGAGTGGATTGTGAGCAACACGGACTGAGTTGGGTTGATTGCATGTTTACTGAAATGCCCTGATCCTACGGTGATGGGCGGCAGTACAAACCCCTTAGAAAGAGTGGGATGGGATTATGCTGGGCAATGACCGTTACCCTAATGGCTGGTGTCTGTCGCCTGGGAAGAAAAAAACGTCAGCTAGCTTTTTAGACCAGGGCAGACCCCAACTCTGCCTGGAAATCCAGGTCCCACCCCCACCGAAGGATCATGAGATTGTTGCCTTAGCTCAGAGCTTACCTATTTGAGGTGCAGGGTATCCATACTGCTGCAGTTCGTCAGCATCCTCGCGCTTTCTGTTATCAGTGGACCTCAGCGACTGGCTTCTGGAATTATAGCGTCCATTGGCTACGGCAAGGCAATGGGGCATGTAAATAAATCTGGGTTGACTCTGTGAGATCTTTCACTACAAAGTTACATTTGAGAAAACAACAACCAACAGCAAAACCCCAGTTTGGGAGCATGGATCTCAGAGTCCCAGCGCCGCTGATTTGCATCACAGACATCCCCCCTCCCCTGTCAGTGTTAGCTCCTGAGCCAGATCATTGGCCTGGGCTGCTGTCAAACCAGGGGCTTTAGCATTTAGAGGCACTGGGACCCGTTCCATCCGTCCCCTAAGCTTCACTTAATAGCTTTCAGTGACGTTGTGCACGCCCCCCCCCCCAGGCCCTTCTCAGGAAACCCCCAGGAGGTATCAACAGATACCAACAGATAGAGGGCGGTTTAATGCTAGGCACACTAGAAAAGTGTTTGCGAACTACAGGCAACTTCATATTAGGCCCCTAAGACAAGCCAATGTCTGCGCTTTTCCTTGTACACATTAGGGTTGCACTGACCTTTGAGACGCATTGCCAATGAGTCTCACCTTGCTCTGTAAGGCGCTTTGAGCTCTACGCTGGAAAGTGCTATATAGGAGCTAGGGATTAGTATTATTAGCATACAACTCCTCCTCGCCTGGGTTATTTCCCGAGCTGCTTTTGGTCTGCAGCTATCTATGGGGCATCGTGGAGATGGGAAGGGAAGAGGGGAATTTGCAAAGGAAGGGGATTCCTCAGGATCGGAGAAGGGGAGGACACAACACTGTCGGCCCCCATCACATGATTGGCTAAGGGTAGAGACCACCAAACATCCGGTCCTTGAACCCAGGAACTCCAGAGCTAAGAGCAGGAGTCTCTGCTGCTTCAGCTGAAGGACAAAAATCCTAATCCAAAGCACACTGAAACCAGTGACCTCTCCCACTGAGTTCAGTGGGCTCTGGATCAGGCCTTGAGGGGGACATGCAGGAAAGTTATGCCATAGTAACTAATTTAAAGTGCATTAGTTAAAATGCATTTAACCTGTGTGTGGATGCTCTTATTCAAAAGAAAGTGGCCTTGGTTCACTTTAGCTTAACTCTTTTCTAATTCGGATTAACTTCCCATGTTAAGCCCTGAGCATGCTAGCTGTCACCTGAAGTAGATTCATACCCTCTGTGGCATCCAGCAGGCTGCACACCCACAACAGTGGTTTCTACATGCAAATGCCCTTAAAGGGGAACAAACAATGGAAGAGAGAATTGCCAGGATCTAAATTCTGCTCTCAGTTACCTTGGTGTAAATCTGAAATAACTCCAGTGACTCTATCAGAGTTATATGGTGTAAGGGAGAACAGAATTTGGTCCTAGCAATCTCTGATCTGGCAACTGGTTTGTTTCCAAACAGAATATACTGCACAGAGGGTCGCTCTCCCTGATGGAGTCACAACTGCCTCTCGCCCTTTCAAAACAGCACGCGCGCTGCCGAGGGCTGGAAGTGGTGACAAATCCGGTCCTTGGAACCCTGGGAAAATTAATAAAGGTTAATGAAGCTTCCAGGCATGTGCTGGTGCGAGTCTGTAACACCATCAAAAAAGGGAAAGCAGAGGAGGGGGAGGAAGGATGCAGAGCGTCCCTGCCAGGAGCCAGACTTCGTGTAGAGCAGGTTGGTTTGTGGAGGAGGCCAATATGGGCTGCCTAATTAAAGGCCCTTTTGAAATCTCACTCCCCTTGTCTTCTTCCCCCACAGCATCCATGCAAAGGAGCCCAGGAACCAGTCTGCTGTGACTTCTCTTAACCTTCCAGCACTTGCAGTCTGCAGACTGGCTGCCAGCAAAATAAATGAGGAGGAGGATGGACAGCGTCTGTCTGTTATCGGAGAGGAGCTCAGGATGCAGTTAGCATCAGTCGCTGGATTTTGAACATCCCAGTATTCAAGCGTGTGTGGGGCTGGGGGGTTGGTTATACCCAGATAAGGGTCAACTGGAAAATCTGGATCTGGCCTCAGGTTCATATTTTGAATACCTGGAAAACTCAGGGCTGTTCCAAAGCAGGGTCTGGTTTTGGGCCCCTACCAACATACCTACCCCAAAATCTATCCATCCATCCCCTTGTTTATCACTCCAGTCTAGTCTAGTCTAATCTACTCTAAACCTACGGTTTTGAAAGGCTCAAACCCAGGAGAATCTACAGCATCCCTTGGCCACCATAAGCCGCCCCCAGACTCAAAACTCATTCAAAATGGGAGCAGAAGCAGGGACGAGCAGCAATGTTTAGCTATGGAGCTTTAAATAGATTGGTTGGGAGCTCAGCAATGGATGTGGTGTAAAAACCCAGGGCCACGATTTTCAAAAGCGACTGGTGATTTTGGAAGGGTGGGTGGGAAAACAGATAAAGCAAATTGGCTTTTAAAAATCCAGTCCGTTTCACTAATCTCACGTTCTTCTAGTAAGACTTTCTATGTGCAGATATGCGGGGGAAGGAGTTATCTCGGGTGTGCCTTTTTCCAGTCCCTCAGAAGATGCTCTGCTGGTGAAATTCACTCCTGAGCAGTAGGACAGAATGAGGCCTACGAACCATTTAATCACTTAAAACCAGATTTTCAACAAGGTTGAATCACTTAAAACCAGATTTTCAATTGGGACCCAATTTTCACAAGAGCTAAACTCCAATTTTGTCCTGAGTGAGAACAATGGGAGCCAGTGGGTGCTGAGCACTTTTGAAAATCCGGCCCGTGGGACTGACCCAGGCATTAAGTGGGGCTTCGATCTGGTGCTAGATGAATGTGTCCCCAGAAGTTGAAGTCGGAGATGCTACCATGGATGATTATTCATGACAAAGGCATCTCAGACTTGTTCCTTCCACAGAGGTCTATTTACTAATCTGTCGACGGGGTCTCATTAGGAACACGTTCCGTGCTGTTCCGTTGCTTTCCCTGGCTGTCCCTAAGGGGTTAGTTCCCTGACCGGACCTGCCTTGGAGTGTCTGGGTTCTGTCTGAGTAGAGTCTCCTGATGGTTCGTGTTGGTCTCGGCTAAGTTGTGTGATTGCTTTTGTTCCCCTGCTGACAGGATAGGCCTGAGCTGCCGTATCTCACCCAATGACAGCTGATCAGGACCACGGGCTGAAAATGCCAGCCCTTGTGCCCACTAAGGGTCTGACTCACCACTGGCTTACTCCGCTTTTACACCGGTGCCACTCCATTGACATCAAGGGGGTGACTCCAGTGTAAACTGGGTGAATCCAGCCCTGTTTTCACACTAAGCAGGAACATTCCCCTGGGCCTTGTTTGGAATTGCTTTGAAGGGTGATCCAAAAAATAGGCACGCTCTCGCCCTGCATAAAGGGGGCCTGATCCAGCTCCCAGTGTAGTCCATGGAAAAACTCTCAATGGGATTTGGATCCAGCCCAAAATCAGTCTGCAGGAGCTTTGTTAGGGGAGTGACACAAGAGAAATGGGGCACAGACGCGACTCGGGTGCATGGAACTCAGCAGACCGCTCGGCAATGTAGCAAACGGAGGGAGGGTCATACAGGGATCAGTGTTAAGTCCGGTGGTATTTTAGGTCTTATCTACATAAATGATCTGTCATTTACGCTGTAGGCTAAGGAACCATACAGATAGCAGTGGAGGAGCTGGCACTGAGGACACAGAAATGACACCAGGGAATCCAGAGAAGTTTTAAACATAGGCAGAAAATAACCAAATGAGACTCTCATTAGAAACAATATCTGGGGAAGGCAATAATCCCCAGCACAGATATTCAATGGGAAGGAGAGACCTGTGCAGCAGTGGTGCTGAAAGAGACCTAGGGATGAGTGTGCAGTAAATGAGACAGGAGCTTGCAGTGCGAGATGAGAAAAAGGAGTCTGCATATGCCGAGGCATTGCCACACAGAGCAAGGAGGTTACAGTCCTTCTCTACATGGTTCCAGGGCATCCACAGCTGGAGGTCTGCATTCCACAGCTGGAGATCTCCATTCCACAGCTGGAGGTCCACATTCATTTCTCATTACGAGAAAAAATAGAGGGACAACAAAAATATTCAAGGGGCTGGAGTGGAGGATTTCTGAAGAAAGATTAAAAGAGCTCTCTCTGCTGGTTAAGAAACAACTGAAAGAGGGATGCCACCACAAGAGGCTGCAGACGCCAGAGTGGTGTAAACACAAAGGAAGGAGAGGCATTATCTACAAGGAGGCATAGCTAGGGGTAATGGGGAGAACATTAAGAAAGGGGGCCCTTCAACAGCTCTTACAAGCTTTAATGAGCTCTGTCTGCTTACGCCAGCTGAGGAACTGGCCCCAGTTGGCTCAATTTGGGCACCCAAAACCAGTGAAAATGTTGCCTGGTGTGATCAGCGAGTCCCAGTTACTAAACTTTTGAAGTGCTCTCTGAAGGAGAAATATAATTAACGTATTGCTGGCAACAGCAGCTGGCTCCTCCGTACAGGACAAGATGCTGTTCTAGCTTGATGAATCCCAGGCTTGCCTGCAGGGAACAGATACGTTCACACATAGAGGACGTTTCATCTCCCTTTGTGGTTCCAGCAAACGGGCTATTTTTATTGGAATTTGGGGGCGGTGGTAGATATCGAGTATGAGCCGCACTCCTTTGAATGGCAGATTGAACATATGCATAGCTAAATGTTATACCTTCAGGGCCAGATCCCACTCTCTGTTGCCCCCATGTAAATCCAGAGCGATTCCATTGAAATCAGTGGAGTTGCTCTGGGTTTACACCGGTGTAACCCAGGACAGAATTTGGCCCTGGTTGTCTTTACATTAGGAGCTGAGATGTATGTGCCTGTTCGGCATATTCATAAATGTCAGTGATGGTTTCACACTGCCTCTGCCAGACTGGATGGCTTCATTTCAACTGGCTCCCTTGTTAGTTTCACTTCCCAGGATTAAATGGGGGCTGCTGACATCTTTGGTCATTCTGGGCGTGCAGGGCACTAGCATTAGGATGTGAGATACCCTGTCTGTATTTTCCCACTCTGCTGTCGTAGTTCCGTCAGTGCCCGGAGTCAGCCTCCTCGCGCGAACAGCAGCTCCACTCAGCATGCCAATTTGTTAGTGATCAGAGCTTTTAGCACCGCATGGCAGGGCCGGCCATTAGAACAAGGGCTGTTGCCCCTTCGATCCAAAAGGGGCAGGACAAGCTGGTCCCCAAAGCCTTTTCTATCTTGCTCGACTTTCCCTATGAAATAGCAGCTCTGGGCCAAGCCCAACAGATGGCAGAAATCTCTCTGCCTGAGTTAGGAGGGCGGATATCACTGAGTTCTTTGCCTCTAGCAAGGAACAATCTGAACAATAACAAACACTGAACATTGTCCTTCAGATTAACTGTTTTGAGCTGAATGGCTAAAAAGATCCTGACTAACCAGGGCTACTGCTAGCAGATTAAAGTTTGTTTTCAGTCTGTGCTCAGCCTCAAGTCCAGTCATCCCTCGACATCTCTGGGCCCCAAGCGTTGCTCATGGCTCACACTAAGGCTGAGGGACACCCTGAGGGACACCTGCACCTGCATCCAAGCACATCACTTAGCCATGGGTGCTTCGGGAAATTGGGGAGGAACAGCAGGTGATGAACTTGACTGTTTGAGATACGCATGGGAAGGCAGGGACAATGGGTCAAGCCAATGGAAATACCTATATTTTACAGTCTACAGCCTGTCATTAGCTGGTGGGTCACCTGCTGGTGGATGCATCTGTTCACTAATTTCAACTCAAAGGGAATGGAATTTGCAGTCAGATTCTTTAAAATTCTTGTTTAAAACTTAACTTCTATCTAACTTTGATGCCTAATGAAAACTTGCGGAAAAGGACATCTTTTTAAGTCAGCTTTCCTTCTGGTAAGGCAACTGATCCCAAAGTGTGGGTCGGGACATCAGACGGGGTCGCATCATCAGCAGATGGGGCCACAACAATCCATAGTGGGCAGAAGAGGCCATTTTGCTCTGCACGGCATGACCTTCACATGCGCGGTACGTGCGAGACCACGATGCACAAGGACACCATTTTACTCTACAAAATGGCACCCCCCTGCACAGCGTGACCTCCTATGCACTATACCTAAGAGGTGATGCTTTGCGGAGAATGGCATTTTGAAGAATAAAATGGCACCCGGCGTGTTGTCTGGGGTCAGGAAAGGAAATAAATCATTAAAATGGGGTCGTGCTGGCAAGAAGTTTGGGAGCTTGCAATATACGTCTCTGTGACCATAGAGAAGCTGGATCAATTCAGCCTGCAAATACGGTGTATATTTTTAACAGAGAGGGCAATGAACAATTAGAACAATTTACCAAGATTGGGGTGGATTCTCCATCACTGGCAATTTTTAAAATCAGATAGAAAGCTTTTAGGAATAGGTTAGACAAACACCTGTCAGGGATGATCTAGATAATAGTTAGTCCTACTTCAGTCCAGGGGGCTGGATTAGATGACCTACTGAGGTTCCTTCCAGTCCTACATTTCTATGATTGGATTACTATATGGGAGGGGAGGGATAGCTCAGTGGTTTGAGCATTGGTATGCTAAACCCAGGGTTGCGAGTTCAGTCTTTAAGGGGGGGCCACTTAGGGATCTGGGGCAAAATCAGTACTTGGTCCTGCTAGTGAAGGCAGGAGGCTGGACTCAATGACCTTTTAAGGTCCCTTCCAGTTCTACGAGATAGGATATCTCCATTAATTTACTTTTTTAAAAAATGATATGTTGTAGTTCAAACAGGAATTGTTTTGGGGAAGTTCTCTGGCCTGTATTACACAGGAGCCCAGACCAAATGATTCCAATGGTCCCTTCTAGCCTTTATGAATTTATGACCTCTACGAAGGACTCCAACAAAACTGAGACAGATCAGAATTAACAATTCCTGGTATTTCCTAAACAAACACAAACAGAATTTAAAAACCTCCCTTCAGGACTGCTTCATGTGCCAGAAAAAGGAGGAACCAGAAGGGGGAGGGCATACCTAGAATTTGTTAAAGTCACTTTGGAGGTCATGATTTGGTTTTGTAAACAGATCTGAAGAAATATATTAAAATACACTGGAAATGGACAGCCAGGGAAGACAAGGCAGATTCACCAGCAGAGGAATTCAGAGCCCAGTTTACAGGCAGTGGAAGCAGGTCCTCTGTTGAGGTGGGATGCAGGGCTGAAAGAGTGGGGCTAAGGGGTCTCCTTTTAATCACAAGACTTTGCAGCAACTCTGTAGCGCTGTATATCCAAAGAGCCCAAAATGCCTTACAGCTGCTGAGTGGAGCCTCACGAAAGCCAGCTGGGGGAGGTATTTGTTCTGATTCCCATTTTATAGGTCATAGGGAGGGTAAAGTGAGTCACCCACAGCCATGCACTAAGAACATAAGAACGGCCATACTGGGTCAGACCAAAGGTCCATTTAGCCCAGTATCCTGTCTGCCGACAGTGGCCAATGCCAGGTGCCCCAGAGGGAATGAACAGAACAGGTGATCATCACGTGATCCATCCCCTGTCACCCATTCCCAGCTTCTGGCAAACAGAGGCTGGGGACACCATCCCTGCCCATCCTGATTAATATCCATTGATGGTCCTATCCTCCATAATTTATCTAGTTCTTTTTTTAACCCTGCTATGGTCTTGGCCTTCACAACATCCTCTGGCAAGAAGTTCCACAGGTTGACTGTGCATTGTGTGAAGAAATACTTCCTTTTGTTTGTTTTAAACCTGCTGCCTATTCATTTCATTTGGTGACCCCTAGTTCTTGTGTTATGAGAAGCAGTAAACAACACTTCCTTATCTACTTTCTCTACACCAGTCATGATTTTATAGACCTCAATCATATACCCCCTTAGCTGTCTCTTTTCCAGGCTGAAAAGTCCCAGTGTTATTAATCTCTCCTCATATGGCAGCCGTTCCATACCCCTCATCATTTTTGTTGCCCTTTTCTGAACCTTTCCCAATTCCAAGTACATACCCAGGGTTTAGGCGTGGCTAGCCTGAGCTGCCGTGGCCACACTGCTATTTTTAGGTGCCGGCGACTCGAGCATATGTACATTTGACCAAGCTGGGAATCACACCTCCCAACTGCTGTGTAGATGTACCCACAGCGGGGAAAAGACCCGCAGCTGAGCGGGATCAGCTGACTCAGGCTCCCCGGGCTTGGGCTGTGGGGTTATAAAATTGCCATGTACAGATGTGCTGGCACAGGCTGAAGCCCAGGCTCTGAGATCAGCAGGTCCCAGAGCCCAGGCTCTGAGATCAGAGGGTCCCAGAGAGAGGGCTCCAGCCCCAGCTCAGATATCTACACTGCAACTTGATAGCCCCGAAGGCCAAGCCCTGCAAGCCTGAGTCAGCTTATCTAGGCCAGTCGCGACATGCTGTTATTGCAGCGTAGACCTATCCCGTGTGGCTTTTCACCTGTACTCTAGGGCAGTGGTTCTCAACCAGGGGTCCGAGGCCCCCTAAGGGTCGCGAGCAGGTTTCAGGGGGGCTACCAAGCAGGGCCAGCAGGGTAGAAAGCAGAAGCCCCACCGCACGGGCTGAATCCCATGGCCCTGAGCAATGTAGCTTCATGGGAGCCTGTGTGGCCCCAGTAATTGCCCTGCTTGCTACCCACTAACGCCGGCCCTCGTTTTTACACCTCTACCCCGATATAACGCGACCCGACATAGCACGAATTCGGATATAACGCGGTAAAGCAGCACTCCAGGGGGTGGGGCTACACACGCTGACGGATCAAGGCAAGTTCAATATAACGCGGTTTCACCTATAACGTGGTAAGATTTTTTTTGCTCCCGAGGACAGCGTTATATCGGGGTAGAGGTGTATATGTAAAAAACCAGGTATTGTGGCACAGGTGGGCCATTGAGTTTTTATAGCATGTTGGACAGGGGGGGCTCAGAAAGAAAAATGTTGAGAACCCCTGGTCTAGGGGCTAGATTCACGGTGGATAAAAATCAATGATTTAAAAAAAAATAAAAAAAATTGGATTATTTTTATTTAAAATGGATTTTTTTGATAAAATGCTTTTTGAAGAAAAAACCTATTTAAAGATAGTTTTAATTAAGATACATTATAGATCAAAGATATCTATCTCATCATGGAATAGGGATTATAAATTCTAACTCTATAGTATGAGACAATATATTCATGTCATGTTTAAGAAAAGTTTTGTAAATGAGCTCCAATAGTTCATGGATTAGGGACCCAATTTTATGGGGTTCCAGGGGCTTCTGTATAGATTATTTAGGTTAATCTTTCTATCTACCCAATGGGACTCTGTGCTCAGTCTAGAAGATACCATCAGAGATGCTTAGTTTTGCAGTTTTCAAACTATGGATTTGTGTCTCCAGAGATAACATGCGTGTTAACAGCAAAAATGTTTTTAAATAAATAAATATATAGAGGTGAGAAATAACAGACCTCAATCCTATCGTCCCTCTGCAAATTTGTGTACACAGCATCAATTCCTTACCTCTCTCTAAAAGTGCAAAGTTTCAAAAAGTTCAATGAATAGAAGATTGGTGGGGGCGGAATAGATTTGGACAAGGAGAAGTCTGGAGATAAATGTGAGAAGGGAGGGACCAGCAGTAGAAACAAAAGTGAAACTGAGCCGCATATTTCAGAATGCACTTTTATGTAGAAATCCATGATTAAATTGAGTCTTCCTGACTAGTGATTTAAATCAATTTGATTTAAATCAAATCCACCCTAGCTGGATTACATACAGCATATGTCTACACTGCAGTCAGAGGTGTGAGTGCAATGTGTGTAGACATACCTGAACTAGCTTTAATCTAGCTAGCAATGAAACCATGGCAACATGGACAGCAGTCCTAGGTCTGTACCTGGACAGTTAACCCATGCTGCCAGGATGGCACTACGATTGTTATTGGAGTTATCTAGATAGAAGCTCGCTCAGATATGTCTCTACATGCTGCAGTCCAACTTCTGACTACAGAAGAGACACACCTTCAGATGTTCAAGAGGGTCTGTTACTGGTCTTGAGCTAAAATAGTCCTTTAGCTCAAGCAGCCTTGTACTTTTAGATCCAGAGGTCCCAGGTTAAATTCCTACAGATAACGCAACCAAAGGGACAATATTAAACTTTAAATGCCAGCCGCCCATGCACACTAGTGCTTCCAAAATTACTAGCGATTGTGGGAAACGTGAACAAAACTTCTCTAATTTAGACAGAGCCTCAATGACAAATCCGCCGAAGGAACCGGAGAAGATGAAGTTTAATATACTGGAAAGTTTCTTTAAAAAAAAACCCTAATTACAACATGATTTAACTTTATGGAAGTGGTAAAAAATGCATGAAATCATTTTAGCCCTTATTAGAGAAATCCATTCACATCCCTCTATTTTAACTTTGCCTTTGTCAGCGAGTCCACTTCCCTGCCTTTGAAGACAGTTGAACTTTCCCCGGTTATCTGCCTCATCAGAGGACCTAATCAAACATACTTCTCCACTAATTTGAAACAAAAAAGAAGGGAATAATTATAATCAGAGCCCGCTCACATGAGCCAGGCTCGGATTTCTTTTCTTTTTCCCCCCCTACTTGGCTAATGCAAAAGAAGCATTTGAAATGAAGGTGCCTGAAGACACAGGCTTGAATCATCAACATCCCTCTGCTGGCTGGCAGTGGCAGATCGCCCTCGATCCTCTAGAGCAGGGGTGGGCAAACTTTTTGGCTCGATGGCCACGTCTGGGTATGGAAATTGTATAATGGGCCATGAATGCTCACAAAGTTGAGGGTGAGGGCTCCAGCTGGGGGGGCGGGCTCTGGGGTGGGGCCAGAAATGAGGAGTTCTGGGTGCAGGAGAGGGCTCCAGGCTGGGACAGGGGGTTGGGGTGCAGGGAGGGGGTGAGGGCTCCAGCTGGAGGTGCGGGCTCTGGGGTGGGTGTGCAGGAGGGAGCTCTGGGCTGGGACTAAGGGGTTCAGATGGCAGGAGGGGGATCAGGGATGGGGCAGGGGTTTGGGGCATGGGAGGGGGTCAGGGGTGCAGACTCTGTGGGGTGTTTACCTCAAGCAGCTCCCAGAAGAAGCGGCATGTCTCTCCTCCAAGTCCTACACGGAAGCACAGCCAGGCAGCTCTGCACACTGCCACATCTGCCCCTGCAGCTCCCATTCGCTGTGGTTCCTGGACAATGGGAGTGCGGGGGCAGTGCCTGGAGCAGGGGCAGTGTGTGGGGTCCTCTGGCTTCCCCTATGCATAGGAGCCAGAGCAGGGACATGACGCTGCTTCTGGGAGCTGCATGGAGTGGGGCAAGCCCTGGACCCTGCTCCCCGGCAGGAGCTCGAGGGCAGATTAAAACGCCTGGAAGGCTGGATGCGGCCCCCAGGCCGTAGTTTGCCCACCCCTGCTCTAGAGAAAGTGGCAACACTAATATGTCTACACTGCACTGTAAATATGGGTCTGTGGGTCCTGGGCTCCATGCTTGAGCATCCACATTGCATTGCATGTCCATCCTGCACAATGAAGACCTTCTGGCTCAGCTCTGCAGCTTGGCTACGTCCACACTGCAAAATGCCAGGGTTTAAACTTGAGTCACAGCAGAACTCGGGCTGTGACCCGTCCCCCTAACAGGAACCTAGGACCCCGGTCCTGCCTGCTTGCTGACTTGAGTCCGACTGATTTGTATGTGGATGAAAAGGGGGCTTCGGCTCAAACCTGAGTCAAAGCCCAGGCTTTGTGTGCATGTAGACAGACCCTAAGGGACAGTGTGTACAGTGAGGATTCTAGCCCCTACAGAGATCTGCCTTTCTGAAACTCCTGCCATCTCTATCCACTAGTCTAGTAACCAGGTCTTGCTCTGTTTATCATTATTGCTGGGCATTTCTTATTTGTAAATCTGAAAGCGCTTTACAAAGGAGGGGGAACTTTTACAGATGGGGAAACTGAGTCACAGAAAGGCAAGATACGAGCAAGATGGCCGGGTAGGCAACGGCAGGGCTATGAACATGTGCATTTTGCCCACCCCGGCATCACATTTCCTTGCCACGTTAGCATGCACTGTTACTCAGATGCAGCCTTTGAACAATTTCACCCTGTGTCTGAAACGCCTTCATTACTGACGGCGACAGACTCTGATTAGGAGACCGGATGGCTCGCCCCCGTGCATTGGAACATGCCTCACTTACTATTGCATGCTTTTCTATTGCACAGTCTTCCTTCCTCCAGCACTCCTTCGCAGATAAGGCCTTCGTCGGGAATGGGCCGGCAGATTCGGGTGCGCGTCTGGAGACCACCCCCACAATCTCGAGTACAGTCTCCCCAAGCGGACCAAGGGTTCCAGCCACCTGAGCAAAACCCAGAAAAAGCACCATCAGCTTCAGCATTCTCGGGTGGTGGAGAAGAAGCAGCAGGTGACGGGGAGAAGTAGGAAATCCTACAGCAGACCCTGAAGGCCACCAAGTAGCATCCATTGCTGAACCTTCCAATAAAGCAGGATTAGAACCGGAGTAGGGCGCAGGCAAGGGGTATAGTACAGGGGTGGGGTGGAGGGCTGCAGTTCCATTTCCAAAAGCTGGGGGAAAGCTCCCCCACTTCCTTGATTTGGGACATGATGAGAGCTTCCCCCGCCTGGTGGAGTGTGTCTCCCCTTTCCGGACACTGCGAAAGCATCGCTGCTCACCTTGCCCCATGCCAAGAATCCTCAGGAGCGATTCTTTCTATTGCACCACCTGGGACAGATTATCCAAAATCTGCCCGGGGGAGGGTGACACACATGGACCCTGGGTCAAGGGCTTCATCTCTCTTTACACACACACAGAGCCCTGACTCCCTCCAGCAGGAGGCAGCAGTGCGCTCTCTCTCACACACACACGGAAACACATTTGCTCACCACCCTCGTTCACCAACTCTGTTGTATTCGAGGTGCCGTTCCCTCTGAAACCCGTCAGAAATGCTCCCTCCCAGTCACTGCAATGTGACATGCAAACCCCTCTGTACCCACGCTCACTTTAGAGGGCTTGGGGCAGTGGCTGGCCCCCGGCCAGGTTTTACAATCTAGTGGAACGCCAATAAATAAGGAGCCTGAGCGTGACCCATTTGGAGGTGCTCGAGGGAGCTGTTTGACTCTCCCTTAGACGCATGCTAAGTGTTGGCGTCAGAAGTGCTCCACTTATGCACAGAATACGGCTGGCTCTGCTGCCCAGGCCAAGGGACATGAATCTCATCTCTGCGGGGTTATTCCTTCTAGGGGCAAACAGGCAGTTCAGGGTTCATGCTCCACTCGAGCATTAGCCTCACCATTAGGGCGCCCAAGAATCAATGCCGTCTGTGCTGCAGTCATAGACTTTAAAAGCCGGAAGGGACCGGTTTGATCGTCTGCTCTGACCTGCTGCATAACACAGCCCGGAGAATTTAACTCACTAATTTCTGCATCAATCCCAGCCGAGCTGGAGTCTCCGTTTGGGACGACATCCAGGCCCGATTTAGACACTTCAAGGGATGGAGACTCTCTCGCCTCCCCTGGTAATCAGTTTGTTTCCTGTTCGGTGTATTTAACAAGCCAGAGACAGGGCATCTGTGCTTGCTGTTTCAAACCTGGATGCCACTAACAGTTGTGGGCCCCCCTCCGAGTGGTTTCCTCATCCCCCACTGTTCTCCTGGACCCACAGCTAAAACAGGGGTCGACCTTCATTAACTCGGTGTCTGTTTCCATGTGTTTGTCTATTCTGCTGCTCTCTCTCTCTCTAATTATCTGAAGCTGGCACAGGTCGAGTTGGCGTCAGCATAGCGACTGGGCGGCACTCAGGCAAAAACAAAGATAATGAGCTCGTTTGCTTAATTTAGACTTTAAAAAAAATCAAATAGAGGAAAAATTGTTTTTAATTCTTTCACAGGCCTATAGAAACCAGAAAAGCAAATGAGCCTCGGATTCATGCAGCCCATTGTCCACAAGCCACTGCAGGATTCTTCCCTATACAGTGCAATAGTACCGACAGCTCCCAACCGAGATCAGGGCTGCGTTGTGTTCGGTGCTGTACGCTGACACAGTCAGACAGTCCCTGAGCTGACAAGCTTACATTCTAAACAGACAAGACAGCAGGCAGAGAGGGAGAGAAAGGGAATATTATTATTACCCTGTTTTACAACTGGGAAAATGCTGCACAGGGAGGTTAAGTGACTGACTCAGCATCATACAGCGCGTCTGTGGCAGAGCTAGGAATTGCACCTAGGTTTCTGGATCCTAGTTCCTGTTTAACTTTGCTTTGTCCAGACCAGTGTTAAGTCTTCAGGGAAGGGGTTTATTCACCTCCTTTGAGAGACTATTCTGCAGGCTGACAGCTCTCACTGTTTCTGATATTCAGGAAACATTTTCTTTTCTTTACATTTCATCCCAATCTCTTTCTACGCTAAATAACCCCCCATCTGCTTCACACGCCTGCACGGGGATTATCATGTCCCTCTTTAACTACCACACACGCAACACATATTTCATTCTTCTTTCCTAAGAAGTCATGCCTTCCAGCCCTCGGGCCGCTGTTTCCCATGGTCTCGCAGCATGCCCAGAGCTGTACAAAACATAAAACAGATCATCCCTGCCCCAAGCTGCTCCCCAGCTGAATGAGAGCAATATCTTTTAGATACACTCTTCGACCGACCTCCAGTTTTTCTGCATCTGCGTGTTACAAAAACCTGTTTAGATTTTTACCAGGAATTCCTTCACTCTGGGCCTGATGGAAATCTATGGGAATCTTTCACTTTGGTTCAATGGGCTTCAAATCAGGCATTCTAACAACACATAATCACTGTTTTGCTACGCCTCCATAAATATGACCCCCTCGGGTCACCTGTGCTCTGAACTGCTGCAATCATGGCAAATAATGCTCACGGAGAACAAGCACATGGCAGACGTTGGCCTCCTTGCTTAATGCACTGCAGGAAGGTGCTCAAGTACTACAGAGATGAGTGCGGTATAAGAACCTATATGGACTAGGAGGAAGCCCCAGGATAATGACCCTGTCTGTCAGAGGGTTTGTAATAGTCTCAGCAGTGGGATGGGTAGGTTGTTACTGGCCCAGAGCAGATTGTTTGTGTTTGCCCTTCAAGGAGATTTTCTTTCCCTTGAAAGTCACTTTCCCTGCCAGTGTCATTCTTACTGGCGTGCGCTAATGGGAAGGCTTGTCTCTTCCGTTTCCTGATGGGAGACGGATTGTGTTTCAAGCACGTCAAAGGCTAGTGACAGACTGGCAGGTACCCTGATGTCTTGCTCAAGCTGATCAATAGGATATCTGTAACCAGACACGTTTAACCAGACAAGGGTGAATAAAGTCTTCTCACACACTATCGGAAGGATTTTCCCCCTCACCTGGTTGAGTTGAAGTGAGGGGTGGGGGACCGGCAAAGGCAGGCACCATGCAGCCATTGTTAGGACCATGATTTATCCATCTGAGACACCTTTCAATTCGCTGTTAAGCAAAATGCATAATCGCTCGAATGCATCAAAAGGTAATTTCGTATCAGTGTGTTAAATAAAATACACTTCTGTCATCCAAACCGACTGCCAATCAAAGGGCCCCTGCTTAACGATGGGTTGTTGAAACAGGCCTGCATTTTACGATGCAATCCATGATGGTAGCATTAAAAACCATAAAAACTATCCAGTGAGGCTGGCTTCAAGGCTTCTGCTTACTCTAATTAATTAATAGAATGTCCCTAGGATCTGGCTGTAGGAATGAGATTCCTTCTAACTAGCCTCGTCTTTCAGACCCCTGGTTTCTTAACTCTTTGTGCCGCTAAAATGGCTGAGCTGGTTCAGATAAAATAAGAACTGCCATGTTCTCAACCTCACAACAGGACGCAAGCCTCTTCTTCAGGGGTGAAAAAAATGAATAACTTTTATTGCACCCAACTCCCCCCACCCCCGTCCTGTATTTCCCAGCTTCCTTTGCGCTTCTGGGCTCCAGCCAGCGGAGGTGATGGAAGTTCCTAAATATCTAAGGATTTGTACCGCCTCCACCAAGATATGCACACGCCTGAACTGATTTGCCATATGGTCTTACTGCTGTAAACCTTCTCATTCGCCACTCATAGCAATAGGTCTAAAATTAGCACCCAGTGCTGCAAAGCAAGCCACATGGCCAGACCCTTTTGGCCATGCAGAACCCCCTTGAAGCCAATGGGACTCCATGCAGATGGTCCCTTTTGCCCACTGAACCTCATTTCACCAGTTCTCCCCGTGCAAATGTAACCCACTGATCAGTGTGGGTCATGCGTTGCCCTCTGTCCTCAATCCACAGAGAAAAGGAGTATGTTAAGGATGACTTGAGGAGATTTAGGGTCAGATTTTCAAAGGTATTGACTTTGACGGGGGTTAGGTGACTAACTGTTTAGGCACCTTTGCAAATCTCACTAGGTGGCCTCTCTGCTTCTATAGGCAGCTCATGCTTTTAGCGCTGGAGGTCCCCAGATCAGCCCCCCCATTCATAACCAGGAAACGGCAGTCATCACACACACAGTTTTGCTCAGAAATGGTTCAGGTTTTCTCCGACAGGATGGTCCCAACCCAGCACGTCCATACGACAGAACATGAAACAGATGACAACAGGAACGTTCTGAATGCTCTTGTGAATACGACCCACTGCTGGCCTTTAACCACTCTGCAAAGAGCATTTGGATCCTCCTCATTTTATTTAAAACCAGCTGTGATGACGATCACTTATGACTAGAGATGGGCAAATCATTCATTTTTGGGGGGTCAGTTGCTGAAACAAAAATTTGGGGGAGGGGAATAGTTTCAGGTTGAACAAAACGTTTTGTTTCATTTGGGGGATTTTTTTCATTCAATTGGGGTGAGGGTTTTTTTTTTTAAAGAGCTGAATTTAACTCATTTTCTAAATGAAACATCAAAATATTTCAACTTTTTTGGAATTTCCCCCTAATTTTTTTCAGCCAAACCTATTCCCTTAATTCGAGCTGAATTTGTAAACCATTTGGTTGACCTGAAACTGCACTTTTCAGTGAATAAATTATTCACAGAAAAAAATTCACCCCACTCCACTTATGACACTCAATTGTTTTTAGTACTAGGCTGGCCCACTTCCTCCTGGAACTTTGTCATTAAACTGTAGAGGCGTCTTTGGGATAGTTCCACTGAACTCACAACACTATGCAGGACTGTTTGCCCCATGTGAGGATGCCAGTGAACTGAAATAAGACGTCAAGTCACTGCTTGAACTTTGAGGCAGTTCACATCAAGATCCGGAGATAAACTTCACAGCTGGCAGCTGTTACATCTCCCAAAATCTAATCAGTCAATCGTGCCTTTTAATTTAATGACAATTATTTTAATTGGATACAGACAACAACAGCAAGGAATTGAAGAAACCAAAACAATCCAGTCAGCACAGTGAGACGGTCTTTATTTACAAGCCACATCCAGCCCCACTTCATTTGGGCATTCAGTCTCCCACCAGCACCAGCTGCAGCTTCTTCCAGTTGATAGGTCTCTTCTGAACGGGGCATCCCAACATGTTTCATGTTTTAAAGGTGCAGTGACCACATACAGTCACTGCAGTGCTTCGAGCTCTGTACATTATCTACCTAGGTACCCATGTGGCCCTCATCACCAGAGTATCAGAGCACCTCACAATCATTAATATATATTTATCTTCACAACACCCCTCAGAGGTAGGGAAATGCTATTGTCTCCATTCTACACAGAACCTGAGACACCAGACAGATGAAGTGACTTGCCCAAGGTCACATGGGATGTATGTGGTTGAGCCAATCCCTGAACCACAACACCATCCTTCCTTACTAGATTCATAGACTTCGAGGCCAGAGGAGACCATCATGATCATCCTGACTGAGCTCCTGCATCCCATAGGCCATAGAACGTCTTTCAGTAATCCCAGCATCAAGCCCATAACTTCTGTTTGAGCTAGAGCAGATCTTTTAGAAAGATGTCTAGCCTTGCTTTAAAGAGCCCACATGATGGAGAATCCACCACATTCCTAGGTATGTCGTTCCAGTGGTTAATTACCTTCACTGTTAACAATGTGCATCTTATTTCTAATCTGAATTTGTTTTGTTTCCGCCTCCAACCTTTGGATGTTATGCTGTTTTGCTTCTAGAATAAAGAGCCATCTAATGTCACAAATCTCTTTCCCGTGTAGCTACTTCTAGACCATGATCAAGTCCCCACTTTGCCTTCCCTTTGTCACACACCAGGACGTGGGTGGTCAGGCGTAGTGGTCGGAGCAGGATTTGGGCGCTAGAGCGAATGGGTCAGAGCCGGAATCAGGATCGAAGCCAGGGGTCAGGGCCAAAGTCAGGAAAACCACAGGGAAGTAGAGCTGGAAGTAGAGAGGGCTGGGAAGAAGGCAGGCACAGAGCAGCCAGAGATCAGTTGTTGCCGTTGGGCTTACGAGCAGATTTGCTGTCGTCCTCTGGGTGGCCAATCAGGCGGCCCTGCTATGGCTTAGCTGTGCCCCTGGGCGGGTGCTACTGCAAGTCATCATTCCAGCCCCTGCTGGATGAACTAAATGGATTGAGCTTTTTCAGTCTCTCAGTGTCAGGCATGTTTCTCAGACCTTGAATCACGCTTGTAGCTCTTTTCTGAACCCTTTTCCAATTTGTCGACACCCTTTCTGACATGTGGACACCAGAACTGGACACGGTAGCTAGAAAAGGTCTCACTAACCTATCACCTCTCTTCCGGTAAAATCAGTTGCTGTGTGGCTGTAGCCATGTCGGTCCCAGGATATTAGCGAGACAAGGTGGGTGAGGTGATATCTTAGATTGGACCAACTTTTATGGGGAAACGAGACAAGCTTTCGAGCTACACAGAGCCCTTCTTCAGGATCTGAACAACAGGAACAGAAGTTGGTCCAGTAAAAGATATTACCTCACCCACCTTGTTTCCCTATAAAGTGTGGAACATCAGGACCCTTGGGAAAGTTGACATCTGGCTCTGAACTCTGGCGTTCATCCCAGACACACATGAAATGATATGGACATCTCCTCGGTGGTGTCTCCTTCCAGCCAACCTTTCCCCTGTCCCCCTCGGCCCTCAGTCTGTAATGTCTATCTGTAATGTCTCTATCTCACAACTCATTTCCCACTAATTGCCCTCATTACTCCCTCTCTTCCAAAGCCTTTTGTGATTCCCGAGTATTTAAGCAGAGGTCAGAGGCAGCACGTAACTTGCATTAATGTTAATCATGCCCGGTTGGCTCTCAATTAGGAAAACTAAATGGGTTTTTTTTTGTTTGTTCCCTACCACCACCCATTGCTCTGCGGCTGCTTTCAGATGAATGGCTGCTGTCTATTAGACAGAAGCCTAGAGGTTGAAATAATGAACTGACTTGAACGGCAGATCAAAATCTTGGGATGTGAGGTGATTTTTTTTGTTTGTTTGTTTGATGAATATTATTATTACTTCCCTTTTTGTGACCTTGGGTCCTGAATGCCCTTTAGAACAAAGCCACAGAAGACGATGACAATGAAGGAGAAAACCATAACCTCGTTTAATTGGCCTACATTGGTTTGAAGGTCAGCTCTCTGAACTGGGTGACTAGCAAGGGCATTGTCATGAAAACCACTTGGGGATCGTTCTGTGTCAGCATTTCCTCGGAATGGCGTGCCTTTTTATTAGTATTAACATTCAATAGATTTCTTCCGCTAGAGGTATTTATGGAACTGCCTAGCGAAGCATGCCAAGACAGGCTTTTAATGCATGCTTTCTAACAGGAATGGCGAGGAGTTGACATCAAATAGTCCATGTCTTTTCAACTCACGGCCATCCAAGCGGTGCCATTCGGTGCTAAGCAATTATAGTTTGCATCTTCATTCTGAGGATCTCAAAGCACTTTATGAATGTGAATGTTTTACACAACATAAACTTCCCCTGCAAGCCAGGTGAGTGTTGTAATTAACTAGTTCATATATGTGTGTCACTACTGACTTCTACTGGATAGAATCTGCACTGTTCAACCGTGTTGTCCTAAGTCCTGTACTGTTAATGGAGATTCTCCTTCAGATCAAGTGTTAGGTTAGGTATCAGAGGGGTAGCCGTGTTAGTCTGGATCTGTAAAAGCAGCAAAGAATCCTGTGGCACCTTATAGACTAACAGACATATTGGAGCATGAGCTTTCATGGGTGAATACCCACTTCGTCAGATGCAGCCACAGAACTCTTTGCCGCTGTTAGGTCAGGGGTTCTCAAACTGGGGGTCAGGACCCCTCAGGGGGTGGTGAGGTTATTACAGGGGGGTCGCGAGCTGTCAGCCTCCACCCTAAACCCTGCTTTGCCTCCAGCATTTATAATGGTATTAAATATATTAAAAAGTGTTTTAATTTATAAGGGGGGTCGCACTCAGAGGCTTGCTGTGTGAAAGGGGTCACCAGTACACACTTTTGTGAACCACTGTGTTAGGTGTATTTCTGAGCAGGAGGTATGAGATCTATGTCTGCTGTCACTGTGAAATTCCAACTGGTCACTGTATCTGATATGTGATAACCGTAAAGTCTTCGGTGGTTTTAACGACTTATTACTATACTATCATTATTACCCCACTTTACATATGGGATAATGCACAAAGAGGACAAGGCCAGTATTCAGACTTGGGTGCCAAAATACACATTTAGGTACCTGAATAAATAGCCTGATTTTCAAAGCTGCTGAGCAAATGTTGATTCCATCAGCTTTATACAAGGCCAACAGGGTCCAATTCAATGAAGCATTTAAAATAACGCTTACGCCCACCTCTACTCTGCAAACCACTCAATAGGGCCAGGCTGCTGAATGGGGGCCATAGGGCTTTGCTTTCAAGGAAACGCAAACCAAGTATAAAGCCATGTTTATTTTGCGGGACCCTGAATCCATGCAAGTGAGACAGCAGGGAAGAAGAGGGATCATTTCTGCAGTGGGGGAGGGATAGCTCAGTGGTTTGAGCATTGGCCTACTAAACCCAGGGTTGTGAGTTCAATCCTTGAGGGGGCCATTTAAGGATCTGGGGCAAAAATCTGTCAGGGATAGTACTTGGTCCTGCTGTGAAGGCAGGGGACAGGACTCAATGACTTTTCAAGGTCCCTTCCAGCACTATGAGATAGGTAGAGCTCCATATAATAACTATGAGTAGGTTTGGCAGAATTTGAGTTTTTTAAATAATTTCTATGGATATCATCAATGTAGTTTGTTTTGGTTTTTTTTCAATTTTTATCTATTTAAATGTTCATGGTTGCACAAAATTGTGGGTTGTCAGCATTTTTTCCAGTTATTTTCTGTTTACATTTTCACAGTTGTCAGTTGTGAGAAATTATGGGGGGATCAGGTGCTGTGGGGGGTTGAGACAATAATTATTTTATGACAGTAGATATAGAGATTTAAAAAGTTAAAGCTTTATAGCCATTAAAATACAAAATTTCAACATCACATAGCAAAATATACAAAGTAAATGTCCTAAAATCAAACCCTAAGTTCTCAAGCAGTACTTTTCTTACTTTGCCTATTTTGATTAGCTATGGAAATATTTTTTGTGGGTTTCTGTGTATACAGTTAAATTGACTTTACTGACATTTACCGATACAAATCTAATCCTTCAAGCCTATTTATGAGGCAGTAGGAATAATGGGGGAAAACGAGAAAAGGAACATTAATCTGGAATGTGAGATCAGAGAAGACTGTGGAATAGTCTCCTTAGGAAAGTGGTAGAAGCCTCATTGCTTAAGTTATTTCAAAGTAGAGCAGACAAAACATCAAAGGACAGATCTGTAGAGAAAAAGCGTTCGCTACGAGGGAAGGACTAGATGATCCAATGTGTCTTTCCACCCTTGACTTCAGTGTGTAAGATGTGGGTTTATATAAGACCTTGCTGCTTCAAATTATCTCAAAGCTCTGTATAAAGCAGAGGGGGAAATGTTGACACAGACACACACATACATATATGGAGATAAATAAAGATATACATTAAAATATAGCCAGGTCACTTGAGCCGGTCAAACCTTTCCAAATCTAAAACTCCAACAACATTTTTAATCAAAATTTGGACCAAAAAAAAAGGACAAAAATGTTACCAAAAATTCATTTTCATTTTCGACCAACTCTATGCTTTGGTGCTTCACTTTCCCTAGCTACAAAACAGGAGCAGTAATCCTTATCTTCCTATTTCAAGCATTGTCAGATCCTTGGATAAGACAGCCTCTTAGATGTGCAAAATAGTATGATATAATACTCAGTCCTTGTAGAGCACCTGTTAATTGCAACTTGCTTCCTAAATGTTAGCTTTCTCTTACGTACTTATCTGACTCCCATCACCGTGGTATCTGGCCGTCTCATAATCTTTAATGTCTTTATCCTGACAATACCCCTGTATAGGGCAATGCTATTATTGCCATTGTACAGATGGGGAGTTGAGACACAGTGTGTATGTCTACATAGCAGCTGGGAGCAAGCCTCCCAGCCCAGGCAGACAGAATGTGGATGGGGTTTTCAAGGCTGCCTGACCCTGAGAGTCAAGCTGCAACATCCACCCGGCTCTTTTTAGCATGCTAGCTCAAGTCAGTCTACCCGGGCTGGGACACTTGTCCCCAGCTGCAATGTAGACACACCTGAAGAGGCTAAGTGACTTGCCTACCGTCACACAGAAAGTCTGCGACAGATCAGTTATTTTAACCCAGGTCTCCCAAATCATAGCTAGTAACTTTCTCAATAGACCATCCATCCTCTCTATTATTGATGCTTCGTACCACCCCTCTGACATATATAGATATTAATCACCCTATTTTACAGAGTAAAGCACAGAAGGTTAAGTGACCTAGTGTCACACAATGAAGGAGCTGGGAGGAGAACCCAGGAGTCCTGATTCCCAGGCCCCTGCTCTAATCACTGTTATGTGCAGAGACAGAGCTACATAGATCCCGCTTGCCGAGATGACTAAAACTATTAACTTTTCCCCCGGTTTCCATGAAAAACCATGAAGCAGCCGTCTAGATGCATCAGGAACGCTAGCTTCAGAGCAGCGTTCAGGGCAGCTGCATTGCAGTTATGAAGCCAAATATTTAATGACATTTTGGTACATGAAGTCAAGCCCACTTCACACAGGGATGTCAGTAATCAGGGTTTTGCCTGTAAGGGGAACTAAAGCGGTTGAAAACCACACAAAAGCACTCGGTATGTGTGCACCTCTGAGGAACATTTGCAAACAAGCAAGCTGTCAGTCAGCATCTCTCCCCTCAGTGTCTTCTCCCTCCTAGACCTGTCAGCTGCATTCCATCATACTGCAGAAACTACTGATCACAGCTGCCTCGACAGGCAGAGGTTAACATGACTGGCTCATACCTCGGCCCATCACTAGTGTTTTACCTTGGGTGGGTCCAGCTCAATGAACGCAGAGGGTTGGGTAGCATCATTGAATCAGGGACAGTGGAGGCAAAGTCTGTGCCAAGTTGTGTGGCATTCTACTTGGACATTCTCATCCTGACCAGTTGTGGGCAGAAAAGGGTCCACTGGATATAGATTTGGCACCAGACTGTGGGTCAGGAGACCCAGCTCCAGCACTGACTTGCTGTGTGACCTTTGGCAAGTCACTTCCTCTCTCTGTGCCACTCGATCTCTTCCCACCCTTTGTCTCTTTAGATTGTAAGTTCTTCTGGGCCATAACTGTCTCTCACTATCTGATCGTACAGTGCCTAGCACATCCGGGCCCTGACCTGGCTGGGATCTCTATGCACCACTGTCGTTCAAATCATTAACAGCAATGTGCAATTTTAAGCCCCGTTGGTTGGGAGTTTTACCATTAACTGCAATGGGACCCGAGTTAGGCATTTTTGAAAATCTTCCCCCAAAAAGAAGTAGTTTCCATTCCATTCCTAACACCGATGCCGATGGCACACTGTTTTGCTGGCAGGGACTGTTTCACTGGAGCTGCCGTCTTTCCACTAAGGGGTAAAACTGACATCCCAGATGCTTCTGGCCATTAAACATCCCATTGCTCTATTCACAAGATTGCACGTGTTCGCTCCAGATTCCAATTAGTCTCCCCAAATTTCCACTGAAGTCTCAACTGGCCACAGTATTCTTCTGCATATCATTTGCCAGATCTTGCACGCTGTTGCTGGGCCCTGTTCAAAAGATGCCGGGTCCCACCCAAGAGGTGGCTGCCCATCAGTGGGGGTTGAAGTGAAATATATCATTGACTCAGACTTTAAGGCTGGAAGGTATCATCATGATCATCTGTTCTAGTCTGTCCTCCTACACATCACAGGCCCCAGAACATCACCCACTCACTCCTGTAGTATATGGCTTGTAAAGTCTCTGCAGCAGTCAATGCATTGGTCACATCTCAGTGAAGCTTCTTGTAGAGAATAATACCCACTTTCTCCCCTATATGTTAGCATGACCTGCAGGGAAATGCAGGTCTTCCTCTCCATATAGGGAGTGTCACTGCAGCCTAGCAGAAGGATATTAAGTGCTGCTAATCAGCCTCCTTAGCTTCTCAGATCCTTTTGCCAGTTGCTCTCTTAACAGATCAGCTGCAGGGCCGGCTGTGATCTCTCTACTTTCCTGTGACGACTGTTGCAGCAATGCCACCTATTAGGAGACAAGACCCTGGACATAGGGCCGGCTCCAGCTTTTTTGCCACCCCAAGCGGCAAACAAAAAAGGAAAGAAAGAACAACCCGACTGAGCTACCGCCGAAGTGAAGGACCCGCCGCCGAATTGCTGCCAAAGACTGAAACAGACCAACTGAGCTGCTGCCAAAGTGCCGACGACAACAACCCAGACGTGCAGCCCCAAGAACAGACAGACGTGCCGCCCCTTTCTATTGGCCGCCCCAGGCACCTGCTTCCTTCGCTGGTGCCTGGAGCCGGCCCTGCCTGGGCAGCCAAGTCCTGGAGGCCTCTGCCCACAGGGCTGTCTTTGATTCTTTGATCTTCTCTGTCTTTCCCTGTTTAGCGTCAATTGGTGCAGTCAGCGTTTTGTTTTCTAGACTCAGTCCGTCTGTGCTATCCTGTGTGGTAATTGCCTAGTGTTGGTGCATTAAACAAGGTTAAACCTGGTTTATCAACCTGAATGTGCAGTTCTTCCCATCTGCTGAGGTGTGTAGGACCGGGCTCTGTGTGCTGTGGCAAAAGGTTTATTCATGGTCCTACCAGACACCCTGCAGGAATTTGGACTGAGGCAGAGTAGAGGAGGTGAGGGGGCTGAATAGAAATGTGCTGGCAGTGGTCATGGGGGTTATTTGTGACATGGACACTTGTCCACCAGGAAATGGATTGAGGGCCCACTATCCTTCCACACAGGCCACCAAGTGAAAGTGATTAGGGTTACGGGCAGCAAGACCCAAAGATAATTATTCTCATTGCCATCACACATAGTAACAAAAGTAACTCTTACCCCCTGCTCTTCATTCAGCTCCAGTATGTCCCTTCCAAATCCCCAAAAGATGATAATCCTTGATGGGACTCCAGGTGGTTCCAGGGACTTTGGCCAGCCAGCCTGTTCATTTGTTCTCAGTGTCAGCTAAATCAGAGTCGCTTACACGGAGCTTTATATACTCTCTTGCTGTGGTTATTATTTCACATTAGTATCCCACTTATACCTCGCCGCCCCCTTTGAGATCAGGTGTTGTATAGACACCATAGCAAGGCACAGCTCCAACCCCAAGAGCTTACAATAGATGTTATGGCAATGCAGTGCCTAAATGGTACCGCGGCTGGCAAATACCAAGGAGAGAGAGAGATTCAACCCACTGTATAAATGTCTGGCATTAATTATGAATCATTACGTATCAATTAATGATGTGACGTAATGGAGATGGGCTGACAACTAGGGGCATCTCACTGAGGTCCCAGGAGCCTGTCCTCTAAGATGGGAAGGTTCTAAGCCAAGTACCCAGTGGCTTCCCAAACCAACACGTTCCCAGGAATTACACGGAAGAAAATCCACAGCCAGAGGATCCACTGGTGCCCTCCTTGTTGCCCTGCTGGTCTCCCCTCCCCTAGGCAGCACAGCAGCAACAGTACAGCCAGGATGTGTCAAGGGCTGAGTTCCCCTGGGCTGCTGGGGATGGGGATGCCTTGGGAGTCAGTGCACTGGAAGTGGGATTAATGCCCAGCAGGATAACTCCATGGATATGACCATAAATCTAGTCCCCATTTCTGCACCCCCTCTCCTGTCTCCAGGCCTTAATCCAACAGCCCACTGAACCTGATACCCACAGAGTGGCTTCTGAGGAACCCAAGGGAGTTGTGGGTAACGCCAAGAGGCAGCTATGCCCCTTCACAACCTCTAGAGGGCATTCTGCTGAGCTGGAAGCCCCTCCCCCACACACACCTCCACTCACATTAAGTGGCTGGGATGATCTGGGCCCCATCATTTCTCTTTCTGTATAAACAGCTGTCGTGCTTTTGTTAAGTAATTTAATAATTCCCTAGAAATATCGATCCATTTCAAGCGTGTCTCATTAAGAAAACAGCAAGTCATTATTTTACTGGGTAATCAGAAATGACGGCACAGTTTGTTTTTCCTTCAGCTTCCAAAATGGACCAAGATTGGAAGGAGCCGAGTGCGGTATTAGGGGAGACAGCTTGAACGTGGCTAAGCAGGAGCTAGCTTGCTTGTAGCAAAGGATGAGCTTCTCAGAGTTGGATAAAAATCCTGCTAAGTATATCAGAGCAAAGAAGATTGGCCTCTACTGTCCACGCATGTCCATAGGCAGATGCATGTAGCTACTCCATATTGCACCTGGCTCCGATCGCAGACACTCATGCAACGGGGTCAACAAATCTGTGGTTTGTGCTGAGGAGTTAGCACCTGCTCTTCTTGGCGGTAGGGGTAGTGGTAGTCCTGAACCCAAGCCTCAGCTCCAAACGGCCTTGAACTTGTTCAGAGTGCGACCGGGCCTAAGCTTGCAGTTCAGGCCCGGTTAGGAAGCGGACCTGTGGTCACTGTGTATTCTGGAACTCCATCCCCTTGTCCCCATGACTATGGCTATGGTCCTTGGATTACACATAAACGGCACCTGGAGACTCCGTCTCTCAGTCCGCTCCCAAGCAATCTAGAGGCAAGCGGCTGTCAGACTATTCCCATCCCGCACCTAGAAACCACCCCCAGTTTCTCCTCAGGACACACCCAAACCCCACAAACCTTTGGGGTCAGCGTAAGAAACTGAGGGCAGCTTTTGGGTGCTGCGGGGGATTATGGCTGGTGGCTGGGTGCAGAGTAGGAGGCAATGGGAGGGGGTGTGGAGGGCTGACGGGGCGATGGCTGTGGAGCTGGAGGTAATGTTCTAAACGCAATCACCTGCCATCGCTGTAACAAGGGGATGAATCTTACACACGTGGTATTGCCTCCCAGATGGGAGCAGAGGTGCTGAAATTCAGACGCCAAACAAACCTCCTCTCCCTATTCTCTCCTTGCTCTCTATTGATTAAAGCTCCTGATTTTAGCAAGAGGTGCACCACATCATCCACTCCCACAGCCTCTGCTTCTCCCTTCCAGTCCCTGACACCTCCCAAATTGTGTTTCTTGACTCCTGGTGCAGTGGCCTGAATTCTAATCCAATTCCTCCACCACCACCCAGAGCTGATCTGACAAGAAAGAGTGTTCAGTGCATCTCTCAGACATGTCAGTGCAGAAATGACCTGCCTCTGATGAGAGAGACGATTTTGGAAGAAGCAGGGCACTCTAAGAGGATGCCTTTGATATTTGAAACAAACACCAAGGCAAAGGCTACATAGCAATATTGCAGCTGCCTGGCTTATTGGTATTGCAGCAGCGTGGCACTGCACTCTGCTAGCTGAAAGGAAGAGCTGCAGATAAGAAAGATCTGGCATGCCGGTTACAGGGAGGGGGGCGTTAAATTGCACCTTTCTCATGGGACTTCAGTGACCTTGACAGAAACTACCCAGCCACGAGGGCAACGTTGTTAGCCCCAGGCTGACCTTGAATACTAGTTACAAGGTCTTCCCCTTGCCCTGCCTGAGAAGTGACACCGGCATGAGCGTATACACTAGAACCTTGGTGCAATTCACAGCATGCCTGGCAATTCCCAAGGTGCATTAAAAAATCTGAACTCAGGGTCTTGGAGGCAAAGTGACACCATGCAGGGGCTGGCTCCAGGCACCGGCGCAGCAAGCTGGTGCTTGGGGCGGCCCATGTAAGGGGGTGGCAAGCCCGGGTCTTGGGCGGCAATTCGGCAGCGGGTCCCTCAGTCCCTCTCGGAGGGAAGGACCGGCTGCCAAATTGCCGCCGAAGAACGAAGCGGCGCGGTAGAGCAGCCGCCGAAGTGCCGCCGATCGCGGCTTTTTTTCTTCTTCGCCGTTTGGGGCAGCAAAAACGCTGGAGCCGGCCCTGCACCGTGGGATATGTCACTATACAAGCTGCAGACAGGGAGCAGGTTCAGAAGTCTGCTGAGAGCTAAGGCACTGGAGTTGCCATTGAACTACAGCCCTCTGAGAAGCCGCAGAAGACAAACCCAGAGTGCCCCAAGGGTGACCTGAGAGCACGAGGAAGGGCTGCACCCAAACTCTGCAGACCAATGGTCCATCTACCCAGTCTCCTGTCTTCAAACAGTGAGCAATGCCAGGTGCTTCCGAGGGAATGAACAGAACAGGTGATCATTGAGTGATTCATCCCCGCTCATCCAGCCCCAGCTTCTGGCAATCAGAGGCTAGGGACACCCAGAGCATGGGGCTGCATCCCTGACCATCTTGGCTAATAGCCATGGATGGACCTATCCTCTAGGAACTTATCGAATTCTTTTCTGAAGCCAGTTATAGTTCTGGCCTTCACAGCATCCCCTGGCAACAGGCTGCCTGTGCGCGGTGTGAAGAAGTACTTCCTCGTGTTTGTTTTAAAGCAGCTGCCTGGGTTACCCCTAGTTCTTGTGTTCTGAGAAGGAGTAAATAACACTTCCCTATTCACTTCCTTCACCCCAGCCCTGATTCTATAGACTTCTATCATATCCCCCTCAGCTGTCCCTTTTCCAAGCTGAAGAGTCCCAGTCTTTTTAATCTCTCCTCATATGGAAGCTGTTCCATACCCCTCATCATTTTTGTTGCCCTTCTCTGTACTGTTTCCAATTCTAACAGGCCTTTTTTGAGATGGGGTGACCAGAACTGCACACAGTATTCCAGGTGTGGGTGTATCATAGATCTATACAGTGACATTATGATCTTTTCTGTCTCACTATCTATTCTTTTCCTACGGTTCTTAACATTCTGTTTGCTTTTTTTCCCGGCCCCTGTACACTGAGCAGATGTTTCCAGAGAACTATCCACAATGATCTATTTCTCGAGTGGTAACAGCTAATTTAGTACCCATCATTTTGTATGTATAGTTGGGATTATGTTTTCCAATGTGCCTTACTTTGCATTTATCAACACTGAATTTCATCTGCCATTTTGTTGCCCAGTCACTCAGTTTTATGAGATCCTTTTGTAATTCTTTTCACCCAGCTTTGGACTTAACTATCTTGAATCATTTCATATCGTCCACAAACTTTGCCACTGCTCTGTCCAACCCCTTTTCTACATCATTTATGAATATGTTGAACAGAACATGCAAAGTACAGATCCTTGGGGGACCGTGCTATTTTTACTGCTTTCCACTGTCAAAACCATCTATTCCTATCCTGTGTTTCCTGTCTTTTAGCCAGTTACTGATCCATGAGTCGACCAGCCCTCTTTTCCAATGGCTGCTTAGTTTGCTTCAAATCCTTTGGTGTGGGACCTTGTCAGACGCTTTTTGAAAGTCCAAGTACACTAAATCCACTTTGTCTCCCTAGTTCACATGTTTGTTGACTCTTGTAACAGTCTATACTCTAATGTTCTTCCTTTTTATAAGATTACGATAAACTTTGTACAAAGGATACCTTGTGAGCTATCATTTGAAAACTCATAATTTGCTGATTATTATTGTCCTGGTAAAATAGGTGTGGTGACCTTGTAGGTAAAGTTATAAGATTCTACTGTATGACTTTACTGAGACATGCTCCAAGTTTAGAAAAGCAGGCACAAACCAGTTCCTCAGAGACAAAAAGCAAACTGACACCTCAGCCAGGTGTCAACAAAATCCAACAGACCATCACCTGGTTAAGTGGCCATTCTTTGGCAGGAAGAAGGGTATGAGCGAAAAATCTACATCTTTATAATGGAACAGCTAGAAGGTTCCCCTGTATGCAAACTGGCTGTCACCTGAATTCCAGCCAGAGATGATTCTCAAAGAGGAGAGAAAGATATAAAAATGAGGAACAGAGGCCCCAAATCACCCCTTGCCCCTCATTTCTACTCATGGCATCAACAATGTTTGAAAGACAAAGGAAGCAATACTGAGGAGGGAGGGATCCTGGCTGAAAGAATCCAGCCACGCTGCTGTAAGAAACCTTTTTGCTGTCAGTTGTTAAGTTAGGTGTTAGCTGTGTCTTACCTTTTCCTTCTTTGTAACCAATTCTGACTTTTATGCCTCATTACTTGTAATCACTTTAAATCTACCTTTTTGTAGCTAATAAACTTGTTTTATTGCTTTAGCTAAACCAGTGTGTGTTTGGATGGAAGTGTTTGGGAACTTTCACTTGAGATAAGATTTGTGCATATCATTTTCTATTAACGAAACAACAGAATTTCCACGAGCTTGTGTTGCACGGAAGAGAAGAGCTGGGCAGCACAAGGTGCACGTTTCTGGAGACAAGTCTGGGACTGGGAATTTGCTGGTCTTGCTCTGCAATACAATTCAAGAGTGGCTGGCTAGAAGCACTTATATATCAGCTGGGAGTGACTGACATGCTGGAGGCTGTGTGCCAGCAAAGCGAGGAGTGGTGCTCTCACAGAAAAGCAGTGTAAAAGGTACCCTGGACTGGAGAATTGAGGGGACACAGCTGGTTAACAGTCTAGATTGTACCCTGGGGAAAGTCATAACTCCCTCAAAGAACTCTAATAGATTGGTAGAGGCAGCCTCACTAGATCGATCAGAGCTAGTGCACTAAAAATAGAAGTGTAGCTGAAACAGCATGAGCAGTGGGAGGGGCTATATGCCCAACACATACCTAGGATCATGCCCAGGAAGCTAGCCCATCACCCATGGTTACACTTCTATTTTTAGCACATTTGCTCATTCAGAGCTAGCATGGGTATGTCCACCCGAGCTGGAAATTACCCCTCCAACTCTACAGTAGACGTACTCTAAGATTCATCAGTTCAGGGCATCCCATTGCATAGCTTCAGTCCTCCTTCACCTGTATGTCATCCAAGCACCAAAATCAAAGAGACAGATGGACCCTCAAAGATCTCTGTAGACGAAATGTGCTTCTCTACCACCTGGGGAACTGCTCCTTCCCAAAGACTGAGGGAGGAAACAGATAAGAATTTTGGTCTATCCGATTATCCTGTTTCTTAACCAACTGGCGGGCTCTCCACCCGCCGCCACCTGCACCCCCTCCTGCCCCAGCCCTGGGCTCTCTCTTCCCTCCCTCCCCACTCGCACCCCCTGCTGCCCCAGTGCTGGGCTATCCACCCCACCCCACCCGCACCCCCTGCCACCCCAGCACGGGGCTCTCCCCCCAACCCACCCGCACCCCCTGCTGCCCCAGCCCTGGGCTCTCTCTTCCCCCGCACCCGCACCCCCTGCCACCCCAGCACGGGGCTCTCCCGACCCACCCGCACCCCCGCCGACCCCAGCAGGGGGCACTCCCCCCAACCCACCCGCACCCCCTGCCACCCCAGCACGGGGCTCTCCCCCCAACCCACCCACACCCCCTGCTGCCCCAGCCCTGGGCTCCCCCCACCAGTGCTGACTCTGCCCGCTCCTCCCTCTCCTCCAGCCAGTCCAGCGCTGGCAGGGTCGGGATGAGCAGTGGGGCCCCCGGGCTGCGCCTCAGCCCAGGGTCCCTCCAGCCAGGGCTCTCGCCTCCAGGACCAGCTGGGACCCAGGAGGGCAGAGCCAGGGGACCGCCCCGGCAGGGGGCCGAGGAGCCGGGGCAGGGCAGCCCCAGAGGGAGCAGAGCCCTGGAGAGCGGGATGCAGGCCCCGCACGGCATCGCCTCGCCCTCTACGGCCCTGCTGCTGCTGCTGCTTCTGGCCACCCTGCCGCAGTCCCTAGGTAGCTCGGGCCGCTTTGCCCAGCCCCGGCTGCGGTGCTGGGGAGTGGCTGCCCTGCAGCACCTGCAGGCAGCTACATGTGCCCCGTGGGGCAGCCCCCAGCCCAAGTGTCCCCCGCTCAGAGCCTGCCCGGCCCAGCCACTAGGTGCGGCGCTGCTCCCCCTTAGCGGCCCCAGGGCCTCCCCACCCCCCATGCACGACACGCTGCTGCTGCTGCCAGGGCCAGCCCTAGGGTTTGCCGCCAGAAGCAAAAAAAAAAGATGGCCAGAATGCCACCCTTGAAACTGTGCCACCCCAAGCACGTGCTTGGTTTGCTGGTGCCTACAGCCGGCCCTGATCCCATGTGAAACTGATACCACACTGGATCCTGGCCCACAGGCTGAGACACGGCAGTATCCTGCTGGGTACCTTTCCTGCTCAGAACGCGCCCTGCTACTGCAAAGGGGGTTTCACGTTAGGGGGAGGTGCGATGCAGAGAGACAGACCAGAACCTGCCTTCAGCTCTACTTTCAGGCTGCCTGGCTGATCCCAAGGGGCCTGTCGTGATGTCATTATTTGCTGTTCCACTGGCTGGCCGGCAGAGTGCCACTGGTGAATAAATTGTGGGTGACGAGGGGGAAGAGAACTCAGTTCAAAGGGAGGGCAGGGAGAGAAAAAAAAGTTCCGTGGTTGCCTTCACCGTGGATGATCTCGTTCGGGTCGGTGTTTTAACCGCTCAGGGTGCCTTGCCTTACCCGCTAATTTATGGACCCCATTTTGATCTCACCCTGAGTTTATATGGATGTGACTCTACTGACTTCAGTAGAGCTCTATTGCATTTAAACTGAGAGCAGAATCAGGCCCTCCTCTCCCAGCCCTGGCTCCCTCTCATTGCGGAAGTCATTGCAGCATGGTTGGGAGGTTTCGGGACGGGGTGTGTATGTGTGTGTGTCCGTGTCTGTGAATGCACTGGGGGGAGGGTCCCTTGTGTTTAATGGAAAGTTTAGGGGGGAAATTAAGACTGTGGAGGCATTTGAATCTGGATTCAGCCTCCCACTCCCAAGCCGGTCCCTATTTCCCTAATGGGCCAAAGCAACCCTTTGCATCCAAACAGCAGGAAATGTGGGATTTCCCACTCCCCAGCTGCGCACGTGGGTAAGTTTGGGCGCGGGTACCACGTCGCCCCAGCTAAAGGGATGGGGAGCACAGACCCAGAGAAGAGAGAGCAGTAAACCTAAAGGGACAGGTTGAGCTCTCGTGTCTGCCTGAATAATGCAAGGAGTGAAATATTCTGTTACCAGCCTAGGGAGCAGACAATTAAAACGCTACTTGAAGTAAATGTCTCCTGACTGTGGCGCAGAATCTCAATTAGCCCGAAACATCTTATTGCACTTAAGTGCACGTTAGCGACATCGCAGGGAGGAGAGATGGCTTATGCCAGCCAATGAGGATCATGTCTAGGGGCCTGTCCTTAAAACGACGTGTGATCGCTGTGTGATATTTTCCCAGCTTAGTACTTCAAGTCTCCTAATAGTAACCTCTAGGAGCCAGAAGAGCATACGCTCTATGTCCCTTCATTTAAAACAATCTCTCTCCTCCTCTGTTAATCCCTTCTTTTCTCTCCCTTTCTCTGTTCACTCCCTCTCTTACTCCAATCCCTCTTTTCTTTTTTCAACTCACTCTCCTAATAACTCCATCCCTCTCTCTCCCCATACCCTCGACACCACTCAAGTTCAAATTCAGATCACTTTACTGACATGGCAAGTTCCACAAGCACTGTGAGCATATGGTGGGTGGGGAGGATGGACGCAGAGCAGCCATCGACAGAGAGGCATTGATTGCTGCATTTACAGCATATTTCTAACCTGGCGGCAAACTGCAGCACAGTTCTGCTGCTTCTCTCCTTTCTCTTAGTTGCTAACTAGTTTTTCTCCTCCATCGTTTAGCACAAAGTTTGTTATCTCCAGAAAATCTCTCCCCATCGTCCTTGCCTTTTGCAGAGCAGTGAGTGTAATGCTGCTCTTTCGTTCTCTCCACTCCTGCGCTGCTGGCAAAGACCTACCAGTTTAATTCGTATGGGCCAGGTCCTATCCTTGAGCGGTGGCCACTGGTGAGGTGTTGCCTGTGGCTGGGGTTTGGTCCTGTTGGGAGGTGCAGTGATGGTTTAGGGCTCTGGAACAGCGTATAGCAGCACATTGTTTAATCTACTCTCTCTGGTAGTCAATACCCAGATTATACACTCTCGAGGAAGTGTCCCGGGGTATACTATTCACCACTGTGGCCCTCTTGCCAGGTCACTAAAGTTTTCCCCTTCTGGGGTATCAAAGTCCCTCTGGACAAATTGTCTCAGGCATCTTCTGATCCTCTGCCCAGACTATGCCACTTCCCCAATGGCTGGTAGGTGAACCCAGACCCGCCCTCTACTCCGGATTCCAGCCCAGGGACCCTGTGCCCAGCAACCACCATCTGTTCTAGCTCCAACCCCATTGCTGTTTCCCTGGGCTCTTTCCTACCCTCTTCTCTATCTTCTGGCCCACATCTGGGTTTACACAGCAGCCACTCCCCATGGCTGCCCTAGAACTCCTCCTTGTGTCTAGCCAAGTCTTCTCCTCTCTAGGGAGTGACTGCAGAGCTCCTTCCTGCAGCCCTGGGCTTGCTCTCCGCTTCCTGGGCTTACACCAGCTCAGTCTGTCCCTGCTCAGTAAATCTCTGATGGATGATGAAGCCCATCAGCCCTGACTCTCCTGGAGGTGCAGCCTATATGGTTAATTGGCCCCTTCTGAGCCCCCTGAACCCCTTCACGGGCAGGGCCTGTCTTTGTGTTCTGTGTTTGAGCGACACCTAGCACAGTGGGGTCCTGAGCCATGCTCGCCAGAGTCAATACCCATTGGCCAGATCCTCAGCTGGTGTAAATCAGCATAACTCCAGTGACGTCAGAGTGGGCCAATTTACACCATCAAGGGATCCAGCCCCCCGACTTCACGCTCCTTCTTTAAAGTTGCTCCTTTACATCCCTGACCAGCTCATCTCCCTGATGGTTTCTCTCTCTGTCATACACAGCAAGCCACCATCCATCCAGATCTCCTGCGCTTGAATTCCCAGCTTCATGGGAATTCATCTGAACAGAGGTGCATGCAGCCAGCCAGCAGCCAGCTGATATGTTTACAGACCTGCTCCTTCCTCTGTCACAAGCGTACGGTGCATTTCGAGACTAGAGACATTGCAAAATGCCTCTGAAGGACCTTTGTAGTGCACAGTGGACAGCCAGGCCAACAGGTTCCTACCGGTGCCACATGCTGATGCAAAGGGCAGGAATGGTAGCCATCTACCAAGGATGGAAGACATTTAAAGAACTGACAGCCAGGGAGGCGGGGTTGTCCCCAGATTACAGATGGTCTGTACAACCCTGTACATGTTCTTTTGAGACCCAAGCATTGGGAGGGACGTCTCGTTGCAACACTGTTCTTAGAATGAAAAGGTTGAATAACCGCCGCTTTCAGGATCAGATCCCAGCCTTGATGTAAATAACAGGGAGATACTGTAGTGAGCGGGTTTGAAATTCAGCCTCTGTCACGCAGCCACTTGAGTCAGTATGAGCCAATGTGCCAACATGGCGGCTGCAGTGAGGTACAGCTGGAGGTGCTGTCACTACAGTGTCTGGGCAAAGCACAGAGACTGAAAACATGGTGGCAACTCCTCAGAAGGGCATTCTTTTAAGAGGTAAAAATGTGTGGTCATCACAGATCCCATAGAGCATGGGGCAAATTTCGGCACTCCTGGCCAGATTCCAGTTGTAGGTGATATTATTATTATTTATTTCTATAACCAGACACCTAGGAGCCCTTCATGGAGCCCTTCAGTGTGCTGGGGGCTGTACAAACACAGAACAAAAAGACTGTCCCTGATCCAAGGAGCTTACAAGACGAAACAACTGATAGATACAGACAGACCGATGAGGGTACAAGAAACAATGAGACAATATTGGTCAGTATGACGGAGAGTGATCTCAGCACACCAGCAGTCTAACTGTTGTCCTTCTATCTCTACCTGTTAATTGCTTCTGGAGTTAGAGCACCAGGCAGCATAGGTTAAACGTCCCTGCCATCCTGTGAAATGCATCAGGAACATCGAAATAAAGGGTACCTGCCACGTTGCTCAATGTACCAGGCACACCTGGTAGAATGCCTCTGGACCCTAGGCAGAGCAGCATTTGCCATTCTGCTATATAGTCCCCAGCACATTTCAGTAGAACGGCCTTGCAGTGCTGCAGAAATGGTCTAGGATAAGAACCTCTGGCAGATTGCCCTCTGTGGCCTAGGCCGAGCTTGTGTAAGAGATTGCCTTCCACTCTGGGATGACGCGCGTGGGCGACAATGCGGCTGCTCAGATATCATGGAATTCTCTACCACAAGGATACAGCTCAGCAGTGCAGGAGACAGCGCAGGGGCTATGGAATGAACTCGCCCAGGAACTAAGGGCCATCCAAAACCTCCCCACCTTTCCTTCTAACTGCAAGACACACTTCTCTGACTTGCTTTCTCTAACATAAACACAGAGCAGTATGCACATTTTAACACCCTCACCCCCAAAAAACTCTGCCAAACCAAACCACTCCACTGCACCCACAATTCCTCCCTCCCAGGGAGATATGGGAAAGAACAAACCACACGTGACTGTAGACACATCTCTTAATGGATCAGCATTCATGTTGCGTTCCCTGTCAGTAACCGGGCCGGGGAAGCGAATGATCCAACCAGCAGACCAAATTCAGTGGTGAATCCTGGTCATGTGTCACCTGAGGCACGTTGCACGTACGCTACGAAGAAGATGCACCACTGGCAAGTGCTTAGATACTGCAGTGATGAAGACGGAATAAGAACCTCGGGGTAGATCCAGGATTGGGAGACAGGCAGAGGTGCAGAGTGTAACACGGCTTATTATTGCTAATTGTATTACAGTAGCATGTAAAGGCCCCACCCAAACTCATGAGCCCATTGTGCCAGGTGCTGTACATACACAAAGGGTGGGAGGGGAAACAGAGGTGAAGAGACTTACCCAAGGTCACCCAGCATATTACTAAATAGTCTAACTGAACTGAGAAAACAGGTGTCTGAAGTGGTAATAATCTCTGGACTCCCAGTCCAGTACCTATCCACCAGGCCACACTGCCTCTCTCATTGTAATGATTTAGTTGGGTTTGGTCCTGCTTTGAGCAGGGGGTTGGACTAGATACCTCCTGAGGTCCCTTCCAACCCTGAGATTCTATGATTCTATGAAATGGGACATTCAAATGTGACCCAGCCTTCAAGATTGATAGCTGTGATCTATCTATCTCGGGTATTACATGGCCCCCATGACGGCATCTTCTGACTGCCACACAGTCTTTAGTGCATTTATCCTTTCCCCATGAGTTAGGGAAGTGGTAGTGAGGTACAGAGAGACTCAGTGACTTGCCCAAGAACGTGGGAAAACTGTGGTGGAATAGGAATATTTTATCTGTGTCTTACCTGAAATTTTCCTTTCTTGGACTGATGGGGTCCACAGATCCATGACACTGAGCAGTGACTCCAATGTCTTGGATCTTTCGACCTCATTATGAATAAGAAGAGAGAACTAAACTGGGATTTCCAGAGTCCCAGGCTAGTATTCAAACCACTAG
Source organism: Mauremys reevesii (assembly GCF_016161935.1). Lineage (NCBI taxonomy): Eukaryota > Metazoa > Chordata > Testudines > Geoemydidae > Mauremys > Mauremys reevesii. The sequence continues at coordinate 281,144,708 of NC_052624.1, read as the reverse complement.
GCCATGCTTCCTCATAAATCCTTACCTGTTAATAATTCAGACTAGACTCAGTCACTAAAGGGCATGCATTCCCCAATGCCTCAGCCCTCTTCCCCTGCTGAGTTTGAAGTACAGGCTCCAAACACCAGTGGTGTCTGAGGTACAAATTGCGACAACTGAATCTTTAAAAAAAATCTTAATTATATCCGTTTCTAAAACCACTGCTGAACCGACAAAGACGTTTGTTAGATTTGCTGTGGCCGGAGATGGCGGGGTGGCTCAGTGAGGCTCGAAGGTTCTGCATGCACAGGGCTATTATTCTTCCACCAGCAGGTCCTATTACACAGCAAGCCACACATGATCAATAGACACTCTGTTATTTTTCCACACTGTCAATTAATCTTGTCCCCATGGCACCTGAAGATGCTCTTGTGCATATGTGTGCGTGTGTGCACGCGCGTGCGTGAGAGGACACAATCAATGGTGCCAACAGAACAGGCACCACAATGGGGATTTGAGGAAATTCACAAAAGGTTAGGATGCTATTGACCTAAACAGGGAGAGATGTGAATAAGGTCAAAGATGTCAGTCGATCTTCCCATCCTCCTGCCACCACATGACCTTCTGCTGGACGGGCAGTTCCCCTTAACTCCCATCACTCAGCAGGCATTCCCCACTCTCCAAGAAGGCCAGCACCCAATTTGTAATGGTGGTGAAGGCCCATCACACACCAGTGAATGGGATTTCAGCAAATCAGGGTCTGGTGAATTCAGCTGTTAAACATTGATGTGCCACAGGGGGCTTCCAGGAGCTCCTTGTTCAACTGAATGGGTCTGATTTCCCTGCCTGTGATAGAGTCACCTGTTCTCTGATGCATCTAAAGCCGCTGTGAGAGAAATGCCTTAGCCCTAAGCCTGAAAGAAACACTTCTGAGGAGCAAATCAAAAAGCTAACTGAATGTGAGGAACCACTAGGACAGGGATAGACAATAAGACAGAGAATATCATAATGCCACTATCTAAATCCATGGTACGCCCACACCTTAAATACTGTGTGCAGATCTGGTCATCCCATCTCAAAAAAAAGATAGATTAGAACAGAAAAAGGTGCAGAGAAGGGCAAGAAAAATGATTAAGGGTATGGAACAGCTTCCAAATGAGGAGAGATTAAGACGAGTGAGACTGTTCAGCTTAAAAAAGAGACAACTAAGGAGGGATATGACAGAGGTCTATAAAATCATGACTGGTGTGGAGAAAGTGACTACGGAAGTGTTTATTTACCCCTTCACATAACATAAGAACCAGGGGTTGCCCAATAAAATTAACAGACAGCAGGTTTAAAACAAACATAAGGAAGTACTTCTTCACACTGCACACAGGCACCTGTGGAACTCATTGCCAGGGGATGTTGTGAAGGCCAAAAGCGTAACTGGGTTCAAAAAAGAAGTAGATAAGTTCCTGGAGGATAGGTCCATCCATGGGTATTAGTGAAGATGGTCAGAGCCACAACACCATGCTCCAGGTATCCCTAAGCTTGTGACTGCCAGAAGCTGGGAGTGGATGACTGGGCATGGATCACTCAATAATTGCCCTGTTCTGTTCATTCCCTCTGAAGCATCTGGCACTGGCTACCATCAGAAGACAAGATACTAGGCTAGAAGGACCATTGGTCTGACCCAGCACGGCCATTCTTATATTCTTAAACCTTTGGAATTTGGAAGGGACCAGATGCACTGAATGGCAAATAGTTCCAGAAGTCACCCTTTTCAGTCACCTGTAAAAGATCTTCACAAGCACACCCCATGCTGGGCTAGTAATATACTCTGTATAGCTTGTAGGAACAACAGACGCCCCTTAATCTAAACTGTCTGCTGAGCCATGATGCCCCCTCACTCGGGCATGGCTATTGAGAAAGGGTTTCTGTTCAGAAAGGCAAGTTCTAGGCAGCTCTTCCCCAAGCCATGGCTATACCTGAGCAAGTAACAGGTTTGTTGGTAATTTTGAAAAGTGGGAAAAAAACATTTTGGGTCAAACTGATTTTTATTTTTCAATTTTGGGCAAATCAAAAAATTGAACATGTGTGGTTGCAGGTTGAACACACAATCCATTTTGATAGCATTCTGTTCTACACAGGAGCCTATATCACCTGAGTATCTGACATTTCATGGCTATTTTGACCATTTTTAAATCTTTTTGAATTTTTTAAGACACTTAAAAGACATTTCACAGTGAAGTAATTTCAAACTGTGTTTGATTTTGGAAAGGTAAGAATGAAACTCTGCACTTTTTCCTGTGTGTTTGTTTTAAGTGAACAATCTGGAGGAATCGACACAAATTTGTGAAAGGCTTTGATGTCACCGAATCTGCGTTTTTCGCCAGAAAAAAACTTTGGCTAGAAACATTCACCCACCTCATGTCACAACACAGCAAGTATCCCGTCCTGACACTGTTGACCTCACGCCCTTGGGCTCTGGGCCAGGTTGAATTTCCACTCCCACCAACACCCCTAAAATCCCCCTGAATATGATCCTCATCCTCCCACTGCTCCCTTTGCTGGGGCAAACTCTCTGGGTATCACCTCTCTTCTGTCAAGGCACTCACTGCCATCCCCCTACTGGCAGGAATCACTGAGTCACTCAATGCAGCATGTGAGCTGGGCCTTGCTTTAAAACCAGCCCAGGAGAGACTTGCTCTACTGACCTTTCTCAGGGTCACAGCAGTTTTCAAACACATTCCTGACAGGTCCCCCTGTTCCTCTTTGCTATACTGAGGATGACTGATCCGTGGGGTACTTTTTACCCATCAATTATTTACACCTGCTCGGTAATATTTCATTACAGAGTGGGCTTGTTGTATGCTTGTAATATTTAATTCTTATAATTCCACCTCTGACAAGCAGAGGCTCCTGCGAGCATGAGATTACATCTCAATGGGTACACTCCTGCATGCATAAATAACACCTCCACTACTGACAGCACACAGGGTTGTTGTTGGGTTTGGTTTTGTTTTTTTTAAAAGGAATCTCTGGGCAGCAATTCTGAAACATGCCTCTGTTGTGTAGCGAAAGCTCCATTTAAATGCAAATGTTGACTTTTTGCCTGGCACTGGAGGGAAAATACTCTTCTAATGACATACATACAGAAGTACAACCAATATTTTTTAAATTGAACTGTATCAAAAGGGGTCAGGCTTTGGGTTCTGGTTGTCATGTAGATTATTACCAAGTTAGAATGTTGACCAAAAGCTCCAATACAGGCAAAGATGGACTCTTAGGGTTTCATCTTACACCGCTGAACTCAACGGAAGTTTTGTCATTGCCTTCAATGGGTGCAGAGACGGGCAATTAATTCCGGTACTACACAGAGAGCAAGAGACAGAATATGAATGCAAAGGAGGGAGCTGAAAGAGAGTGAGTGAAGGGAAGGGAGGACGTGGGAGAAGGAAGAGTGAGAAAGGCAGAGTTAAGAAAGAGAGAAACAGTGTGGGGCAGTGGAGAGATCCCCAGACTGGGTGGCAGGAGATGCCAATTCTATTCCCAATTCCGCCATTACCGTGCTGTATGACCTCAGGCAAGTCTCTCTTCCCCCTCCTGTTTGTCCAGTTTGATGGCATTGCCTCCAGGGCAGGGGTTATCTTTCTACATTGCCTAGCACAATGCGGTTCTGATCTTGGTTGGCGAGCCTGCTGTGCTAAGAGCTACTGTATTAATAAATAATAATAAGAGGGACAGAGAGGAAACAGGGCGACATCAAAACCAGATCCTTAGGGATGAACAGAGTTCAGTCTAGCTGCGGCAGCTAATAATAGAGCTACATGGAGTCCTGAGCGGAACGGCACAGCGTGTTCCTTTCTCTGCTCTCTGTTGCAGGGTCTCTGGCAGCCTCTTTTCCTCACCCCAGGCTGAGCTTTGGGTCAGAAGGTGCCAAAGGACAGTGCGTGCACTCCCCCAGAACTGCCTGAGAAAGGGCAGGCAGGTTCCCTGTTCCACTAATCACCCCCCAAAACACCTAGGAATTCTCACACGTGAGCCCAGAGATGCAGGCAGGGCAACACATGTAGCCACAAAGAGGCAAACACAGACTCGCCCAGCTCCTGTTACAGGTGCACACGGACACACACATACAGGCTCACAGATTACACAGGGTCACACCACAGCCACGAAGACAGAGAGAGAGACACACACACACACACACACACTCCCTGCTCTAGTCGCAAACTGATTGTCACTCCCCTGCCTCTCACCCAGGAGCAGGGGCCTGGCAGGTGGGGGTTTATTGTCCATCTGCCACTGCCCCCCGTTTTGGAAAACACTGAAAGTCCAACCACAGTGATGTGCGCACTCCCACGGCAGAAACCTTTCGACAGTATCTGCTCCGCGCACCGCTCTGACCATGGGGCTCCCTTGTGAAGGCACAGACTGCTCATGGGTGGAGATGCCGGCAGCAGGAACAAGGAAGAAGATGTACACATCACTGAGCGGAGACCGACAAGAGACACACAGCTGTGGGCTGTTGTCCTCCATGTCCCAGGTTCACACTAACACAGAGAGACACGGCCAGTCCAGCCCGGGTTCCGCACCGAAATACCATGACCTACATGCACAGAGATGCACGTCCACCCACCAGACCATTGTCTGATTCTTTCCCTGGTTTTAACGATGAGCCATTTCTGCTGCTGCTGCTGCTTGGACCATTGAGCATCCACCAGGGCTGGCCACACATAAAGTTAGGATTAAAACCAGTGGGCCACAATCCCCCGCAGCCATGGCTCCATCTGCACCTGGAGCAAAGACGCAGGGTTACCCAGGACTCCTAAGGGCCGTGGGTCATTCCCAGTGTGGCAAGAGGAGGATTCTGGGGTTAATTCCTGCCTCTCCAAAGGGAGTTGGGACCTAGTAGGTGGCAGTTCTCTCAGGCACATGGCTTGGGAGCTGGGCACCACTTAACCCAACCTGGGTGGCTTTAGTAAAAGGTTCCTGCCACAGACCAGGTACAAAATGTGTGTGTGTTAGCGTGACACACATTGCACTTCTAGCCATGCACACAGCCATCCAAACACCCATGCAAAACCAAAAACAGGGAGCTCCACAGTCCTTCTTAAGCCAGGCAAAACATTAGCCCACATCCTGCCATCACAGACTTCACATCCTCTCTCAGTGTTAAGGATTTGTTGTGTGTTCAAGGTCTCGCCCTGCCTGTTTACATTTAGTGTGCTTAGTTACGATAGGGACAATGATTTATAAGGGCAGAGCTTAGGGACAGCCACAAGAGCAGAATACAATCAATTTGGACCATTCAGGGATCGAACTGTTCCAGGGCCCGAGCTTGGGAAAGTTTGTTGGTCCTGCGGATGTGTCCCTGGTATGTTGCAACGTACATGACCTAAAAACCATCCTCTCTTTCTGATATCTCCCAAGCAGCTGGGACATAAATGGGATGTCCATGCAGCCCGATGGCTGGGAATCCTGGCTTACGGAAGATGGAAAGCTACTGTTTCTAGCCCCGGTGGCTCATGATTAGATCAATCACTGGTGGCAATAGTTACAGACTGAATATAGCACAAGTGAGAGCCATTTTCAGTCCTTGCAATGGAGGATGAAATAGGCATTGTTCCCCCCACGTGTGTGTAGCGCAGGTGAACCGTGTTGGATTGACAGCCCTGAGAGAACCCAGCCCTCTCTTCATCCACAGGTCTGGCAGCCGTAGTGCAAGTTTCCCCCGTGGTGCCCCTCGTCTCTCCCCCGCAAAGGTAAGAGTGCTGTCCCGTTCTCACGGCCTAGCCAGACTTCAGCCTTTGTGTGGAGGTTGAGGATAAAGGGTTTGTGGTTCTCTGACGGGAGGAGGCTAGGTTCTATTTCCAGTTCTCTTACCGAACTCCTGGGTGACCTCGGGCAAGCAACTTAGGCCCAAATTTTCAGACTTGGTGCTAAGGGGTTCCACTCACCACAGGTGCGCCTCCTTGTGGCTGGTGTGGGGATTAGCACTCATCCCACCTGGCGCCCCCTTCCACTGGTTGCTCACGCTGGGCCCCCCTCTCTCTGCAGGGTGCTCCCTCTTCATGACTCGGCCCTCTGGTCACTATACAGACCCCCCCGTTCCAGGTTAACCAAGTACCACCAGACAAGCTGTTGGAACGCTGTCCCAGGCAGCCTGCCATTCCACGTCTCCATGGTCTGTGCTGCTTTCCCAGTGGCTGGGAGGGGAAGCCAGCCCCCCGGTATTCCAGGTTCCAGCCCAGGGACCCTCTGACTAGCAATCCAGATCTACGCAGTCTCAGATCCTGTTGCTGTTTCCTTGGGCTCCTTCCTACCCTCTATCTCTCTATCACCTATCTCTGGGTTTGCCTCCAGAGATTCCTCTGCTCCCCAGGGTTACTTCACCTCTCTCAGCCTCTTGCTGGCTCCAGGGCTTACTCTACCCTGGACTTTCTCCTTGTCCCTAGCCAACTCCCCTTCCCTCTAAGGATGGCTGCAGAACTCCTCCCTCCAGCCCCTTCTGCTCTCACTTCCTGGCTTTATCATCCTATCCCGGCTCCTCCCCACGCTGGGCTTCATCTGCCATTAGGCCCTGTCAATCTCTACTTCCCTTCCAGGTGCAGCATAGAAGGTTAACTGGCCCCTTTTAGCACACATGAAGCCATCCAAGGCTTGTGTGGGGTGGACACCCCATCACACCTGGGCAGCTTAAATTAGGCACTTAAATGCACATTCATGCACCTACATAAGTGGGCTAATTTGCGGAGGCGCTGGGCACTTGCAGTCCGTAAGAATCACTAGTAACCTTCAGTGGATGAACACAGCCTCCAGTTTTAGAAACCCAAATCTGACAAGTGGGTCCTCAGTCCCTACTGGTCTGGTCTAAATCTGAACTAGTAATTTATCAAGGGCCCTGGAATACCATATATTAAGGGATGGTTACCCTGCCCACATATTTGGTGACACTTAGCTACATTAGACAGGCCAAACCCCATAGGGTGCAGTTCTTCTCAGAACAAGAGTCTCAAGTCCCCCAAAATGCCCACCTAAATGATTTTTGGAAAATGAAATGTCCTCAAGCCCCTATGAGCCACATAATTGACTGTGTCTAGTTGTCTTTAAGAATCACTCTCCATCAGCTGGAGAAAAGCACTGAGCCAACAGAACTTTCCCTTTCTCCCCTGGCATAGCAAACAGTTAAGAAAGACTGGCTGAGAGTGAAAGAGATGGACAGGCTATTTCTTCCTGACCCCCCATGATGATCAGATTATGGCCCCAAAGATAAGGACTGAAAGCCCTTGTTAACGAGGGAAGGAGAGAACAGAAAGAGAGAGACTGTCTATAAAGCATACAGAAGAGAAGATTAAAAACAATAACCCATTGGTGGGTCCTTCCCCAGGCAAAGATGGGGAAGAGGGGAAGCATATTTTAGTTCTATTCAGTTATATATTCCCATCGCCCCAGGAAGGCTCCGTAGTAGCCGAAATGTCAGCTTTAATCTCCTTTCAACATGTATTTTGCAAATAACTCCTTTTCTCCCTTTAAGTTCTGCAGCTAATACGTTGGCGCAGTGACGATCCCCAGCAATGATTTAATGGAACAGAAAATGCGCTCCCCTAATGTCACATTTCAGATGTGCTTAATTCAAAGGAGGCAACAAAAATAAACAGCAAAGACGTGGCGAGCGAAAGCAGCTGCAGAGGGTCGTCTCCGCTGTCGCAGTGCCCGCGGCTTGCTCCCTGCACCACTGGGCATTTGCATCGCACACGGGCGTAAAAGGGAGCACAGAAATTGACGGGCTAGAAGAGACCATCAGCCCCTGCAGTCTGGTGCCCTGTCTCTGATGGATTTCAACGCTGGATGCCGCGAAGCAAAATATAAACTGCCATCATGAATCTAATTCCGTAATACTGCGCCAGAGCTTGTATAACTCATGGGACAGACGCCTGGTTGGGATGAATGGAGGGATGGATTTCTGACCCCCCATCTGGTGATCAGATTATGACCCCGAACATGAGGACAGAGCGATAGGTGCTGTATAGCGCTGAAGGATCTCATCCTGGTGCTACAGCAGATGTTTTGGTTGGCCTTGATCTAACCCTTTTATAGCCATACCAGGATACCTGCCTCAATAATATCCTGTGGCAGTGAGTTTACAAGGTTAATTTATTTCCCCCGCCCAGAGCAGGCAATCCTCTTGCCACGTGCATCACTGGTAAACACACACCTTGGGCAGAGCTAAGGACACTGCGAGAGCCAGAGGAGAGCGATACAGATGGACCTGCGAGTTGTTGAGAGACGGTCCGGTGGTAGCGAGAAGCTGTGGATTTCCCGGGGGGGAATCCACGCACTGGGTGGGACAGCCCCGGGGCATAGGGAAGGGACTGAACTATCCAGGAGCTGTTTCTATACAGCAGCTTCTGTACTCCGGGTCATAGCTTTCCCAAGCCATGGAGTAGGCACCAGAGAGGGAGCTATCCCCTCCCTCACGCCCATCCCACCTCCAGGGAGCGTGCGTGGCACTTCCAATCCACCTCAATTTGAAGCCGCAGCACCTCCTGCTGGTGGTGCCGGCCAAGGAGTGTAGGACTCCCAGGAGATTCCCGGCCAAATCAGCCTCCTCTTGCCACGTGATTTAGGCCGGATCCTGGCCGGTGCTGAGCCCTAGCAGCTCCCTTTGAAGCCAATAGCATTCGCAGGGGCTCCGAATCAGGATCTGAACCCACATCTTGTCTATGGAGGAGACTCTGGCTTTCCTCTCCACTCTTCTGCCTACTGCCTGGCACTTCCAGCTTCTCTGCCCGCTGCTTGCCCCTGGGCTACTGACTCCTGGCCTGCCATCTCCACCCACCCCTTGCCTAGCTGAGACTGCACAATGAGAGCTCAGGGGCATCGGCAGAGCAGCCTCCTTGCTCCCTGCCAGGAAGCAGGACTGTGGGAGAGGAGATGCATCCGGCTGCTACATAGAGAATTCAGCCCATTGCCCCAGGGAAGAGGAGCCTGAGCCCTAAAAGGGATTAGTGGGAGGGGCTGATTCTTTTTCGGGGGTGAGGAGGGTTGATTTCTGGGGTTGGGGGAGTTGATTGTGTGGGTCAGACACCAATGGGGTGAGGAGACTTTGCTTAATTCTATCAGTGTTATGCAAATATCAATGCTAATTTTATGCAAATGAGTTCCCAGGCATCTCAGTGCCCAGTATAGGCAAGTCTGGTGCAAGCCCGTAATTCTCCCTGGCTAGCTGGCTCCCAGACTGACTGACACAGCCTGTGATGCCAAATGCCCAGGACCTGCCCGCCCACGCCCTGCTGGCCACCCTGCAGTTTCCCCAGTTGTACTAGAAGAATCCACCATGGCAGCATTAAAGGAAAACAATGGGCCAGTGACCTGGACTCCAGGAGTATCTTGGTGTATACGAGGGGTTGTGATTACTAATAAAAATAGCATGTGGCCCTTTCATAGCTCTCTCCATCTAAAGACCACCCAGCATCAAAAGGCAGCCACCTCTGAAGAGGAAAGCAACAGCTGTTTAACACAGACTGTGCAACAGTCCAGGAGAGATCCTGCCATTCTGTAAATCAGCACAGGGATGGAATGATCCCATGGAGCTACTCCTATTTACACCCACTGAGGACATGGCTTCATGGCTTTGAAACAGCAGGAGGAAATTATGGAGAGTGAATCGCTGCCCAATTCGTTTCAGCAGGTCATGGAGGCTAACACCCCCTATCCTACAAACAGTAGCCCCCCAGGATCTTTAATAACCACACACAATCAGGGCCTCTGATGCCTCATCTCCAGCAGTACTTTGCCCTAACGGGCTGGGGCATTGGTCCAGTGCTGACCGAGCAGAACAAGCGCCACCTACTGGATCACAAGCATCAAATGAGATGCTTCAATATTAGAGCTGGTCCGAATTTTTTTCATCCGAACTTTTTTTTTCAATAGCAGCCAAATATGGCTTTTTGACCAAAGCAATTTGGTTGTAACTTTCCAGTTTTACAATGAAAGAAAAATCAATATTTTTTAATGTGTATAAAATTTCAATTTTCAGTAAAAAAATGTGGTACTTCAAAACCGAAAACTGATTTTGTTTAATGACTTTTTTTGTGGTTTTAGGAAAACCAAAACATTTTTGCAAGAAATTTCAGGAAAAAGGAGTGTGTTTTTTTAAACCCTCTCCCCCACCCCCACACACAATTTTCAACCAGTTCTATTCCTTATATAGTGAATCTTGCTACAACATGCAAAGGAGAAAACAGATGCCAGATTAGGGGGTCAGAAGGTAATATTCCCTCCTTGTGTATCAGCTGGGACCCTAAGAAGGTGAAGAAAGCTGAGCTTGTCTTCCTTGGAGACTGGGCAAGCATATTCCACACCACTAGTTTCCTGAAGTTGCCAGGCTGTGGGTCAATCCTGCCTGTTCTGTTTCTGTATCTCAAAACATTCATAAACATACAATTCTGCACTGGTCCCTGACTGATGGAGTAGATGTGACCAAATAGGTCTTTTCTATATTTAATTTGACGGGTTTTATATTAAAGAAAGGAAGAAAGAATATCATCCATAGCACCCTTCATCTGAGGATCTAAATGTGCTTTACAAAACTAATCTTAATCTCCTTTGAGGAGAGCATATTTATACCCTTTTTAAAAATGAGGAAACTGAGGCTCAAAGGGGTTAAATGACTTGCCCAAGGTCACACCAAGAGTAGTAGCAGAACTGAGACTAGAACCCAAGAGTCCCCGGCTCCAACCACTAGTCCTGCTCAATCAAATGGAAGAAGTTGGTGGTGAGGAGTGGAGGGAGAAGAAATCCAGGCTGCAGATTGAAGGAGTTGAGAATTGGTCCTGCTTTGAGCAGGGGGTTGGACTAGATGACCTCCTGAGGTCCCTTCCAACCCTGATATTCTATGATTCTATGATTCTAACTCCATCAGTGGTTGACTTGAAAAGGCTGCATCTGCAGAGCCATGATTCAGCTGTTCAGCTACTGGTTGCCTGCCTCTCCCAGACAGAGAGCAGCAGCTGCTTTGCGGAGCACTGAATAGCCAAGCAGAAAAAAAGGTCAACCACTTCTCTAAAGCTCTGCTCCAGGTTGGAAGCAGGGCTCACACCACATGTCAGTGCAATGCTTCCATGGGCTTGTTTGTTTCAGTTCATAAATATTAGATGCAGCCACATGAGGCTGCAAAGGACGGGACCCCTTCAGGCCTGCATCTAGTTAACAAGAAAAAAGGCGGGGCAGAGGGTGGAAAGGAGCCCACAACCCTCTAGACCTAATCTCACAAAGAAATAGAAATCCAGCTAGTCACTTTCTCTTCTTGCCCTGGGCCTGGCTACATTCAGGACAAGCTTACCCTCCTGATCTCAAGAACGCTTCTGCGAGGGTGACAAATTGCTAGGCCTGCAATGAAATATTAAACAGGCCCCTTGCGATCACAGGGGTTATTTGTTTCCCCTGTGGCATGGTTGTAATAGCAGGTTTGATTTCAGAGCCTGGCTGCATATGTTTAACTAATGGGATCCTCTCCCACAAGGTTGGGGGAGTAAGGGGGATGCATGTGATCTTCTCCCATCACACCTGGACTTCAAAGGTTAATCTCATGAGACTCAGCAACCTCCCAAGATCTCACTCTGATTTATGCAGTCAGCCTCTCAGCGCTTTGTAGAGCCAGTTCTTGAGAGGCAACTGGACCAGAGGCTCCGATTGGAAACAGGCTCAAACTTGACAGAATGGCAGATGACAGAACAAGGAGTAATGGTCTCAAGTTGCAGTGGGGGAGGTTTAGGATGGATATTAGGAAAAACTTTTTCTCTAGGAGGGTGATAAACCACTGGAATGGGTTACCTAGGGAGGTGGTTACCTTAGAGGTTTTTAAGGTCAGGCTTGACAAAGCCCTGGGTGGGATGATTTAGTTGAGGATTGGTCCTGTTTGAGCAGAGGGTTGGACTAGATGACCTCCTGAGGACCCTTCCAACCCTGCTATTCTATGATTCAGATCTGGGTCTACACTCCCTCAAAGTTCATGGGTGTTTGGAGCTGAGGATTCAGTTTGGACCATCACTGACTGAAGGGCCAGCTTCTGAATTCAGATCCAAGCTTCCTTGAGGTCTGGCTCAGGCCACTCTCTGTTCACGTACAATACAAGCTCAACCCTTGCCAAGAACTCCAACCAAAGCCATCCAAATCCCTGAGCAGCCTCAAGCAGCTGCCACTTTGCAAAACTGATCAACTTACCGGAGAAAATGTTCCCTCTTTCCCACTGAATGTGGAATTTCCACCACCCTCTCCCTCTCCCCCCCCAGATTACACTATTCTAAAGTACACAATAGCAGTGCAATATTCAGACTTGCATCTGTGACATATTTAAGCCCCAGTAGATAGCAACCAGCGCTTGAGACAATTGGTCTGGGGGAGATTAGCTTTCCAACGGAGCACACCCCACTTTCTTCTGTCCCTAGTAGATCCAGTAGCAATGTCCCTTAGCGTCACTGCATTGTTAGGTATGTTATATTGTGGAGAGGCTTTTACAATGTCTCATTTGTCATTTTCTCCCCTTCAGAGGCCCGTGCAGTTGGCGTTATGGTGTTAAAGCAGCGTGGCTTCACAGCAGGGCATTCTGAGACCAGTGTGCCTGATGGGACATGAAAGCCTAGACAGACCCAGGTGGAGGGATGCAAAAATGCTGTCCTGAGAAAAGCTTCAAAATCCTTTTGAAACAGACGTTCTGTAAAACATTTGGCATGTGCAGAATCTCTGATAAGGGTGTGGATCACTCCCAAGCTCCCAAGGGACACCATCTGAGGTTGCACTTTGCCTCTGTTTTTGGCTCAGTGATCCTATCTCGTTCCCAGAGCCACTCCCACCAAAACTTGTATGAGGTGCCCCAAACACACAACGGGCTGGATCCCCAGCTGGTGGAGATCAGCGTCGCTCCACTGACTGCAATGGGACTGTGCTCATTTACACCAGTGGAGGATTGGGCCTGATAAGCAGCATGCCTGAGAGAATCCATCCCTCACCATCGCTCTTCAGCCACCTGCTAGGCCCTGGCCGGAACCCAGAAAGGAGCTAGGATTCCCCAGCACTGCTTAATGACCCACTGTGCTCTCTCCTCATTTACATCTAATTAGAGGAATGAACCCATTAATGAGAGCTATGCTAAATGCAAACCCAAGGAAACCACAGTCAGTGGAATGATGCAGCGGTGGGGTCCAGGAGAGAATCCAAGCCCACAATTTGCTCCTATTCTGCCTTAAAGCCTGGCCTCAGGACAGCAGCCATGTCCACACCAAATCAGTGTATCAGAAACAAGAGTCAGTTCCCAGGCACTGAACTCCAGCTTCTCCCCCCGAGTACTGGTGCAACGCACAGGCACCAAGAACGTCAGCAGGACCTGCCCTTCTTTTACACTAGGGCCCCCAGGATAGCCAAGCAGTGCAAGAGCTGCTCAGCATTGCCAACTCTCATAATTTTATCATGAGTCCAACGATACTTGGTGTAATGGCCCAGCGCCTGCAGTCATGTGAATTTGGGAGACTCTCAACTTTCATATATATTTAAAAAAAGTTTCTAGCCCTTGTAGTGGCAGAGAAAAGGTTGTTAATGTGACCACAGTGCAACCAAATATCTGGGCAAATGGAAAGGTCCCAGATTTTTAAGTCTCATGATTTTTAAGCCAATCTCCTGATTTGGAAGGGGCCTGAGCCATGATTTTTGAACGCTTGGGGTCGGCAATGGTGTCCACTTGTCTTGCAAACACAGTGAACTCTAGGTGGCTTCAAGTTGCGCTACTTTGCCCCTCCCACCCATTTTCTGACCAGCTGATGCCAGACTTTTTACACTTTGGATTTAATTCCATTTGCGTCACAGCTGAGTCCTGCTCTCCGTTCCACCAGAGTAAAGCTGGAGTGACAGCTTTCACTCAGTGGAGCTACTCCAGATTTACACCAGTCACTGGTTTTTCTCCGCAAAACATTCCAAGTTCACAGTCTGATCTCTGTTACGTCAAGGAAAATCTGGAGTCACTCCACCGATGTCAATGATAACTGAAGACTGCTGAGCATCTCACAGAATCAGGACGCAAACTGGTGTTGTACTGTGTTGTGGCTGGTCATCTTTAAGACACGGTGAGCCTGAATGTGCTCTCACTTACACCAGTTTTGCAAGTGTAAATCCACTGGACCAGATCTCAGCTCTGATGTACCATGTCTGGAGGCCCAAAGGGACTCTAAAGCTGTGCTAACCAGGCATCTGAGAACTCCCCTTATGCAGAGGAACTCTTAGGTAGCTGTACACCACCCTTCCTGACCCAACTCCACACCGGTGGGGTGGGCGGAGATGTTGGAGGTGTGCCCAGAACAGGGGCAAGGAGCGAGAGCACTGCTGCACTCCGTCAGTCCCCAGCTAGCAGAGTTGTCTCCTGAGGGCTGTTACCAGCGGAAGGGAGTTAGAACAGCACCAGGCTGCTCTAACTTGCACTGAGGGATGAACTGGAGGATTCAGGAGTTTAAGGATGCTGCGCAGGTACCTTTACCTCCTCACCCCCGTGGAGCGTCGTTTGGTTAGACCTGGACCCATCGACTTCAACTCAGTGACTCCTGATTTGCACAGGCAGAAGTGAGAGGCGAGTCCAGCACACCTTTTAAAACTAGGACTTGGTGACAAGGAGATCACAAACCGGCTTCCATCCCAATCATCCAGGGCCAAACTCAGCCCCACTGGAAGTTTTACTGCCCTGCACTGACCCACCTGGGAAATTGAACGGTTTCCATTAGGGTAAGGACTGGTAACGAGGGCAAAGGAAATGAAAACCTGCCAAGGACAGCGCTCCAGGACGCCCTGAGAGAAGCTGAGACATCCTTGTGGCCAAGGGGAAGCCACAGAACAGTGTCTGAGCCGGTCCCTGGCAAGGTTTCAATCAGAAGGCCATGCTGGAAATGAAAAGGACAATCAGCGGAAGGCTGTCTCTTGGCAGGGGAAGAGGCAATCGTCAAGATGGTGGCAGGCAGGAGAATGACATTTCTCAGGCTTAATGGAAGAGGAGGATAGAATAACAGCAGAGCTCAGCGACTGGGAAACGGGAAGTCTTCCAAAGAGCCCGGGCTGCAGTTTATACTCACTGGAGGCCTCTCTCTATTTTTTTTTTAATTTCTGCAAGTTAACAGCTTCAGAGAGTTAAACGAACCAGTTCACAGCACAAGTAGAAGGTGCCTATAAGCTTCCCCCCCAAACATAGAATCATAGAATATCTGGGTTGGAAGAGACCTCAGGAGGTCATCTAGTCCAACCCCCTGCTCAAAGCAGGACCAATCCCCAACTTAATCATCCCAGCCAGAGCTTTGTCAAGCCTGATCTTAAAAAAACTCTAAGGAAGGAGATTCCACCACCTCCCTAGGTAACCCATTCCAGTTCTTCACCACCCTACTAGTGAAAAAGATTTTTCCTAATATCCAACCTAAACCTCCCCCCACTGCAACTTGACATCATTACTCCTTGTTCTGTCATCAGGTACCACTGAGAACAGTCTAGATCCGTCCTCTTTGGAACGCCCTTTCAGGTAGCTGAAAGCAGCTATCAAATCCCCCCTCATTCTTCTCTTCTGCAGACTAAATAATCCCAGTTCCCTCAGCCTTTCCTCATAAGTCATACTGGACACAGTACTCCAGATGAGGCCTCACCAATGCCGAATAGAGGGGAATGATCACATCCTTCGATCTGCTGGCAATGCCCCTACTTATACAGCACAAAATGCCGTTAGCCTTCTTGGCAACAAGGGCACACTGTTGACTCATATCCAGCTTCTCGTCCACTGTAACCCCTAGGTCCTTTTCTGCAGAACTGCTGCCCAGCCATTCGGTCCCTAGTCTGTAGCAGTGCATGGGATTCTTCCATCTTAAGTGCAGGACTCTGC
Organism: Mauremys reevesii; assembly: GCF_016161935.1. Taxonomy (NCBI): domain Eukaryota; kingdom Metazoa; phylum Chordata; order Testudines; family Geoemydidae; genus Mauremys; species Mauremys reevesii. The sequence continues at coordinate 281,128,843 of NC_052624.1, read as the reverse complement.
ACTTGTCCTTGTTGAACGTCATCAGATTTCTTTTGGCCCAATCCTCTAATTTGTCTAGGTCCCTCTGTATCCTATTCCTACCCTCCAGCGTATCTACCACTCCTCCCAGTTTAGTGTCATCTGCAAACTTGCTGAGAGTGCAGTCGAGGCCATCCTCCAGATCATTAATGAAGATGTTGAACAAAACCGGCCCCAGGACCGACCCTGTGCTTCTGCTACAATGCCTCAGAGCTGATCTGAAGGAACTGCTTCTCCAGGTGACAAGGGCATTCATTCTCCATCAGACACTCTGCTGAGCCTGCCACTTAGGACAGGTAGCTTTTCTGATAGGACTGCTAAGATCTAGACAGAGACCAGCAGCTCATTTCACATAGGCCACTGAACAGCCAGGAAGCAGTATCAGCTTTCTGCCAGTGCTAACCTGCGCCAGAGGCAAACCAGTGATATAGAGGTGAAAGGCCAGTCACATTCTCCTACATCCCATTGTCATTTCCCTGCGATATCCATCCAGTCCCCCTGCTGCAGACATGATGTACTTCATTGCAGTGGCACAACCATGTTAATTTATGCAAGGCAGAGGAGTTAAGGTCCAATTGGTACAGCTTCCGACAAGGTGTGAACACAAGTGCACTTGAAGTGGACACTGAAATCCAGCTCGGGTGAAGAAACAAGCAACTCAGTTCTACTCCAGAGTGACTCAGCAGCTAAGGGAAGTCCCAGCACTAGAGCAATGCCCTAGATACCTGGGATTATTCCTGCAGAGAACATCTCCACTCCTCGGGCCAAGTTGGGCAAGTTCTGCTCTGTTACTCCGAGATAGGGTGACTAGACTGCAAGTGTGAAAAACTGGGACAGGAGGGGGGCTAATAGGGTCCTGTACAAGACAAAGCCCTGACATTGGGATGTCCTCCCTACTCCAAGAGCGCCCGCCCTAGTGACACGAGCAGGGTCACCAAAAAGCTCGTACGCTTTGAAAGTCTAGCTACAGCCTTCTACGTCACTGAGCCAAAGGCATGAGTTCCCCTGAAACTGCCAGCTGAACTAAAGCAGGGATTTCGGACAGGATTCCGGGGTTCTAGTTCCGTCTTTGTCCCCGGATTGTCTGACACACTTAGGCGTAGTAATAATAACAAATCAAATAGTAGTGGTGATAGGTAATTCGTGTTTGGAGACCCTTGAACAGAAAGCATTACTGCTATCTAGGTGCAATTGATTTAATTATCACTGGGCTCGGTCCTGGAGTTTCCATTCCTTTCTCAGGCACTGCTCTCAGCTAAATCAATGGGAGTCTTGCCTGAGCAAGGACTTCAGAATTTGGCCCATTCATATCATTAGACCCTTCTCCTTGTCTTTATTTTCTTTCCCCCATTACTTTATTAGCATGTGACTTAGAAGAGTGCCACGGGGCATCCATATATCCCACCGTGATAGACTTTGAGACTGGTTCTCCACTGCCTCGCACCTTGTGTTGTAACTTATCAGTGTGCAAAGTCAATGGAGCTACACTGGTTCACACCAGCTAGGGATCTGGTCCCACTACTTCAGTGGACGTATATTTCATTAAACCAGTCTAACCAAGAGTAGAATCAGCCCCAGTGAAGTTATCTCGCATAAAACTGATGGGAGATCTAAATCAGACACTAGAGAGAAAGGACTCACTTACCCTAGCACTGAGATGCAGCCATCTCATACGACAACAAAAGAAAAGCAGGAAGAACTCTAAAAGAGCAGGATGGATTGGTTTATGAAGGAAGGAACAGAACTACGGACCATATTCTTACCTCAGTTCATTGTGTAGTTTGAGAGAAACCTCACTCTGTGTTCGGTTACTCCTGATTTCCACTGGTGTAACTATGCTGACTTCACTGGAGTTATTCCTATTTTACACCTGTATACATGAGATCTGAATCAAGCCTGAATGTGTAGCTTGGTCAACTGATGACTAAGTGACTGGGAGCCAGACAGTAATAACCATCTACAAATATTTGAAAGTGCCATGAGAGGGGAGCGTTAGAGTGGTTCCAGTACATGTAACCAGGAGGAAAGAGATGAAGTTAAACTAAGATAATTTTAGCCTGAATACAATGCAAACCTTTCTATCAGCGAAGTTTGGTAGACCATGGTATGATCACCCAAGAGAACTGGTGGAAGCTCCATCAGTTGAGACATTAAAAACCGGACAGAGGAACATACTACAGGGAAAAGTCCTGCCTTGGTCCTTGGGGTAGGGACTACATCTTTCCCATCTTTAGCCTCTATAAACCATTTAATGGTGCACAGCAACACTACACACGAGCATCAGAAGAGAGAGTGAAGAATACTCTCTCCAGGGGCCTTAAGATACTATTGGCCTGACAGTGCTCTTCACTCACCCTGGAGTCAATCCAGAGTAACACCACCTAAGTCGGCAGAGCTGCCCCAGGTTTACACCAATGTAGCTGAGAGCACACTTTGGCCCTTTATCTCACCCTGTAAAACTAGGGAGGGGGGCAGGTTGAACAATTCAGCTTTAGATGCTTGTCAGAAATACAGCTGAACAAACAGTACATAAGATAGTGGTGTCCTCAGGGCAGGGTATAAATTTATCATTAAAGCACTGAAATAATCATATGAATGTAATTAACAACACTCTCTCTCTCTCTCTCCGCTGTCCCCTGCCCCAGTCTAATGTTGGAACAGCCTAGCAGAAGACAGTCCTAGGACGCTAACATTCTCCCTACCATGAGGCCTCCCTTCCAGTAAGAATGGCCATACTGGGTCAGACTAAAGGTCCATCAAGCCCAGTATCCTGTCCTCTGACAGTGGCCAATGGCAGGTGCCCCAAAGGGAATGAACAGACAGGTTATCATCAAGTGATCCATGCCCTGTCACCCAATCCTAGCTTCTGGCAAACAGAGGCTAGGGACACCATTCCTGCCCATCCTGGCTAATAGTCATTGATGGACCTATGTTCCATGAATCTATCTAGCTCCCTTTTGAACCCCGTTATAGTACTGGCCTTCACAACACCCTCTGGCAAGGCGTTCCAGAGGTTGACAGTCCGTTGAGTTAAAAAAATACTTTCTTGTGTTTGTTTTAAACCTTCTATTAATTTCATTTGGTGGCCCCTTGTTCTTGTATTATGAGAAGGAGTAAATAACACTTCCTTATTTACTTTCTCTATGTCACTCATGATTTTATAGACCTCTGTCATATCCCCCTTAGCCATCTCTTTCCCAAGTTGAAAATTCCCAGTCTTATTAATCTCTCCTCATAAGGAAGCTGTTCTATACCCCTAATCAGTGGATGACTCTGAGTTCCTGTAGGAGACACTCCCTTTCCGGAAGAAATTTTGAAGCTCTGGGGAGGTAGCTACAGGGATAGATTGGAATACCAGTTACACCAACAGACTATTATTATTATTTACATTCCAGTAGGATTAAGAGGTGAGCTGCTTCTTCCTCCGTCCCGGTATCAGGGAATTGTGCACACTGTAAGAGATGGTTCTTGACCCTCAGAACTTATAGCCTACACAGACCAGTGTGGAAGGGTAAACAGAGGCACAAGGAAGTGAACTGACTTGCCCAAGGAATAGAACCCAGGTATCTTGACTCACAGTCCAGTGCTCTGACCAATAGATAACACTGCCCCGAGACCACAAAAACCACTGTGGTCTCGGGATCCAATACTCCACTCAGTTGCACCAGTTCATAACTCCAATGGAGTCAGGCCCAATGGATCTACTCCACTGTTATACTGAGATGTGAATGTGGCTCAGGCCTGGTCTACACCTAAAACTCAGATCAGCCTAGCTACATTGCTAAGGGCTATGAAAAATGTCATACCCTGTGCAAGGTCCTTAGGACAACCTTCCACCAACTCAGCTCCCACTTCTCAGAGAGGTGGAAAAATCCCTTTCATCGCTGTAGGAAGCACCTAGGCGACAGCAGCACAATTGCAGTGCCATAGGTGTGCTGCTGTAGCTGCCGGCACGTAGACAGATCCACTGAGTGATCAGGTTTAGGAACGCATCACCCATGGAGGGATCTTTGGCTAAGACTCAGCCACCCAAAGGTATTTAGGCACCTCCTTTTGAGGAACTTTGAGGACGCGCTGTTGTCTTCCCTGTACGTCTGTCTATCTTTCAAATGTTTATGGAGGAAACATATTAGGCCTTTTACTTCCCGGTCGCCTTTCAAGAACAAACAAAAAATACACTGTGCCGCAGGCAGTCCTTTTATTATCTAACATAGAGTTCATGCAATAAAGTCCGTTAATTAAAACATGAATATTTAAAATGGCTTTCAAGAGCAGCGGCCTCATCTCACCAGAGGGAAGAAGAGAGAGAGAAGAAGGGGAAAAGGGAAAAAAAAATAATCACACACACAAAAAGTTGTAACGCACAAGGAAGGCAGGCGAGTTCTTTTTGCAAGAAGAGCATTTCAATTATTTAATTGCTGAACGAGTATTTTCCCACCAGACATTAGATGTTCATTTCTGCCTCACGGGGGGAGGGGGGAAGGTATGGGAGGGGGAGAGAAGGGCGGGGGAATGTGTAGAATTTTAATTAAAATTTTATGAGGGCTAAGTTATCATTTTCAGCAGAGTTGCATTTCAAAGTTGCGGCTGTGTCTGTGGGTTGATGCGTGCGGATGCAGTGAGCCCAGTGCTATTTACATTGAAGCCTCATTGAGATGGTCTCTCAAAGTGGAAGCGAATTACATTTGCACCCACTTTCAGGCGTATGTGCATGCACAGGCGTGTACAAATCTGTGCACGATAGAGTGTGTGTACAAATCTGTGCATGTGAGTGCACGTAAATGAATTTCTATGTCCAGATGCACATGCGTGTGTGGGCACAGTGGTGCCTATCTGTGCACGATAGATTGGGTGTACAAATCTGTGTGTGAGTGTACATAAATGGGTTTCTGTGGGCATTCAGAGTGTGTGCATGTGTCCCTGTGTATGGGCACGCGTGTGTGCTCGTATACTGTGTATGAGTGTGGTTGTGTGTGTTCCAAATATCCTCTGGGAGGGTGAAGAAGATAAAGCAGAAAAGTGGAGACGGGAGATGAATTCCCAAAGGGTTCCTCGAGGAAGAATATATTGCACAGGCCAGGGGCAGGAAACTCTGACCTCAGAGACAGAGGCATTGACACCAATGTCCGCAGGGCAGAACTCCGACCAGCTGCAAGCGATCGCAGCGCTCCTGGTGTGAACAGATCTCTCACGACAGGGTGGTTCTCAGATTCTGGTCCAGAGTCCCAGCTTTGCCTTCCTCTCAGACATTCTGCCTTGCTAGCTCTCGTCTGCCTTTCACAGCTGAGCACCGGCAAGAGGTGCACATCTCTCTGCTCTGTCCAAGTGCCTGCTGGAAGCTGAATCAGTGCCTTGCTGGCTCACCCAGAATCCTTTGCTGTCTCTCCCGTGACTGCTCTTTGCCACTCCTGTCCCTGTTCTATTCCCAAGAGGGAGTTTTCTTTTTCTCTGACCCAGCCTCACATCCTGGGCACTGAAGTGGGCTGAGAAGTTTCTAGGGGTGGGATATGGGCTTTGGTTTAGTTCTCCAAGTACTCACTTTGAGCTCTGTTTCCACATGGGGTTTCGACAGGAACAGATTCATCTCTGAACGGCAGGGGGTTATCCTGAGCCATCCCTGCCTGGGCCCAGCCAAGTCTTGGGCCTTTAGAAGGTCGAGGGGACATACCTAGAGACATGTCAGACATCCGCAGCTGTAGGGAAGAAGGCTTTTGCATCAGCAGTAGCAGCATTAAGGAAGACGAGACCATGCCCATCGCTATTCAGCAAAGCACTTTAGAGGGGAGGGATAGCTCAGTGGTTTGAGCATTAGCTTACTAAACCCAGGGTTGTGAGTTCAGCCCTTTAGGGGGCCACTTAGGGATCTATGGTAAAAATCAGTATTTGGTCCTGCTAGTGAAGGCAGGGGGCTGGACTCAATGACCTTTCAAGGTCCGTTCTAGGAGATAGGTATATCTCCTATTATTATTAGCACAGGCTGAATTAGAAGCATGCTCCTCTGCTGTGCTGACCATGAAGGGATTTAAGCATGTGCTTAAACGCTTTACTGAACTAGGAGGCAGGCGGGAAAGCAGATAGAGATACGTTCCATCAAGCAGACAGGGGTAGTCCACAGAGGGCTCTGAAAACCAGGCAATTTTAAACTCGGAAATCCATGCCTAGCACACCTCCGCTCAATTCCGTGGAGTCTCAGAAGGAAAGAATTTGGCCAGAAGTCTTTTCTAAACAGATTTTTATGAATACCTGGCATCCTCAGAACAATTCATTCCAGTCTTCCAAACACTAACGATTCAGGCTCTTTACTCCCACAGAGTAATCATGTATGAGAGAGGGGCTAGGGCAGGGATCGGCCCGTCAGGGAAATCCGCTGGGGGGCCAGGACAGTTTGTTTACCTGCAGCATCCACAAGTTCAGCTGATCGCAGCTCCCACTGGCCGCGGTTCACCATTCCTGGCTAACTGGGGCTGCAGGAAGCTGCATGGGCCGAGAGATCTGCTGGCCACCGCTTCTCACAGTCCCCAGTGGCTTGGAGCAGCGAACCGCGGTCAGTGGGAGCTGCGATCGGACGAACATGCGGATGCTGCAGGTAAACAAACCATCCTGGCCCGCCAGGGGATTTCCCTGACAGGCCGCATGCCAAAGGTTGCCAATCCCTGGTCTAGGGTGACCATTAGCTTTCTACGGCTCTCAGTTAAACTATTCCTGGAATAATCCCACAAGCACAAACCAAAGAAGCATGTTCTGAAATGCTGCAAAATGCCTGTTTGGAAAATCAATTCATCAGCTAGCAGAGGATTTCCCCCATCCAACCAGTGACCCCAACCCCTGTGGTCACCTGCCAGCAGGGAAAGTATTTGCATGAGACAGATCCATACTGGAAAGGAGCTTTTACACACGTCGGGATCTCATGGGTTGATAGTGTCTTGAATGTGTGTGTGTTAAGGTATCTGTCGGTGTACGTGTGTGTGTTTTGTGAATGCATGCCATGTGTTTGAACCTCTGCCTGTCTCTGTGTGCCATGAGTATAGATAGCCAGGTGTTGTGTGTGCCCACACATGTGTGTGTGTACATCTGGGTGCGTACTCAGACGGAGGTGCATGTGTGTGCGTATATTTCTGTTTTTTCCAGGGTGCGTGCTCACACGCCAAAAAACACAGCACCACAGCGGCAGAGTTACAAACTGAAAGTGAAAGCAGAAGATGGGCACAGCCTTCCAATAGCCCAGGGATACACCTGCAGTGGAGAAAGGATGGAGCAGCTTTTTCTGTTCTCTATAAACAATAGGTAAAGATTGAAGAGACATAGGGGAGAAAATCTCCTATAGCAAACAACCAAACCAGACCAGAGCTCCCTCTCTCAGATCAGGTCAACTTTCAGCAGTTGTGTCACAGCGTGGGAAGAGCTGCAGACAGAAGGATACCTCTTCATGGAGAGTGTCACATTCTTGGGTGCAATCCAGACCAGCTTGGGTCATCACCTGCCCAGCTTGGGTCATCATCTGGGGGCCTTAAAATGCTCTGCTGCTGTAGCTCCCGGGTCCGGATGCTCCCAGCCAACACACAAGCATGGACTGAGTGTCTGCGTGTAAGGCAGCTCTGGACGAACAGCTCCGACTGCAGCAGCCTGCTTGTTCCACCACAGCCACACTCCAGCCCACACCAGCCTTGGCTATACCTCAACATTGCCCAGATCCAAATGTGCCCAAAGCCATGCGCTCTGCAATGTCCAGCCTTTTCCTGGACCATTCAGAGGAATAATAAGGATCATTTGTTTGCGCCTGTAAAGAGACCTCACGGCGTATCCCTTGAACTGGAGTTAACTATCACTTCAGTGCAAACACAGCACTGGCTGGTTTAGCGTAAAAGTAAAATGAGTTTATTAACAAAAGAAGAGAGGATTTTAAGAGAGCTGAAGGACAAAGAACAGAGGCCGAAGTGATTACCAGCAAATAAATTGGAAAACGCTTTCTAATGCCTAAGACTTAAAAAAACAACAGTTTTGGTTCAAGGTAAGCTTCTTGCCATACTATTTTCCAGCAAGATGGCTGACCACCCCCTCGGTCAGGATAGAATCACAGAATCTCAGGGTTGGAAGAGACCTCAGGGGCTCATCTAGTCCAACCCTCTGCTCAAAGCAGGACCAATCCCCAGACAGATTTTTGCCCTGGATGCCTAAATGCCCCCCTCAAGGTGGAAATTCACAGCCCTGGGTTTAGCAGGTCAGTGCTCAAACCACTGAGACTCCCCCTCTAAAAAAAGTTTTTTCCCGGACCATATACCTCAAAATCCCCTAATAGCTAAGTTACTTCCCCTGCAGCTTCCCACAGAAGGACACAGTCTCTCCTGCTGCTTTCTTCTCCTCTCACAAGGAGCGTGCTACCTCCAAACACCCTCAGCCTTGACCAAACAGAGGAAATAGAAACAAGTGTATATTTCGTAACTCCCATTTCCTGCTCTCCTTACTGTCCTTTCATGGCTTTTGCCTACTAAAGTATTAACTAACCTCTCTCTGGAAGCCCTGGCATGCACAGAACACACAGTATGTGTCCAGCAAAAAGAGAACTCACATTGCTCAAGGCATGAAAATCAGGTGCGAGCAAACTACACCAGATAAAATAAGACCCAAGCTTGTCCTTCCCCAACACTCAAGCCTGTTTTGGACACTGGTAATAAGCACTTCGTTTTGTGTTTCCTTGTTATAATCAGCAAGAGCCTTTGAGATTCACAGATACAGCAGCTGGTACCAGAAGCCAAATTAAACCATAATAAAATTGTAATCTATTTGTTAGGGTGTATGTACATCACTGCCCTCTCCGAATTTCCAAACTGCGTGTTATATGCTAACTGCCTCCTTACAACTCTTCTTTGCTATGAATGTGATGCCTACAAAAAACTTGACAATGGTTAGGCAGCTGGTGTAGTGTGACCCCCTGCTGATCAGTACTGTAATTGGATATGCCTATACTGCATGCACAGGGTGTGATTGCAGATTGAGTAGACATATACAAGGCAGCATTAATCTAGCTAGCTTGGATACTGGAGCAGAGAAGCCACAGCAACACACGCTTCAGAGCAGGCTAGCCCCGAGAGTAATTATCCAGGGTTCCAGATAATTTAATCTAGGTAGTTGGTTAAAGCTAGCTCAGGTATATCTACTCAGGCAACAATAATACCCCGTGATTGCAGTGTAGACATACCCTCGGTGTTTCCTTGTGCTCACCTTGCCTGTTTCTTGTAGCCAAGTGTTGTTTCTTGTCTTGGATTGTAATCTCTTTGGGGCAGGGACTGTCTCTTTGTTATACGTTTGTACAGCACCAGGCACAACTCTGTCCAGATCCCCTTGGTGCTACTGTAATGCAAACCATTAATATTCATTACAGCTGATCGGGAAAGTTTTCACAAATTGTTATTTCCTCAAAAAGCCGAGTTCTCAAAATCAAAATGGTTTGCAAAACGCGGTCAGGTTCAAATGACATTCCCGACTCCAAAGAAAGTTGAGGAAAAAAGTTTAAAAACTGTCGAAATGCCTCATTTCAACATTCTTTAAACAAAACATTCTGGTGTTTTGGTTTAAAACAACTTTTCACTTCAAAATTTGAGCTAATTAGACTGAAAAGAAAGTTAAAAAAGAAAAAAAAAAGGCAAAATCAAAACATGTGTTTCGACTGACCCAAAATGGCGGCAGGGGGAAATGTTCTTATGGTTGGGGAATATTTTCAAAATTTTGACTTTTCACCCTGATTTGAGACAGGAAAACATTTTGAACTCTCAAAAATATAGAATATCAGGATTAGAAGGGACCTCAGGAAGCCATCTAGTCCAACCCCCTGCTCAAAGCCAGACCAATCCCCAGACAGATTTTTGCCCCAGATGGTCCCTCAACGGTTGATCTCACAACTCTGGGTTTAGCAGGCAATGTAGGAAACACGGGGACTGTACAATCAATTAATAAGAACAATCAACACACAATTTGGATAATCAAACTTCAATCCTTTGCCCTAAACTCAGCTCAAGCCAGCACTTCAGACCCCAGGCTGGGGTTTGGAAACGTCTGAGTAACCTTTTTTGGAGAGGGGAAAAAGTTGGGGGCTGTGGTTTAATTTTCTTGGCTCTCCGCTAGGACCAGAATGGGAAAACAAAAGCAAACAAAACAGAGGCAGCTTTCTAGGTATTTTGGATCCACTGGAGCAAGGAATGTTCAGAAGAAAAAGAGCCTTTTGTTATGCCATTATCAGCCTGATTACTTAGGTTGTGAGCTCATTGGGGCAGGCCCCATCTTCTTGTTCTGTGTTTGTATGGCGCCGAGCACCATGGGGGCCTGGCCCAGGATGGGGCTCCTAGGAGCTGTTATAATAATAACCAATACACAAGAATAATACATTACGAGACCAGGAGGTTTCCATACGCTTCCAATCTGAGAGGGGTTCATCGCTGAACCGCACCTCCAAAGCTTTCAAAGCTAGCCCAGTGCCCAAAGTTATTTCCCTCAGAGATGGCTTCAAGCCCCATCGGGCATCTGCCCCTTTGTGACTATTCCTCCCCTCCTGGGAGCCCTGGCCGAGTGGTAAACGAGCGACACTGTGGCTGGGCAGGAGGGTTTGTGTAGCGCAGCACAGGACCCACGGTTGCCTGTCGTTTTCCTCGGGCTGTGGCTGATTTCGCTGGAAGGTTAGTGGTGGGCTGACGGTCCACAGAGCTGGGTGCTGCATCCCAGGCCACCAGGGCACAGACTACCAGCTTTCTTGATCATGCCTGCATTGCACGGGAGACACGGGCGGATACGCTCCCGACCTATGCACCATTTAAGTCCCACTTAAGCCGTGTTTTTTTCCCCCAGGGCTTACAAGGGGGACTTAAGTGATGCATTGACCTCGAATTGGCCCTCTGCACAGGGCTGACCTTCACCTGAACCCCCCAAGTCCTGCCCCATACAGCCCTGGGCTCAGTGTCAAACCTGGAACAGATTCGCTAGGAGTAGCCTCTTTGCTGCTAGTTCCAAAGACCTGATCAGGAACCTGGAGGCAGATGACAATACTTCATATGAGTGCCCTTTAGAAGAACCTATGCTATTAGACTAAGGGGGCTATGAGCAACTCCCTCCATTAAATAACGAAAACCATGTGAACTCTCTGGTGCTTCGAATGCTCCCACTGAGCACAATTTGCAGAACTTAGCTGCATACCAATAACTCGGGCAGCTTGGAGAGAGAGCGATTCCAAAAAAATGTAGAAAAAACACAAGAGCCCAGGGAAACACCAGTTTGCTGTCATAAGAAAAAACAACACCAGGACTCTCCTGTTTACACGTTAGAAGCTGCCAGGGCATCACTTTCCAGCCAGAAACATGTGCCAGGGCATTACCCATGGCTACAGAGTGAAGAGGACCTGCCAATAACAGCATCATTCCCATATCCTCCCCCCCAACGCCCCCTTTTCTACACATCCCCCCACCCCCATCCAACATGCACAAGCTGTCATTGCATTCTAGCATTTGGAATCAGCTGCGGCAAAAGCCAGCCACTTCTCTTCTGACCAGCGCTGGTGTTCATTTGTAGCCAACGCTGCATGTATCGCGCATAAACATCGTGACTGGGGCATGAAGGGGAGCTGACCAGCTGACACCGCGTAGTTCGTTATAAGGAGTGAGGCTGCACATTTCACAGCTCCCAGCTATGCGGACTGAGCCAGGCTCAGCCCTTTATTATTACGTTCTAGCCATTTGGGTATCACAGGTCCGTAATTGTTCATTTGACTGTATACGGCGCTCAGGGTCCAAAGTGAACATTTGGTGTAATGAGCTGTTCTGTAATATAGTGTTATTGCACTGCTGAAACTGGAGCAAAAATTCAAACACAACATATATGTGATTATGACATTGTGTTAAAGGACATCCCATCCTATTAGACTGCATTATAATGCCATCACATCCAGAAAGGCTGACGAGCAGGATATTTAAATAGGTTGCACGATCTTGTGTAGCTCACTTTGAATCATAGAATAGAATATCAGGCTTGGAAGGGACCTCAGGAGGTCACCTAGTCCAACCCCCTGCTCAAAGCAGGATCAATTCCCAACTAAATCATCCCAGCCAGGGCTTTGTCAAGCCTGGCCTTAAAAACCTCTAAGGAAGGAGATTCCACCACCTCCCTAGGTAACCCATTCCAGTGCTTCACCACTCTGAGTAAAATAGTTTTTCCTAATATCCAACCTAGACCTCCCCCACTGCAACTTGAGACCATTGCTCCTTGTTCTGTCATCTGCTACCACTGAGAACAGCCTAGATCCATCCTCTTGGGAACCCCCTTTCAGGTGGTTGAAAGCAGCTATCAAATCCCCCCTCATTCTTCTCTTCTGCAGACTAAACAATCCCAGTTCCCTCAGCCTCTCCTCATAAGTCATGTGCTCCAGCCCCTTAATCATTTTTGTTGCCCTCCGCTGGACTCTTTCCAATTTTTCCACATCCTTCTTGTAGTGTGGGGCCCAAAGTCTTTGGCAAATGCAAGGCCAAGATATGCCATGCACATACACAGAACTTTCTGATCTGAGTGACACCGACAGGGTGACCACATGGAGGGAAAAAACACTCAGTGAATAACTCATCTAGGGCCAGATCCTCAGCCAGTGTCAATTGCCTTATCTTTGCTGGCTTCAATGGTGCTACAGCAATTTCTATCAGCTGGGGTTTGGCTGATATTTTTCAAAATGTATTCTGCATGGGTTCATCCAAAGCACATGTTTAAATCCTGGGACAATGGGTGGAGTCCAGCAAAGCAATGAAAGGCCCACCCATCCTTTAGATGTGGGAGCCCCAGAACCTAGAATTTCACTGATTATGGGTGATTAAAAAAATCAAACAGGGATGAAGATGCAGGGTCAAGACTGAGATTCCTGAAGAACAAAGTCCCGGACTGATCCACACAGCAGGTACAACATGGGGAACAGAAAGGGATGAAGGAATCTCACTGTTAAGGCACTGGGCTGGGACTCAGGAGAGCTTGGATTAGTTCCTGGTGCTGCTACAAGCTCCCTATGTGACATGGGGCAAGTCACTCCATCTCTCTGTTCCTCGATTTCCCACCCATTGAACGGGGATAGTAACACCTACCTTTCTCCCACCCCTTGTTTGTCTTGTCTATTTAGATTGAAAGCTCTTTAGGGCAATTGAGACTGTTTCTTACTATGGGTCTGTACAGCCCCTAGCACAACAGGGCCATGATCTTTTTTGGTGCCTCTGGACACTGCTGTAATACAAATACATAGTCATCATAAAAGGGGAAACTTCTCGGACACTGCCCCTGCCAGTGTGTCTCAGTGGCCCTAGAAGTACAAATCTCTAGTGCTGAGAAGGCATTTCCGATTCCATTTTCCACTCGGCCTATGGTCTCCGTACACCGGGTGAACAGTAAAAAGGGCTGTGAATGGATATGTGCATATTTTTTTCTACTGGAGTAATATCTTCATTTGGATGTGCCGGGGGTTAGGTGTGTATATCTACATCCCGAATATGTGAGGATTTTGAATCCAGCATTTGGCATCTCTTTGCATCTAAATTCCAGCGTATTCTCATGCAAAACACTTTGGGGCATTTGCAATACAGCCTGAATATGAGAGGATGTTAAATAATGATGAACTAAAAAAAATGATGCATAACCAAAAGGCTGAGTTTTCACGATGGCTCTGCTCATTAAATGACACATAAAAGTCCCCTCATAGCAATAATGGGAATAGTTGCCTGTAAAATTCCCCGAACAACTGGATGTAAACTCCACCTTTAGTCTCTTTGGTATAACAGTGGCACTTCCTGAAGCTAATTGCTGATCTTTCTGCATTGTGATCATGTCCACAAGCTGTTGAGCTGAGTTTGGAACAGAGCCTGTCTTTTTTCTATCTTTCCTCCCCTATATCTTAAAATGTTCGAGTGACTGTCGCATAGGCACCGACTCGGTGAGTGCTCCGGGGCTGAAGCAGCCACTGGTAGAGACGCTCACAGTTGAGACTTGTTAGTGGGACGTATCACTGCCATCGTCCATGTTCTGCCTTTTGGATCTGATCCTGCAAACCAAGTCAACTGGACTACTCACGTTCTTAAAGTGAAGCGTCTGCGTAAGGGTTTGCAGGACCTGAGTATTCCACTGATCGGGCTGTCAGGCCAGCACGACAGTCCACAGGTGCTGACTTTTGGTTTTGCTGGTGGGTGTTCCTCTCTGCCGCCACACCCTCGTGCGAGTGGTGGGCGGGGCCTTGGGAGGAAGACGCCGAGCGGGGGCAGGGCCTCAGGGTGGAGTGCGAGCAGAGCCTCGGGGAAGAGGCTAAGCAGGGGCGGGGCCTCGGGGCAGAGCAGGGGGCGGGGCCACACTCCGGATGTCGGGGCCCACAAAAGATTAATCCAGCCCTGCAGGTTGTGAGCACCCTCTATTTTCACTTCCAGGGCCTGCCCTCTGGAAATGCCAGCAATGCACGCCAGCAGAGATGGGTCTTTGTGGGCAAACAGGAACTCTGTTCACTAGGTACTGCACGGAGCCCAATTCACCTCACCACACAGACATCAGGTGGCATTAGGTTTTGGTCAGCGCTGACCCTGGGTTGGATTTATGCCAGTGATGGAAAACAAAATCCCTTGACTCTATTATTATTAGGTAGCACCTGAAAACAGGGCCATCCTGTGCTAGGCACCATGTCATTAGTGCCTGCCCTGAAGCTCCTACAAACTAAATAGTCAAGGCAGATAAAGGGACTGTTTGGATCTCTGTTTTACAGATGGGGAATTTAGACCTAGAGAGATTAAATGACTTGCTCAAGGTCACACAGAGTCTGTGGAAAGGCCAGAACTGAAACCAGATCTCCCAAGTCCTAGCCCAGTGCATTAACCACTAGACCATCCACTATGCCTTTTTAGGCTCTCCTGCAGAGCTGTTTTAAACTGACCCTGCAAGACACAACGCACCCTCAACACACACAGCGGTCGGTAGGAGCCGAGTTTGCACAGCATCCTCCATCCAGGCCCTTTGCTTTCAAATGCTGAACACGCAAGACAGAGACCCTATCGATGGCAGCCACTTACTGCATCCCCTCCGACTCCTCTGTGGATCTCCCTGGGCCACTTCCCCACGGCCCCAGCACCCTCTTTGCCCTAGCCTCAGGGCCTCAGCCTGCACTGCTCTGCCCAGGGTGCTTGCTGCCCTCCACCTGCAAGGCAGCCAGTCTACCTCACTCCTCAAGCTCCAGGGAGTGACTGCAACTGCTTTGTACTGCAGCTCTTCTTATATGGGCCTGCCTGGCCCTGATTGGCTGCTCCTATAAGCCTGTCTGTGATTGGTTGCTTCCTACACAGCCTCCTTAGGACTCTGTTAACCCCTCAGAGCCCAGTGTGGGGCAGGCACCCCATCACAGGCTCTCAGAGATGAACAGTGGGGACACCAAAAGCGTCATTTCTGCTGCACAGCGAAGTAGAAGTTTCAGCAAACTGTGGCATGAAGGTGGATCACAATTTCATGAGGCCATGACTTCTTCATACCACAGGGGGTGGAAGTGGAATGCTGAGGTCATCTCTGATGTTGTACTCAGAGGAGTAGAGCTTAGGTTGAAGGAGGGGCTAAGCTCCAGCCTCTGCATGAAAGCCTTATGGCAACAGCATTGCATTTCAATCCCATGTGCAGCAAAGGTGGGGTTAGTAACTGACTAACCACTGGAGGGAGAGGTTAGTAAGTGAATAACTGCTGGAGGGAGGGGCTAGCAACTAAATAACTGTTGGAGGGAGGGGCTAAACCTGAATAACCATGGGAAGGAGGGGCTAGCAACTGAATAACCATTGGAGGAAGGGTTTAGTAACTGACTAGCCATTGACAACTCACTAACCATTGGAGGGAAGAGCTAACAACTGAATAACAATTGGCGGGAGGGGCTAACAACTGAATAACCATGGAACAGAGGGGCTAGCAACTAAATAACCATTGGAGGGAGGGGCTAAGAACTGAGTAACTGTTGGAGGGAGTAGCAAAGAGTCCTGTGGCACCTTATAGACTAACAGATGTTTTGGAGCATGAGGTTTCGTGGGTGAATACCCACTTCGTCGGATGCATCTGACGAAGTGGGTATTCACCCACGAAAGCTCATGCTCCAAAATGTCTGTTAGTCTATAAGGTGCCACAGGACTCTTTGCTGCTTTTACAGATCCAGACTAACACGGCTACCCGTCTGATACTTGACACTATGTTGGAGGGAGTGGCTAGCCAACTGAATAACCGTTGGAGGGAGGAGTTAACAACTGAATAACCATTGGAGGGAGGAGTTAACAACTAAATAACCATTGGAGGGAGGGGCTAAGAACTGAATAACCATTGGAAGGAGGGGCTAGCAACTGAATAACCATTGGAGGGAGGGGCTAAGAACTGAATAACCATTGGAAGGAGGGGCTAGCAACTGAATAACCATTGGAGGAGGAGTTAACAACTAAATAACCGTTGGAGGGAGGGGCTAAGAACTGAGTAACTGTTGGAGGGAGTGGCTAGCCAACTGAATAACTGTTGACAACTGACTAATAGATGTTTGTCTGGGAAACAATTTTACATTTATGCAACCTGCAGGATATCTACAACCCTACGTGGAATGAAACCTACCACTGAAGGAGAGGGAGTCCGAGCGCTGACCCAATCAACATGAGAACAAAGGACACCCATGGACACAGCCTATGTTGACCATCTGGAGTCTAAGCAGGCTGGAGGTTTACAAAGACAAAGAACCCAAGAAGTGTTCCGAGAAAAGGAGGGGGGCCTGGGCTACGAAACAATACCCTGGGACTGTATACAAGAAGAATTGGCCCAAGTGCTTATCCATTATAGGTTAGAACTGCCAGTCAGAAGGGGAGGTCTCATGAACAGTGGACCCCAGCTTTATGGGCTGGACAAGCACTGGAAGGACTAACCATTTGGGTAAGAAATACCTTATTAGACAGGAAAGTAACTTGTTAATAAGTAAAGACTATAGACTGTGTTGTATATTTTTTTAACCTGTTACCAAATCCTTTTACTTGCTTTTATTTTAAATTTTCATCTCAAGCTCTATTAAATAAACATTAATTTGGTTTTGCTATACATATGGCTGACTGCCTTGTGCTAAGGACAGCATTGAACTGAGATGAAACTGGTGAACTGGGGAGCACTGTCTCCACAGAGGCAGCGGATCAGTGAACGCTGTAGATGTCCAGAAGATAGGGGACTGGGCACTTGCGTGTAACAAAGTGGGGTGTGTAAATTGCTAGCTTGCACTGGGACAGAGCAGGGCTCATGGAGCCCAGTACATTGCCAATCAACCAGCAGCTGGGGAGAGTTTCCCTTGGTGGGCACAGACAGGGCACCCTCCCGCTGCGAGAGGGTGGTAGTGATTAACCCAGCACAAATTAGATAACCCTGAAAAGTATCACAGCTTCTCACTCTAATGGGAGGGACCCAGACACATCCGTAGCAGTTTTGTGTGCATGAGGAATGAGAGTTTGCAAGCAGCAAGGATTAAAAAAGGAAATATTTTTTGGGAGTAGATACTTTTTTTTTTTTTGCTGCTCTTTCTCCTCTATCTTGCGACAGAAGGCAAGAGGTTAGCTCAGAGTTCTGCCAGATGAATAGAGAATAATAAAGAGGATTTTATTTGGTGTCCACTTTTACTGCCTACGCTTTAAGAGAAGAGATACAAGAATGACTCAAGGCCTGAAAAACATGATCTACAATAAGAGACTTTAGAAGCAAAGTCTATTGACCTTATCCAACAGAAAGTTAAGTGGCAACTTGGTCAAGACCTACAATGCCTAAATGGATAGAAGAGATCAGATACTAGATGGCTCTTGGATCTAGCAGACAAAGGTATAAAAAGGCCCCACAGCTGGAAGTTGAAGGTAGACAACCTCAAAATGGAAATAAGCCATAATTTCTTAGCATTGGGAATAATTAATCATTGGAACAGATTACCAAGGCATGTCATAAATTCTCCTTCACATGGGCGTTTTGAAATCAAGATTCAGTGTCTTTCTAAAAGATATGCTCTGGTTCAGCCACAAGTTATTGGGCTCGATGCAGGACTCATTGGGTGAAATTGTATGGCTTGTGTTAGGCAGCAGCTGAGGCTAGATGATCACAATGGTCCCTTCTGGCTTTATAACCCATGTATTTTGAAAGCATCTGATGAAGGCACAAATGCTGGATTTCAGGATCATACAGCAGCTAAACAGGTTTTAGAAATCAGAAGCTCCGAGTAAGCACCATGTACACACTGGAGGTAGACTATGCAGATGGTAGGTATTGCTACTGCTACCAATCATTTTGCCCTTCCAGGTATTTTAAATGTTCTTTGATTTCCATTCTTCTTTCCTGGTGCAGATAAACTTGGGACAGAATTAGCTATGTACTAATTAAGTGCCCAATTCAGCAAAACACTTAAGCACCCACTTAACCTTATTTTATTACCCTGTCACGCTGGAGTCGTTCTGAAAGTTTCACACTTGCCCTACTGTTTACAGTGAATCCAGTTGACATCTGGGATTTTCAAAGGAGACTTACCGGAGTCAGGCACCCAACTGCCCTGGCATTTCACTTGAGAGCCGGGTACCTGACTGCCTTTTGTGTCTTTGAAAATCTCCCAAAGTGTATGTTTATTTCCTATTGCTGTTCCCCCTCCCCTACACTCTATTTGTGAGTCTGTCTCATAAATTGCAGTTTGTTCATGGAATTTCCCCATTCCTCAGGTGCAAATACCTTTTCCACCCACTAATACAGTCTCCACCTACACAGCATGCCCATAAACACTGTATTTCAGGCATAACCTCCACAGCCACGCCACCTGGTAACCTTTGTCCCACATTGCTCATGTCATTCTGGGAGGGTAACATTTGATTTTTCTTCACTGTGAGCTAGTGTAATCCTTCCCCTCCTAACTAATTCTCACTAGTGTTCTCTCCGATCAGTGCAGTCCATCAGCAACAGTATAATCCTGAATAGCTCTCGAGGTACCCACAGCTACAAAATGGGAAATGACAGGCAAGCTGCAGCTGCCAACGCACGTCAAAATGCCGCTGATCACCAGGATAAGCTCCATGGGCAGCAACAAGCAGAACTATCTTCATAGCTAATGCCATCTCTGGAACCTGCCAGAGTTTTTTTTTTTTTTTCCCATAGCCCAGTGTGGCCTCTCCAAAGCAGTCTCTTTGATCCAGTAAAATTAATCCTGCATTTGGAAATGTCATAGTAGCCCATTTGCCCAACAGTTATTGCAGCTGGGAGATGGATGAGGGGGAACGCACCTTCAGTTTGATCCCTTCCTGAATACGAAAGGCAGGTAAAATTTAGTGCCCAGTCCTGAGCACCCTGAACCCTCAGTGACTTCAGTGGAAGTGCTCTGCAAGAAGGTGGCATTAGCTCTCAACTCACATAGGATCCTGCCTCTAAGCATGATCAGTTCAGCTGTCAGCCCCAAATCATGACATATGAGGTTGCAAACATAGGGATGGAAAAGACCCATTAGATGCCTTTTAGTCTGTCCTCTGCACATTTCAGTGCTGCCTTGTTCTCTGACGAACATTCTCAACCTGGCCAGTCTAGTTTTAAGGTCTCAAGTGCTGGTTTCTCACCTCTTCCTGCAGGGAGCTATCCTATCCCAACAGATCTCACTGTCCACAGGTTTTACCCAGTGTTTACTTTGCATCCTATTACTCCTAGTTATCCCCTCGTCCTAAACAGCCTCTCAGTCACCTTGATGTTTGCACTCAATAAACGCAGCAACATCCATACAGATGAGTTTCCTGCCCCCAGAGATACTGCCTGCTGCAGAAGACCTATGGAGCGGAGCAGAGAATATGGTCAAATGACAACCACGCTCAACTTGTCACCCTAGTGTTTATGCTAGGTACCATGGTGAGTGACAAGCAGGATAGGTACCATGGTCAGAGTCAAATTTTGCTCCTCACTACTCCCTTCTGTCTGAGGTCTCAAATCACAAACACATTATGAATTAAGCCTCTCATGACCTTAAGAGGTAAGTGTCACTGTGTCAGCTTCATAGATGGGGAAAGCAAAGCTGTGACTGAGGAGTTTAAGTTACTTGCTGAAGGTCTCCAAGGGAATTGGTGGCCAACCTCATGGTTCTTAGTCCTATTCTTCTGCCACAAAGCCATCCTTCAGATGCTTCTAGACAGAGGTAATCCACAAAGAGAATGCACCTGGAGCCTTTCATAACTATTCCTGTTAGAGATTATGAAATGGGGAGAGGGTAACATCTAACCCTGACTGATGGTGACATATACTCTCAGCGGGTGAAAACTGGGCTCACCAGCTGAGGATCTGGCCCCTTTGAAAACATCTAGTCCATCTTCTGAACCGCACCAGCTCATATTGGAGGGAATTCTGGAGGCTACCTAATACCTTGGGCTCAGGGACACCGCACGTCCCCACTTGCTGTTGAAATGTCCCAAGTCCAAACGAGAGCTGGAGGACAGGTCTGTCTGCTCTCTTTGGGGGTGACATCTAGAAAGCCATGGAAGAATCCCTGAGACCACTAACGAGCATTTCCTACTTGCCCCAGATCATTCAGCTACATTTATATGGCTCCAAACCCCTTGGCTTTGAAGGCTCTGCAGTGAGAAACCATGAAGGAAACATGAGTTTGGGAAAGGAAAAAGGTTACTAATGCAAAACAAGAACCACCACCAATAATTAAGGAGCCGGAGTCAAAGGTTCAGCCTGAAAAATACTGGCAGAAATTATTGGTTCAATGTCTGAGGTGGAACCCCTATATTTTCCTCACCCAGCTTTTGCAGCAACCAAAATTGACCCAGGGACTCAGGCAGGCCATTGCATGCAGACGCAGGATATTTTGCGAGTGCTAATCAGTTTCACATCGGTGGCATTCAGTCAATGAAATTGCTAGTTCTTTATCTTTAATATTGTGCAGATATGAATAGGGACCCAAAAAAATCCACAAATATTTGACATCCAAAAAGAACTTTGATTCATTCCACATCGGAGACCCGTTCATATTTGTTTTCCAGGAACATTCAAGTGCTCAAACTTTACCAGAGATCCTCACAAAAAGCCAATATAAAGCTTTAATGCTCCAGTATTTGCCAAAAAGCTAATTTTGAATTTCACCTTCAATTGTAATAATAAAATAAAGAAAAGGTCATGATGTGTTGGTTGAATGCATAAATCATCCTATAAGGGAACGGCGTGATTTATGGAACTAACCAGCGCTACACAAACCCAGTCACATGGAATTCTTTGCAAATTCTTTGTGTAGAGAAATAACATCTCACAAAGAAATTTGTGGAAATTCTTGAATAACAAATTTCACAAGCTGCTCATAAACAGGAAAAGAGACAAGTGACTGCCTTGTTAGGATTTATTTGCTCAGCTCCAATATTGAGCATATTGATTCAAAACTCATCTGAGATACAAAAGCTCCCACAGAATCAACACTGAAGCACTTCTAGTGTAATCCTTCTACAATAGCTAGAGCCAAGCCAGGACTAAAAAGATACCCTGTGTGAGAATACTGGGCACTATAAGGTTCATCTGTGTCCAGCAGCCTCGTTGGAAAACCTCCTTTAAATTCATTATAACCAAGTCCTGCCTCTTTCTCTACCACAAGAGTTAGCCTGGGGCCACTCCTGAGCTGGATATTATATAGAGCCAAGCATGAGCCACAAATTTCAAATTTAGATCCAAACTTTCCCATGATCTGGGAGGCTGTTTGAATCTGGTGTTTTAAAGAGACAGCTGTGAAATTCAGATGCAGATCAGAAGTTCTCCAAAGTGTGGGTCAGACCCATTTCTAGTATCATGTCTCAGTTTTGAACCATCTCCTTGCTGATAGCTTGGTCAGGAACTGAGAAGGAATAAACAAACCAAAATGGTTTATGCAGACACAAAAATAGAGGCAAGAAGCCCTGTTTTGAAGCTGGAGAGTCTGTGACTCCTCATTCTTGTCTAGTTCTAGGAGATTAATGGGATCTATCTTCAGACAGCGCCACTAACACACGCTGCTTCTGAAAGTACAAAACCATTCCCTTTATGCCAACAATGCAGAAAGGTTAAACGACTTTGACACAAGCAGGTATCAGCACGAGAGCTGAGATTAGGAGCAGGAGTCCCCAGCTTTCAGTCTTATGTTCAGTCCATTACATCCCATCCCCTTCTGCCTCACAGGCTCCTTTTTTTATCTCTTCCCATGCACAGCACATGCTGTGGACTCCAGGAATTGCTAGAGAAAGAAACACAGCAAAGAAGGAGGGAGAAAACATGTATCACCTGCCCCCAGCTACCCACAGAGATAGTATTGAAGAGCTTTTACAGTTATAGATGGGACCATGATCAAAATCTCCATTCATGTTGTTTTGGTTTGGTGTCAGTCCTATCTGGCCCTGGAAGTCACTTCAGATTACATATTTCCTATACACTAAATGGGGATGGGGCTGCACAGTGGAGCCTGACGTGAGAGGTGACTTGAGTCATGGTCCCTTCAGGCCATGGTTTATTGTGGGGTCAGAGGGCTTTTGAAACCTGCTTGTTGATGGATAAGAATCTCAAATCGTCACTGAGGCTCCATTAGAAACAAATAAATAAGGCACGAAGCCTGAGAAACAATGAAAGCAACCTGAGCTTGTCCCTGTTAATCTGTTCTGCATTTCAGTTACATGCTAATCAACTGCCACTGGAATTACTGATCCTGCTTAGGATGGATAACGGCTTTAAGATGAGGGAGCAGGAGGCTCAGATACCATGGAGATGGGCGCAGTCTCAAAAACAAAATAGGCCAGGAGAGATCCACTGTGCATGCTCCCCCTTCCACCCGAAACACAAACAGCTTTCACCACTTACCCAGGAACTCCACCTGGCTGCTGTCTTTCCGGCTGCTCAGGCAGTTTTCCAAATAAATCCCATCCTTAAAACAATCTTCCTTCTTCTTAGGTAGCCCCAACATCTCGCTGGGCTGATCCAGCACCTCCCCTCCGGAGCAAGAGCAAGGAGTCTGCATGATGCCACAGGGGTGGGAGCTGCTGCTGGTGGTCAGGCAGGTGTCCAGCCACTGACAGAGCATCTGGCAGGCAGCTTTGCTAGGGCTCCTGTTGCCCAGCACCAGGTACTCCGCTGAGAAGTCCCGCTCCTGAGCCTTGGTGGGCTTCCGTCGCACGTGCCCACCTTCTGCCGGGGACACGGTCTGCTTCATCTGGAGGAACTGCTTGTTGGACTGGAGGAAGGAGTACCTAGTGGAACTGTCACACAGTTTTAGCACATCGTCGAAGCTCTCCATGCCCAGGTAAGTGCGGGTAGACTCCAGGAAAGAGTCGAACTGGTAGGTGCGTATCGGCTGGTGGTCACATATGCCAGTGGGTTTCAAGACCTTCATGTACAAGGTGTACCTCCTGGGGTCCGGATTCTGGATAATCCAAGAGCACAGAGAGGAGTTCAATGGGAAGACAGCAAAGGAGGAGAAATACCCAAAGAATTTCCCCTGGACCAGGGTGGTGCAAGGAGTTTGTCCTAGGTCGAGGGCGACCACTGTCCACACTAAGAAGAGTGGTGATATCAAAAGCAGGTTCAGGGCAAAGCCAGTGCTCCTCATCCTAGGTCTCTGGTCCTATGGAACTCAAAGTAATTGTCAGGCAGGTGCCAGATCTTGGACATAACAGGTGCAAGCTTAGAGGAAAAGAGAGAGTTTATGAGACTCTACGCGAAATCAATCCGATCTTCCCATGTTCGGACTTGGGCTCCCCCGTGTGGCCATAAGCAACACCTGGGAAAGAAAAGAAAGAGAGAAGAGAGGGTGTTTTATTCACTCTCAGTAACACAGCCCGGCTCTGAGACTCGGGGGAGCATCAGCTCTCTCCCCACACCCCTGCCCGCCCCCGGCACGGCTGTGAGAGACGCGCCGGCCCCCTCCCGGGCAGGGAGCTGCCCCGGGGACGATGCTGGGCGGCCTCCAGCACAGAATCGAGGTCGCTCGATGGTCTCAGCTAAGCGGATCTCCGCGGCGCCTCCTCCTGCGCGGTGAGCGGGAGTGTGTGACCGGCCCCGCACGCTGACCTCCCGGGCAGAGGGGCAGGGAGTTTGGGTTTATTCCGCGGAAGCCCCTGACCCCTGCTGCCCGGACAAAGCCCAGCCGGAGCCCTCGCCTGCCCAGTGGCCAGGGGCTCCTGCTCCGCCGCGGATCCGGGGGAGCGCCCGGGAGCTCCGGCTGCGTTGCACGCTGCGGTCAGCGGGGCTCTGCCGCTCCAGGCGGGCTGCGGCGTCCCCTCTCCGCCCTCCACCCCGTGCGCCTCTCTCCTCCCGTCCCTTCCCCTCCCGCTCGCCCGTGCGCCCGGGCCCCCGCGCCGTGCGGGGCGCCCCCGGGGCCCAGCGAGGAGCCCGGCAGCGGGGCAGGGGTGGGGGGTGGGTCCCGTGCCGGGGGCGGCCCCTTAGCCCCCGCGCCGAGCTGGGGAGCTCGGTCCCGCGGCGGGGAGTCCCGGCCGCTGCCCGTCCTGATACCCACGGAGCCCGCAGCCCTGCTCCCAGTGGCGGCCAGCGAGCTCCTCAGCGCCCCCCTCCCCGCGCCCCGGGCGCTGCGCCGCGCACCCGCCCACGCCCGAGCCGCCCCAGCGCTGCGCCCCGCAGGATGGAGGGGCGCAGCCGGCGACCTGTGCCCAGCGCTGCGCTCCAAGCCCCGCAGCCAGGGCGCGCCACCCCCACCCGGGCCCCTTCCTCCTCACCGCCACCACTGCCCCGGGATCCTTCCCCGTGCGCCCCCGCCCTGCCCCGGGATCCTTCCCCGTGCGCCCCCACCACTGCCCCGGGATCCTTCCCCGTGCGCCCCACCACTGCCCTGAGATCCTTCCCCGCGTGCGCCTCCCGCCCTGCCCTGAGATCCTTTCCCGTGCATTTCCTCCCCAGTGCGCCCTCACCACTGCCCTGGGATCCTCCTCCCCGTGCGTCTCCCACCGCTGCCCCAGGATCCTTCGCCCCGTGCGTCCCCCAGCGGCGCTGCCCCAGGATCCTTCCCCCCGTGCATCCCCCACACTATCCTATGGTCCCAATCTCTCCCGTGGCCCCCACGCCACTGCCCCGGGATCCTCCCCCCACCGTGGGCCCCCCTCCGCTGCTCCAAGGATCCTTCCCCTTCCCTCCCTGCATCCCCCACACTATCCTAGGGTCCTAACCCCTCCCGTGGGTCCCCCACCGCGCCCTCCACCACTTCCCAGGGATCCTTTCCGCCCCCGGGCATCCCCCATTGCTGCCCAGGGTCCTCCCCTCCATGTGCCCCCCCACTACCCTAGGGTCCTAACCCCTCCCGTGGGCTCCCCCAATGCCCAAGGGTCCTTCCCCCCACGTGTGCCCTCCACACTGCCCAATGGCCCTTCTCCCCTGTGCACCTCCACAGTGCCCAAAGGTCATAACCCTCCTCCCTGAGCCCCACATGCCCAAGGGTCTGTGCCCCCCATAAACCTCCAGCACTGCCCAAGGATTCTAACCCACCCACCCACCTTTCATCTCCACGCAGCCCAATGGGCCCCTTCCTTCCTTTTCACCACTTCCCACAGGGCTCCTCCACTACCCAAGAGACCCCTGTGCCCTCCACTGCCCATAGGACACCTTCCCCTGTGCTCCTTCAGCCACCCCATCCCCTACCCCACCCACCCACACAGCCCACACACAAAGTTCTTGCTGGGGCTTGTTGGGAAAAGGGAGAAAAGGGTGGGGGGTGTCAAGATAAACTGAAGCATCCTGGTCTGGCTCTGGGATCTGGGTGCAGAGTCCTCCTGGGGCTCCCCACCTGCTGAGGAGTAGCCACAGCAGGCAGATCAGTGCAGAGCGCGCTCTGAAGCCTGTTGGAGATACTGAGGCACAGGGAACCCACAGGGAGGTGGAGGAGGGGCACTCCAACATTTTTAGGAGACCCTATCACCTTAAGGGCAGGATGGGGAGATACAGGCACTGTCCCCCTTGGGGGGAGCTGATTGCATTGCCAGCCCATGTCCTCATTGGGCAAGGGGGGTGGGATTACATCATCACCAAACCAAACCTCTTCAGCCCCTCTATCTATCTGATGTTCCCCCAGGATGCACCGGGGGGCCCCATGCTCCAGTCAGGGTGACTGTGCAAACTGGAGGCCTGGTCATGGGAGAGGGAATGGTGCCATGCGCTCCCTTGAGAGAGGGCAGATTAAAGCAGGTCACCCCATCTTTAGGCCTGGCAGATGGCACAGCAGCGCATGGGGGACCTGCCAGCATCCTAGTCTCATATGCAGATGGTTGCCCATTGTCTGATGGCAATGATTCTCCAACTGTGGTCCAGACAGCACAGGCTGGTCCCATGGTGCCAGCTCCTCAGATTTTAAAGCCAAAAGGGATTATTATGATCATCTAGCCTGACCCCCAGCATCACACAGGCTGGAGAACCCAACCAGGGATTCCTGCACCTAGCCCTTAACTACTGGTGGAATTAGAGCAGATCTTTCTGATAGCTGTCCCTTCTCGATTAAAAGACTACAAGCGACGGAAAATCCACCACAGCCCTGGGTGAGCTGTTCCACCGCTTAATCGCGCTCCCTGTTAAAAATCTGCATTACAAGAGAGTTTAAAAATATATAAATACTCCCCTAACGTGAATTAGCCATGTAAGCACTTGGTGTAGTTCCTACAGGGATGATACGTGATCGCCAAGGGGAGAAGGGATATGCTTTGTACAACACTCTCTCTAACAATGTCGTTCACGCTAGGAAACGTTTGAGAACTCCTGCCTTAGGCCAGTTATGGGTATATATGTGCTCAGAGCACAGTTCACAGCAGGACACATCAGTTACTCAAATGCACTCAGCTTCCACTGACCTATGTTCCTGCAGCCAGTCAGTTCATTGCTAGCCTGTAAGAGGGGCTCTGTACAGTCAGATTTCTGACACATCAGGAATTTTCCGTGTCGAGCCATACACCCAGTTTTCCAGCAGATCTCGAATTCACTCAGTTGAGCTCTACCACCATCAGAGACCATACAATTGGAGATGGGCCCAATCCCCCTAAACCCTAGTCCAACATCCACACTTTAGCTCCAGAGCCTAATTTTGTGCTTGATTCCCAGCTCTATAAGGGTCTATGACACAGGCAGGCCTGGTGTCAGCTCATGCCAAGGTCCCCATGTCTCTGCTAAACACTGAGAAATCCCTGGCTGGAATCAGTCCGGCTCACCTGGGTGTTGGTACTGTTCAAATAGGTATTAGGATGATAAGAATGTGGTTAGTGTTAAGACCTTATTGAATTCTTGTAAATTGTTGCATGCGCTAATCTCACAGCATCTGTAACCAGTATTGTAAGGTGCAATTTGAGTGGTTGTATTATGAGGCTCTGTGACTGTGTAAATCACCAGACAAGAGAAAGTCATTGACTAGTGTGAAGTGCTGATCTCCAGCAAAAGGTGTTACATCCTGCCCAATGGGGAAGGTCCTTCAACACTTGATGGACTGTTGTGGGACATTAAAGAGGACAAAAGACATTGTTTTCTGCCTCTCTCCCCCTGCCCATGACTATGAATTAGGCACGTGGATTCTTCCTATCAGCTGAGTTCACAGATGACAACACATGGGAGGAAGGGGATAAAAACCCCTAACAAGAAGGAGCTGTATCTCTATGCTTCTTGGACTGGGGGCGGGGGAGGAAAGTTTCCTAGGCATAAGCAAGAGATCCCCAGTGTTCAGCCTGGGTTAGCTCTAAAGGACTTATACAGCTTGCTTATTACAGATGTTTCTGTTACTAAAACCGTAACTGATTTGTGTATATATGTTTACCTACTTCAACCTTGTAAATAACTCGTCTCCTTTTCTTACTTAATAAATGTTTATATAGTTTATTATAGGATTGGCTACAAGGTTGTCTTTGGTGTAAGATCTAAAGTGCAATTGACCTGGGGTAAGTGACTGGTCCTTTGGGACTGGGAGTAACCTGGATATAGCTATGATTCTTGGTGTAAGGGACCATCTAGCACAAAGGTAAACTTATCTGGGAGGCGAGATAGATCGGAGTACCCAAGAAGCCTGTGACTCCATGTTTTGCCTGTTACAGTGCCTCAGGAGTTTACACATGATAATCAGTTGATGAAATCTAAATATAGATCTCGCAACCAATTTGGGGTTGGTACCCTGCTTCCTGTCAGTCTGCCCTGAGGTTGGTCCTCATGCTCTTGAGTCACTGTAGGCAGTGTTACAGGGCAAACCAAAATCACAGATCTGAACATCTCTGAGCTTTGAGAGGGTTCAAAAGGTAGATCTGACTTCTGCAGCCTGGGTTTATTTCCACTTAAAGTCGCTGTGAAAACTCTATGCAAGCAGAGTGCTAGGTGTCCTAGCATTCTGTTAGATCAGACACTAATTGGCATGGAAATCGAATCCATCTGTACTTTAATCTGTCAGAAATCTGAATCCCAGGCCTGACACCAGCTGACAGTCTTGCCAAACTTGATAGCCCAGATTTCACTATGACAAACTCCACCGCTTAACCAGATTTCTAACATGCTTTAAATGATGCCACTCTCCAGAACCAGATTTCAGGAAACAGACCAGGGTGGGGACAGGAAGAGATGTTTAATTATAATGCAACTTGCACGCATCAGCCAGGGACCAGGTGAGCACCAAGACAGGTCACCATGATTAACGATTGCTAAGGCAATCATCTCCTCCTTTCTATCATCTCCTCTGCTTCAGTGACCAGCGGGGGCCCTGCTTAAGTGTCTGATTCCAAAGGAGCAAAGAAGAAGGGATGAAGAGATTCCCCAGCAATTCTCCCTTTTCTTTGACCCTAAGGAAGCCCCTCCATGGGTGCCCTTTGGGAATCAAGCCATGCTGCTTGTGAGGGGGGAAAGCCATGGTCCATGACATCATGCCATGCTCTATTTCTGTGGAGAACCCCCCGGTGAGGTAATGCTGACACAGCTAGGAATATCTGGGTCCATCTCCCAGTGAAATACTCCCTATACATGGTTTTGGAAGTGGTCACTGGCAGGTATGCGAAGTCAACGCAGCAGGGATGCCACATCAACACGGCAGGGCAAGAGGGCCAGGAACAGGGGTAGGTACAGTGACAGGTGTCCTGAGATCCAGTAATTTAAAGGCCGAACCCCAAAGAGACTTTACAAGTTGGAACTCTCCCAGTCTCCTGTCTCCTGCAAAGCAAGTTTTCCTGCATAAGGGGCAGCCTGGCCCAGGTAAATAATAAATAACATTTGCCAGCCTCTAACTGCCTCAGACGCTCCAGGATTCATGTTGTAAAATCCAACAAACTTCAAATAAACAGACCCGTTAATGGGACACTGCGTTACGGCTGTTAGGCCTCAGGATTGATTTCCTCTGCACGTAGTCCCATCTGGAAGGGTTTACCATAAGAAATAGAAACATATTTTTTTCTCCTTCAACTCATCCTTGCTCAAGTGGGAAATGTTAAGAGAAAAAATAAATGCATGAACACCTGGATCTCCAGCACAATGCGCTATAAACCCAGCAGTGTGTGGGCAGACCGGCATACTGCAATGTACTGGCTAAGGGCCCAATCCCGCAAGCTTTACACAGGCCAAACTTCCAGTGAAGTCAATAGCAGTGTGGCTGAATATGCCCGTGGAAGTACCGATCTGCCTTCTAATTACACAGAAGGACAGACTGCTCAAGTATTGTGGACAATGGATGTGTCTACAATGCACACTGCATCCGGGCTCTGACTCAGGTTTGAGTCCAAGATCCCACTTCCGTCCACACACAAAGCAGTATGACTCAGATCAGCAAGCACTCAGGACCTGCGTCCTTGGACCCTGCTAGGGGGTAGGGTCAGAGCCTGAGTCCACCCTGCTGTGACTCGGGTCAAAACCTTCTTGTTTTGCAGTGTAGATACAAGTCAAGCCGCAGACCAGAATCAGGAGGTCTGTGTGTATAGTGCAGTATGGACACTTCAGCACAGTTGTGGGTCCAGGTTTACAATGCAGTGTGGACACTCAAGCATGGACTTGGAAACACTGAGTCTCCAAACCCGGATTCCACAAACCCAGGATTAGTATGCAATGTAGACACACCATAATATGCCATTCCCCTGACTTCAGCCTACAGCAGACACAACCCATCCAATCATCCATCACAGCGGGATCTGTCACTGACACCGGCTCCTCTTAGTGCAACACAAGACCCGAACTCTACCTCTGCTAGCGACTGTGACAGAAAAGCAACCACAGAATGGTGACAGCTGGCTCCCCCACCTCGGCAAGGATAAACATTTGAAGAGGAACAGATTTTTGCCCCCACACGAGTCAGAATTTATTCCTGACAATCCAAAGGCAAAAATGAGTCTGGCAAGTTCAGAGTGAAAGTACCCTCCCTGGTTTAACTGTGTGTGTAACAGAGCTAAAGCAGAGAGCTGGGCAGACAGAGCTAGAAAAGACCTTGGCTCCAATTGCTTATGCAATCAGCCTAGCACAAGGGTATTGCAGGAGCCAGGGCAAAGTAGCCACCTTGGGTTGTTTCTCTCTCCACTTTTTAGTCACCTGTATTCTAGTAGCCCCTAGCAGCTCCCACCAGAGTCTGGGCCCCTCTGTGCAAGGTGCTGTATGAACACAGTAACAAACAGCCCTCGAACACCTTACAGTCTAACCGGAGAAGCACTGGGAGGACAGGGGGGAAGGGATAGCTCAGTGGTTTGAGCATTGGCCTGCTAAACCCAGGGTTGTGAGTTCAATCCTTGAGGGGGCCACTTAGGGATTGGGGCAAAAATTGGTCCTGCTAGTGAAGGCAGGGGGCTGGACTTGATAACCTTTCAAGGTCCCTTCCAGTTCTAGGAGATTGGTATATCTCCAATTATTACCTTTTAGGATGTATTCCTCTCCCCATTTTACAGGCGCAGGGAGACTATGAGCCTTGCTCACTCCCATAGAGAGTCTGTGACAGCACTGAACTGAAATGAGATAATCCGAGTCTTGTTCCTGAAGTTTAATCGCAAGACCCTTCCTCTCCAATCTGCCTTCTGGACACAGGTTGTGACAGAGTTGAAAGAGGCTCCCTAAGGAAAATAGCCTTTTGTTCCCCAGGAGCCCCTAGTGCCCTGCGTGTGCAATGTCTGCAGGGCAAGGACTATTTCTTACAGACATTCAAATTCTCCCCTTGGGAGAGTCAACTAGTTCTTTTAATCTTTCCTGGGAAATCGAGTCCTTCCAGCCCCGGGATCACTGCTGTTGCTCCTCTAGGAACTCTCTCCGGTTGCCTGCACCTAGCTTCTCTCCCTGTTTGAACTAACATGAGGTTCTAGCCCTGTGCTTTAGCTATCACTCTCTCTTGCCTTCCCAATGAGACGGTAACACATCCATGTCCACCTACCACTCCACAGATGTCACCTCACAGACATTCAGCCCTTTAATCCTAATATTAACAACAGTGTCTAAGCAGGGACGGAGTTTGGGTAGTCCTGCCTCGGAAGGACAGGTTACGACCCCACAAGCTAATGGGGAATCTTTCTCTGGATGGGCCCGAATCAGGGTTTATGACTCATAGTTTTGCAGTTCTCATTCTGACCAGCAGAGGGAAGTGCTACCTCAGTGTTAGCTACATGGTAGGCTACCATTATCAGTGTCTCTTACAGTTAAATAACTACAGAAAGGGTCTCTTTTTGTATCACGTTCCACAGGACCTTCCCATAAAGGAAGAACTCCGCTGCTCCTGCTTCTCTTCTACCAGCCAGCTCAGATATGTCCTGCAGGACTCCAGGGGCTTCCTGCTTCCCCATTTCCACCCCTTCAGCTCCACTTACCAGCTTAAATGTGCCACATGACAGGATTCTAATTCCCCATATGCCCCTTCCCTCTTGGAGCATGGCTAACATCCTACAGGGATACAACTCAAATCACAGAGTGCTAAATCTTCCTTGGGACTCCAGTTTCTCTAAAGAAATTCCCCAGTATCAATCAGCCCTCTTTTCTCGAGGCACGGCCCTTAAAGGCTCAGTGTCGTAATGTCTGAGAAACACATTCGTGCCCTTATCCGTGGTGAACTGAGAGCAGAGAAGGCTGTAACCGGCCGGGAATTTTCTTCTTTCTGCTGAAGCAAACAGCCAGTGCACAGTGGAAATGCCTAGAGTAACGACATGGCATCTGTCACTCGGCGGCACACGGAGAGCGCCATGCATGGAAGGGAACTGAGCGTGAGGCTGGGGTGGCATTTGTGCCAGTTTCCTAGACCAGGAACGCCAGCTAGAGAGACACTGAGCCAGAGCCTCCCTGCTACTGATCTTGGAGCTACGCCTGAATGGAGTCGTCTTTGTGAAGCCCATCAACTCACCAGCAATCTCAAGGGGTAGCAGCTATTGGGGGTTTTGGTTCGTTTTCTTTTTTATGGTCCTCGTTTCCTTATTTTTTGCTTTCCCTCTGACTTTCCTTCTGGAGAAGATGAGTTCACTCATAGGCAGCGTGTAATGGAGGGTGGGGGAGGCTAACCCACCCCGAACCATGCTCTGGTCTCAGGGCCTCCATGGGGGGGCAGGGCCTCAGGGGGTAAGAGATGGAGTGGGGGCGGAACAGGGGTGGGACTGTGGGGGAAAGGGCAGAATGGGGACAGGGCCATGGGCAGGGCTGTGGGGGAAGGGGCAGAATGGGGGAGGGGACGCCAAGCTCCAGCCAGGGCCAAGACAGAGAGCTCCAACGTGCTCCTCGCTGAGGCTGAGAGCTTGACTCTAGGTGGGGTCGAGCTCTCAGCTCCCCACCCTCCACCCCAGCCGGGGCCACGGGGGACTGAGAGCAGCAGGTCAGGGTGAGGCCTTGGCTGGAAGAGGCAGAGCAGGGAGCTAGTCTCCCTAAGAGGAAGCTTCACACCCACCGCCCATGAGCTCACTCTGACCCTTTCCAGCAACACTTTGTCCATAAGAAGCCACGGCAGCTTCACTCAGATATAGGAGTCTGACAAAAGTCAAAGGATGAGGTGTGTCACAAAGAGAGGAAGGAGGATCTCTGGGCAAGGGATGAGGGAAACTCCCTGGCTCTTCCTGGATGACAATTCAACTCTTAGATACTATGGGCCAGATCCTCGGGTGGTGTAAATCAGCACAGTCCACTGAGTGCAGTAGAACTACTCCAGCGTAGGCCAGCTGAGGATCTGCCTATGTGGTGATAAGAGCTATTTCAATGTGCTAGATAGACAAGGAGCCACTTGATCCCTTTGGAACGAGTCCCGAGATCTAGACTCAGAAAATCAATAGAAGATGGACTGAGTAAGGCACTTGGTGTGGGGTGGGTCTCCTGCCCTACTCCTGAGGTGTAACATGGGGATATTGCTACTCCTCTACATAAGGGTAACACGTAGGGGCTTGACTTACACCGATAAAGTGCCTGGAGATGTTTGAATGGAAGTTGCCACTGTCATAAACAGATCGTTAAGGGTTAAGGTCTCTTTTACCTGTAAAGGGTTAACAAGCTCAGTAAACCTGAAGGACACCTGACCAGAGGACCAATCAAGGGACAAGATAATTTCAAATCTCTGTGGAGGGAAGTCTTTGTTTGTGTTCTTTGTTTTGGGGGCTGTTCTCTCTTGGGATTAAGAGAGGCCAGACATACATCCAGGCTCTCCAAGCTTCCTGAAATATTTCCTTCTATTCAGTATAGTGAGTATTAGCAAGGTGGATTAGTTTTGTGATTAATTTCTGTATTTGCAAATGTGTGTTTGCTGGAGAAATATCTTTATTTCTGTTTGCTGTTACTTTTGATTATTCTGAGAAAGGGTGGGGGGGAGTCCCTCTAGGTTTATAAGCTAGACCCTGTAATATTCTATATCCTGGTATTACAGAGGTAGTGTTACTTTCTTTCTTTCTTTTAATAAAATCCTTCCTTTTTAGAACCTGATTGATTTCTTCCCTTGTTTGGAACCTCAGGGGAAGAGGAGGGGGGAAGGTGAATCCCTCTTTGTTTTGATTCAAGGAGTTTGAATCAAGGTGATCTCTCCCGACGGCTAAGGGAGGGGGAGGTGGGGGAATGGGCTATTTCCCTTTGTGTTAAGATCCAAGGAGTTTGGATCAGTGTTCCCCCGGGAAAGTTTTGGGGGAACAGGGAGTGTGCTAGACACTGGAATTTCTAGCTGGTGGCAGCATTACCAGATCTAAACTAGGATTTAAGTTTAGAGAAGCCCATGCAGGTCCCCATCTTGTGGACGCTAAAGTTCCAAGTGGGGAATAAACCTATGACAGCCACAGAAGAAGAAACAATCCCATGCTGACAGAACGGTAGATGAGACACTCCACTTGCCAAGATTTTCTAGTCTTCCCCTCGCATTTTGCTGCCTGAATTGCACTTTAAATGCCCTTTGCCATCATGGATGGGCTCCCCCATGTCTTCCCATCCCAGAGACGCACCTACTGCCTCTAAACTCTATGCATTAAAATTCTCCAGATGTGTGTATGCGGGGAGGCATGAACAGGGGAGTCCCAGGAAAGCTTGTTCCAGATCCGCCAGTTATAGTAATTACTTGTATTTATATCCAGCAGCATCTTTCATCCCCAAGTGCTTTGAAACCCACAGCAAAGGGCATCCAGCCTCGGGGATGAATTGCAGCCGCAGCTAGACAGCTCCCAGGAACAGCACGCAACAGTCAAGAAGAGAAAGTGAAGGAGAACGTTAAATACAACGGAACCTGCCGGGGACTTAGGGAAAGCGGAATGTAATCAATCATAGCAGATGATTAGAATTAATACACCCAACTCTTGCAAAAGTGCTGCAGGATCTTTAATGGTTACCAGTGGCCAGTGTTGCAGTTTCTATCATTGACAAGACAGGCTGTCCTGCTAACATTAGGCTGTGTAAAGAGACCCCTGGGCATCAGCTCAGGGGGAAAGGTGCTACCTGTCAGCCTTGGATCACCATCACCACGTCCTACAGCATTGGACTCTCCATTGAAGCTCTCCTAGCCCCAAAGCTCAGGAGACCTGACGGGGTCATAGCCAGATGTGGCACATCAGGCTGCATGTCAGCTGACTCATACTCCTTATGGATCAACACAGACGGATACAGAGCCTGGTTGCAGGAGAGCCAGTTTGTAACACAAAGAGACACACTTTGCACCATGGAGCAAAGAGCACCCTCGGAAGCTCAGGGAGACATGAAAGGGCAAACCCTCTGGAGAGGGGGAGCCCTGGGTCAGGAGGTGGGGCAGGGGGGAAGTACGCAAAGGATCATGCACAAAATGACCATGGGCCGTAGCTGTGTGAGAGATGGAGCTGAATCCACCCCGAGAGCTGGGAAAACAGATCAGAGGCAGAGTCCCAGACTCCAGCTCTTGCACTGCATTTCCCCAAGGCCAAAAAGCTGCTTCCAAGCTAACCCAAGCCCCAGGGGGAATCTGAGTCTACAGCTCTGGATTCCAGCTGCCTGTGCACAGCCTCACTTCAACTTCAGACAGCAGAGAGGAGAGTGAAGAGGAGAGAATGTGCTGTGATGCATAAGTTAGCCACGGATCAGATCAAAACCCGGCGAGAGGATTGTAACCACGAGTGGAGACGCTGAGTACCTGCCGAACTTCATTTAAAAAAAAAACAGTAGGCAGAGTCCTTCATTTAACCTCAACCAGCAGGCAGGGCATGGGATTGGGAACTCAAGAAACTTGGGGTTTAGTTCCAGTTTCGCCACTGACTTGCTGTGTGACCTTGGCTAAGTCACTTCCCCTCTCCGTGCCTCAGTTTCCCATCTGTAAAATGGGGCACCTTTGTGCAATGCTTTATTGTATGGGGATTTAGCCCAGATGAAAGATGCTGGTTTGACAGACCTGGAGACTGACGTTTCTCCACAGAGAAGGTTAATTACCCGGTATCTGGTCTGGGGGTCAAGGCACAGGGCTCTGATCCATTTTAGGTACTTCTTTGGCCCCCATATCCATAAGTGCCCCACAATCTTTAATGCATTTACCTTCACAAGCATCCGTTGAGGTGGGGCAGAGCTGTCAGCCCCACTTTACAGATGGGCAGCTGAGCCGGAAAGAGACCAAGGGGCCCACGGTGAATGAGCCACAAGACACTCCCTCTTCTTTCACAGAACCACCTCTGTCTGTTCCCTTGATTTGGAGGGAGCAGGGACTTTCTCGGACTGCAAACCTTTCTGGGCGGAGACTATCTTTTAATCGGTGATTGGGCAATGCCTGGCATAGTGGAGCCCTTAGGCACTACTGCAGTGATACACAGGCAGGCTCACACCCAGACGCACACACGCATGTGGGTGCACAAGCACAGCCCAAGAACAAATGAGTCTGAATGATTTTCTGCATGAATCACACACCAGCCATCAACTCTGAGAAGCAGCAACACTGGGATTTGCGTAAAGGAGGGTGATGCACGAAGGTCCCCGTTTATTTCAACCATTTTCTCCTCTGCAGAGCCCTTGAGAGATGGAGTTGGGGCCGGACGGGTCAGGGAGAAGGGGCTAGCTGGGAGGAGAGGCAAAGGGTGCTTTCTGGGGCTTCTTTAATCACAGACGATGTCAGCAGATGTTATTGAGTGATTTGTGCAGCATTAAGAATGTGCTGGAGTGGGATTGGGGTTAGTTAGCTGTCAGCACATAACCTTGATGAAGATGAAGGATCGAAGGAGGGAGGGTTGTATTTATTCTGAGAATGGCTCGGGTGACATTTCATCATGGAAAGTGACAGCAGAGCTGGTGCGTTCAGACACTCCTTCATTTGTATGGGTTTCCCCTTCTGCCTGGGAGGCAGACAGATGTGAGCTGGAGATAGGGGCTGCCAGGGCAGGGGAAAATCCATCAAGAGGTCTGTAAACTCTAGCCAGTGCTTGGGGTTTGGCCACTAAGTAATACACATGGAGCTGTTGAATGGAATGTATCTACCGTCAAACCTACTCTTTCCCCTCTTCCCTCAGCTTCCAACGCACAGACACTTTATTATGTTCTTTGTTCTATTCAAAATAAAAGCTTCAGTGATGGTGCCCCTTTCCCTATCCCAATAAAATAACAAGATCTGCCAGTTCAGAGCGACCCGGCCATCACAAATCGGCATGTATAGCCCAAGGGCTTGTGAGCAACCCTACAATAACAAACCAACCCGCTAGCATTCATGAACCAATCCCACAAGAAACCAATGGGTGCAGGGGAGAAGAGTTGCCCAACTGAGCACATACCCTGCATAGCATGAAGCACTTCCCCAATCCTCCTCTTTACTAGGAGCTGTTCTTGGGCAGTTCTGGTCTCTCATGTTTAGGAAAGATGAATTCAAACTGGAACAGGTGCAGAAAGGGCTCCTAGGATGATCAGAGGAATGAAGAACCTACCTTACGAGAGGAGACTCAAAGAGCTCAGCTTGTTTAGCCTAACCAAACGAAGGCTGAGGGGAGGGCCGACTGCTCTCTATAAATACGTCAGAGGGATAAATACCAGGGAGGGAAAGGAGATATATAAGTGAAGCTCCAATGTGGACACAAGAACAAATGGATATAAACTGGCCATCAACAAGTTTAGGCTTGAAATGAGATGAAGGTTTCTAACCACCAGAGGAGTGAAGTTCTGGAACAGCCTCCCAAGGGGAGCAGTGGGGGCAAGAAACCTAACTGGCTTCAAGACTGAGCTGGCTAAGTTTATGGAGGGGATGGTATGACAGGACTGCCTACAATGGCATGTAGCGGATCTGCGACTGCTAGCAGCAAATATCTCCAACAGACGGTGGTGGGACACTAGATGGGGAGAGCTCTGAGTTACACCCGAGAATTCTTTCCCACGTGTCTGGCGGGTGGGTCTTGCCCACATGTTCAGGGTCTAACTGATTGCCATATTTGGGGTCGGGAAGGAATTTTCCATAGGTCAGATTGACAGAGACCCTCAGGTTTCTTCACCTCTCTCTGCAGCGTGGGGCATGGGTCACTTGTTGGTCTGAACTAGTGTAAATGGTGGATTCTCTGTAACTTGAAATATTTAAATCGTGATCTGAGGACATCAGTAACTCAGACAGAGCTTAGGGGGTCTATTACAGGAGTGGGTGCGTGAGGTTCTCTGACCTGCGTTGTGCAGGAGATCAGACTAGATGACCATAAAGGTCACTTCTGACCTTAAAGTCTATGAGTCCTCATTCACCCAGTGCCTACCCCAACTGAGCACCTCAGGACTGGGTGTGGTGGACTCTGGAGGGCATTGGTAATGGGGTATGAAGTCTCTCACTGCTAGGTCACCTGAATAAATCCAGTGCAGGTTGGTCATGAGTAAAAGCTCCCATTGAGAGCTAGGTACAATTGACAAGTGCTCTCTGCTTTGGTTCCTAACACACAGCAATGCACATGGCTACAAAATGCTAATATGCCCTCTTGCTGTCCATCTTAACAGAGGCCAGGGACTGAATGGGCCACAAAGACCAAGGGCTTGTCTACACAGGAAAGTGCCACTGGTAAAGTTAAACCGAAATAGCTAGGTAAGTATGCCTTTCCACTAATTCCAGAATAGGTGTGTGCATACAGTGAGTAGTACCAGTGTACACCTTAGCTTATACCAGAATAAGTCTAGACAAATCCAGAGAGGAAGGCTGGTCTTGTGGTTAAGATACTAGACTAGACACCAGGAGTTCTGGAGTTGATTCCTACCTCTGCAAATGGCCTTCTATAGAATCACAGAATATCAGGGTTGGAAGAGACCTCAGGAGGTCATCTAGTCCAACCCCCTACTCAAAGCAGGACCAACACCAACTAAATCATCCCAGACAGGGCTTTGTCAAGCTGGGCCTTAAAGACCTCTAAGGAAGGAGATTCCACCACCTCCCTAGGTAACCCATTCCAGTGCTTCACCACCCTCCTAGTGAAATAGTTTTTCCTAATATCCAACCTAGACCTCC
The DNA here is from genome assembly GCF_016161935.1 of Mauremys reevesii. Taxonomy (NCBI): domain Eukaryota; kingdom Metazoa; phylum Chordata; order Testudines; family Geoemydidae; genus Mauremys; species Mauremys reevesii. The sequence goes on along the minus strand of NC_052624.1, from coordinate 281,090,004 downwards.
CCCACTGCAACTTGAGACCATTACTCCTTGTTCTGCCATCTGCTACCACTGAGAAGAGTCTAGATCCATCCTCTTTGGAACCCCCTTTCAGGTAGTTGAAAGCAGCTATCATATCTCCCCCACATTCCTCTCTTCTGCAGACTAAGTAATCCCAGTTCCTTCAGCCTCTCCTCATAAGTCATGTGCTCCAGTCCCCTAATCATTTTTGTTGCCCTCCGCTGGACTCTTTCCAATTTTTCCACATCCTTCTTGTAAGTGCGGGGCCCAAAACTGGACACAGTACTCCAGATGAGGCCTCACCAATGTCAAATAGAGAGGAATGATCACGTCCCTCGATCTGCTGGCAATGCCCCTACTTATACAGCCCAAAATGCCGTTAGCCTTCTTGGGAACAAGGGCACACTGTTGACTCATATCCAGCTTCTCGTCCACTGTAACTCCTAGGTCCTTTTCTGCAGAACTGCTGCCTAGTCATTCGGTCCCTAGTCTGTAGCAGGGCATGGAATTCTTCTGTCCTAAGTGAAGCACTCTGCACTTGTCCTTGTTGAACCTCATCAGATTTCTTTTGGCCCAGTCCTCTAATTTGTCTAGGTCCCTCTGTATCCTATCCCTACCCTCCAGCGTATCTACCACTCCTCCCAGTTTAGTGTCATCTGCAAACTTGCTGAGGGTGCAGTCCACAACATCCTCCAGATCATCAGATATAGGACCCTGGGCAAGTGACTTAATCTCTCTTGGCCTCTGCTCCCTCTCAGTAAAATGGAGATAATGACTCCTACCCTTCATTGGTCTGATCTACAGCTGTAAGATCTTTGGAGCCAGGATTCTCTTCTGCCACAGGTGGGATTTTTAAAAGCATCCAAGTGAATTAGCACAAGAGTTTCACAGGGACTTGTGCTCTTAGTTTGTTTAGGTGCTTCTGAGAGTCCTGTGCTGTGCATCTGTACAGCACCTAGCACAATGGGGCCTCAAGGGGCTATTGTAATATGGATAATTAACTGAGCTACGCTTTACCCCCAGCAGGTGGCAGCAGGCTGGGATGTTTGCCTGTGCTGTTCCCAGAACTGGGTACAGAGAATTTTGGCCTCTAGAGACAATAATCCAGCACCAGATGAAAGCTGCCCACCCCAATGAGGCAGCATATAACAAGAGTTCCCCATCAGTCAAAACGCTTGACCCCAGCAACGGTGAGAGAAACGGCATCAGTTCACCGGGGTCTTATTCAAAGGGCTGCCTACCAGCAGTTTACAAAAGGATCGGTAAACCCTGCTCTAATGAGTTGACCCCAGTTTGCCTAAGCAGTGGCATAACGTTAGCTGAAAATGCTTTTCATGAGATTTTTTTCTCCCTTCCTTCTTCCCCTTTGCAAGCCATGTAAAGCAACGGAGCACAGGGATGAATTGCTTGATTGTGTGCTCCTCATATCCCCATGGTGCTGCCTTAACAGAAGGGTTGGGGGATGGAGAGAGAGCCCAGCTGCTCCTTGCGGACTGTTCTCTCTCCGCCCACCAGGCATTTTAAATCAGCTGCAAATTAACACCAACTCCCGGCATTATTCATTTATTTGATTGGCTCGGTGCTAGTCTGCTTTGCTTTTATGTTCTATTTTAATTGTTCATTTTCCCAGCCCATCCTTTATAAGACTACACCTAGCAATTAAAAACTGATCAATAGCGCACCTGGAAACAGACACGATTCCATAGCATTCCAGGCAGCAATAGTCTGTACAGATTGCTGAAGCTTTAAAAGAGTCACCATGACCCAAAAGTGGATAGCAACCTACCTGTTATCTTACATTCATACAGCATTTTTCATCCACAACATGCTTCAAGCAATATACAAGAATCAGTTTCTGAAATGCAGCCACCTCTTGGGTGGAATGCAGCTGCCATTTAACAGCTCACAGCAAAACACTTTAGAATCAATACTTCGTATCCCCTGCATGAGGAATTTAGGTGGATGGAATGTAATTGCCTGAGGAAGTTACTGGGGTTAACACCATGCAAAAACCACCATGGGATATTTAACAGCCATGAGTGGCCGACATCACCAGATGGTGCAGTATAAGGACCTGAATAGATAACAGTGTCTGTTTAACACACCCTGCGAAAGCTGACACAACCATTGCCTCCTATCCACACCACAGTGGGGCACTGGTTTAACTCAGACTCTGAAGGAAAGACTATCACTTACTGAAACACCACCCCAACTTCATGGGCTTTCCTTGGAGATCTCCCCGATGAGTAACGTGTCACCAAGCCCACAGCCCAAGCTGCAGGTATCGTAAGGAACCACACTTACTAACCTTCTCTTGCTGCTCCCAGCTCTGGGAAACTGGAACACAGGAATTAATGTCCTTTAAGCCTTACATCCACTCAGTCGTCACAGCTTTGCGGTTCCTCTGTGTTCTTTGTACGCCGTCCTCCTCTGCACCCCTGGGTTATCACTCTCCAGCAGCAATATGGGTTATGGAGAGTAGGATGCAAAGACCCAGCGACAGGCTCCTCTGCGGAATGACCATGCTTACCAGGGAAACAGCCTGCCCCTCTCATCTATCTGTACAGTCATGTTCGCTAAGCCACTCAATCCAGCATGCACTGTTCGGCAACTATCAAACCTTTTGTGGATTTCCGTCTCTGCAATATTCGTTTCTTAGCAACTCTGTTTGCTTTTAGCAAAAACAAAATGTCTCTGCCGGAGGTATGCTATTTTGAGCAGAAACGGTGTTGTTTTGGGTCCATGCTAGTCATAGGGACGCTAGTTAAAACGACTTCCCCCGCCAACTCGCTCTTCATGGCGGTGGGTGGCATTGATTCCTCCAGTTTTGCCATTTCACCCACTGCAGGGAAATCACAGAAATCCTGGACCCAGCTTATGACAGACAAATAATCCTATGTTGCACTTCCATAGTCCCTTCCAATCTAGGGATCTCAAGGTGTGTTACATGCACGAATGAATTATGCCTCACAACCCCTCTGCAAATTATGTGCATATTATCATCCCCATGTTACAGAGGGGGGGAAACCTGAGATCCAGACTTGTCCAAAGCTACATAGCAAACCTGGAAATAGAACCCAGGTGTCCTGAGTGCACGTCCAGTGCTCGATCCACTGGATCACACGGCCTCACTTTAGCAACAAAAGAGGAAGTTGGCTAAGACAAGGAATAAGGGTAGCATGATAGAGAAGTGGGCAACTGGGAAAACGACAAGGCCACTGAGCTAAGCATGGAAGCAAACTAAAATGGGAGAAGGGGTAGCACCAGAAAGGAATGACTGAATCATAGAAATTGTACATGGCAGAGATCAGAGATGGGGGCTGACCCAGAACCCTCCCTCAAACCAGGGGAACACGCAAATATCCATCCAAACATCACAGCTCGGGCCCAGCCATACAAAGGACCGCATTGGAAATACGTGAACATCTCAGACCAATCTGGATCCCATCTTGGCAGCACAAGCCTGCCGGTAGGAAAAGCCCTCTTAGATCATCTTCTCCATTTCCCCTGGCCAGTGCAGAATAGCTCCCTACACTACGTTCTCCAGCACTCTGTTCCAGTTGGGTTTCAAAAGACTCAAGCTTCCTTGGTTTAGGGATTCCACTGTTTCCTTGAAAAGACTGCTCGACAGTCTACTAAAACTTTAGGATGCTTGTCCAAAAGTGACCCATGAACTTTTTTTGAGGTTTGCCAATGACAAATTATTAATGGCCTGACACTACATAGTTCTGAGCGCCCTCAGCTCCCACTGAAAACAATGGGATTTGAAGATATTCAGAAACTTTTTGAGTGAAGTCCACATGTTTATCTGCAGTATAGGAGTCAGCCAGTAGATGTCTCCATGTGCTATACAGAATCCCAGACAGTGTAGTGCCTGGTAAACAAGGAAAACAAGAGCTGCAACTCAAGCTGTGTAGAAACCTACTGTAGTTTGTAGCTGTTTTCTTTAATAAACGCCTCTTGTCTAAGATGGATTGTGACTCCATAGGTGAAATTCTGGCCTCAATGAAGTAAATGTCAAAACTCACATTGACTTAATGGGACCAGGATTTCCTTGCATATAGCATGACACTCAGTGACTATATATTGTTCTGAGGTGGATCTAAGAGTGTTCTCTATGTGCTCTCCTGATTTTCTCTCTCCCATTCATACTGACTCATCCTCCTCCGCTTGGAACTCCTTGCCTATGCTGTAAGGATCCCACACACTCAGACAGTATTCTTGTCCAAACCTACATCATAGTACATTTGTCCAATTATTTTTTTTTTATTATTTTAAAAAAGTTCCTGCTTTGCAAAGCTGCCAAGAGCAATTGTTTTGGTGAATCATAAATAATTCAGGAAGTCAATGTTGGTTCAAGATTTTTATTTCTGCCTTTGGCAGATCAAACCTTCAAAAAACATTCCTCAAGAAAGTGGGTATTTTAGTTCAGATCACAAAGCAGATGATAACAACATCGGCTCATTTGGACACCTCTGTAGTCTGATGTAAGCAAAGCCCATGCAGAAAAGCTGGCTGCTAGTTTTGTTAGGAAAGGCTGGTTTGATCTCCATGCAATTTCTTTGGAGAGCAGATTTTTAGGTGTAACGTACTTTATATTAACTGTAGATCTTAAATTGTTAGCTCTATTTATCAGGAGTTGTGGTTTCTTTTATGTTGGTATAACTAACCCCATTTGGGTCACCAACAGGGTTTAAAACTAGGAGCTTCAGCTCAACCTCTATTGTTTGAGCTAACAAGCTATGTCTACTCATTGGTAGCAGCAGTAGACTATCCTCTTATGCAACCACCCACTATAGGGTGGCAGATACCCACACTCTCCTAGCATAGGTTACATTTGTGCAGCGCCTAGCACTAGGAGATCCTGACTGGGACCTCTGAACATGACTGCAGTACAAGCACTACATGATAATAATGAGGTCAGACTATAATATGGTGACTGTAATTACACTGTAAGTAAATAGCAATTACAGTGCAATTACAATGTAATTAAATAACAGGTACAGTGCAATTATACCATAGGTGTGTTATCGGATATATTAATTTGTGGTAATAAAAGGGAACTGAAATATTTACTGTGTGGCTGAGAATAAACACACTGTAAATTCAATCTTGTTAATATACCTAAATTCCAATAGCATCTGCTTGAAGAATCCCAAAGGGTTAATAAAAATTCACTCAGGCAGTTAACATCCTTGTTATATCAGTTAGTAGTAATTATGTCCATGAATAAATTTAGGTTGGGAATTAGACGTAGGTTTCTAACCTTCAGAGGAATGAGGTTCTGGGATGGCCTCCCAACAGATGGACTGGGGATAGGGGACAGAGGGTAGGGGGCAAAAATCTTAACTGGTTTTAAGATGGAGCTTGATATCTGAACAGGATTATATGACGGGGTTGCCTGCAAGAGCAGGCAACTGGACTCAGTGACCCAGGAGGTCACTTTCAGCCTTATGTTCCTATGTAATTACTTATTGAGAAACAAAACCACAGTGTAACTGCATTGCAATTACACTCTAATTACACTCCCAGCATTATTAAGGGTGGCCAATACTAATCAGATTATAGACACAGACAAACCACTCATGGCTTTAAAAGATGATATTGGTCTGTTAGATTGCAGAACCTCCCAAGAGACTAGACAGAAGCAGTACTGATTGATTCACTGGACACAATGTTGGCAAATACACTGCAGGGAAAATCCTGCAGTGCCTCCTAGAACATGACCTTGAGTCCTTTCCATCTCTGATGTTAATGATTCCACAGCACATCAAAGGTGCAGAGTCCAAGTGACACCAGGGACTTTTCATTGCATGTTATTACAAACCATCCCTGAGTTAGCATGCGCTATTAGCAACACCTCAACAATCAGGAAATGATCATTCACCTATACTCTGAGCAAAAACCTCCAGGCCCAAAACTAATTAATTACAAACTGTGCTTTTTTAGGAGAAAGACCCTTCCCCTATCTTGTTTACCCTGGTCTCCTCCACTAGACCCTCCCCTCCTTCTTTATTTGTGAGGCCTGTGAACATGGCACATAAAGAAGATGAATATGATGTTGTCCAATGGTCATTCCACAATACCCTCCCAAAAAATTAACCTGGCACAAGACAACTACCCACCCCGAATGACGACGACAAAAGGACAGAAATAAACACAAATGTGTGGGTCCTGTGACATGCTGACTGAAGTCAATGGAGGCCGAGGACCAGACTCAAAATGGCGTTCAACCAAAAGCTTTTCTGAACAGACACGTCTAGCAGGATGACCTGGAGCTCACCAAACAGGGGCTGAGGAAGAATCAAGGCAAATGAAATCCCAAAGCAAGGGCCCTCCACTGAAAACGCCCTTCTGCCAACCTGGGAAAGATGAATTCTGGCAGCTGAGGTGCTCACTGTGGCCTTCAAAGTCACAGAGGGATAAGGGAAGGAGACTTGCTATTATAGGGTAGGGTTTCACTGCACCTTGGCTTGCATTGAGAATGGAACCCATCCTAGCATGCAGAACACACACGCCTGGTGCTCATGCTGACCCACCTCACTCAGGATGCAATCACATGAGGCATTGAGCACTCCCAAGTCCTCTTGAGGGCCCTCAGAAAGCAAGATGGAGCTCACGGAGGCTCTCCATGGCCTCCAAGTAGAGTGCACTGCAGTTGTGTATCTCAGGCCAGGTCTACGCTATAAACTTACATCAGTATAATTACGTCACTCCGGGTATGTGAAAAATCCAACCCCCTGAGCAACGCAGTTACACCAACCTAACCCCCGGTGTGGACAGTGCTATGTCAACAGGACGGCTTCTCCCATCGACAGCCTCCTCCTCTCGCTGAGGTGGATGACCTAGGCCAATAGGAGAAGCTCTCCCATCGGTGCAGTAGCGTCTTCAGTGAAGCATTTTAAGTGTAGACCTGCCCTCAGAAGCAAGAACGGCGTGGGTGAGTACGTGAGGTCTCACAGCTGAGAGCCAAGCGCCCAACCTCTTTAGAGCACAAAGCACCTTGGTGACTAAGGCACAGAGAGGAACCGGGAGGAAAAGATGAGCCTCTTTTATCCTCTCCTCCCCCCTTCCCCTTTGCTACCAGTGAAGAAAATGACTAACCTTGGGAGGAGAATGAAGTTCTCCTTTCCTATTGCGGATGCTAGGACAATATCGTATCCATGACAACCTGCAGTTTAGCTTAACTCCTCAACCCATAAAAGCTTTTATCTTTTATTTCTCTCTTCATATCTTCATGTTTTCATGAAATAGTGACATCCCCACCCTCAACACAGCCTATGATTCAGCATTTCCCGATACTGAGGTCAGTGACCAACCAGGCATATGATCCTAGAGTGAAGCAGCTCATGAGCTGCTCTCCCACATCATTTATTTGAGCTTAAGGGTATGATCCTGCAGCCAAGGAAATTGGTAGCAAAGCTCCCATTGACTTCAGCGTCTGCAGAATTTGAGCCATAGATGCCTAATAATAATGCTCCAAGTACGGAAGAACTGTCCCAATAGCATGAAGAGCAAAACACAAGAGAGATGTGCAAGATACAGAATTCAGAGCTGGTTTCAGATTTTAAACATCCAGTCTGACAAAGTTCAGGAGTGTTCCAACCTAGGTTCTGACCCAATATAAAGAGAGAGGTGAGCCATGAAAGTTGGACCTTGATTTGGTTTTGGATTCCAAGCACTGCCCTTAATATCAGTGGTGTTGGATCCAGGGTTTTGGTCTGTCCCCAGGTCTAATAAATACAGTATGGATTCAGGCCAAATGAGGCATGAGGAATAAAGTGGTGCAAAATTGTGTCAATCAAGCATGAAAATCTCCTGGTTTCAAGTTTTGTTACCAATCTGAAACTTGTCTAGAATTCAAGGAAAATTTCATGAAGTTTTGCAGAACGTTTGGCAAACCTGTGATGAGCGTCAGAGAAAGGACAACAAGTTACAGGGTGATGCCCAGTACCTGAAGTGGTTTCCACCTAAAATGGAGAGAAAGCTGGCGGTTTTGCCTGAATTTCACTTTAAAGTATCTGACTTTGTTTTACCCTGAAATTTGCAGCAAAAACACTAAGGGTGCAAAACCAGACCCACAGGAAGCAAAACCACCACCATGTGCCCCCTGAAAGCAGAGTTTCATCTATCTCTACAGAGTGACTGGATTGTCACCAATAGACTCCCACTGCACTGAACCAAATGCATAATTCTTATAGCTAGCTGGACTTCTCTGAACAAGACTCCTGGGCTCACCTGGCCCATAGCAGAGTTGCAAAACACCCAGCTATTTCTTAAGGAAAAGTGCTGCTTTCCCTCCTGCTGACAAGTGCAGAAGTTAGCCCCCATAGCATATGCCTTTACACCAGAAGGCCTTCAGCACTTACCATGCCCACTTGGCAACCAAAAGGGCTAAATTTGATATATATCTCACCAGAGCCAGAAGACTGCGGTAGATTCAAATCCTTTGTTAGACTGCAATGTAGCACTAGGGGAGGGGGAGAGAGGAGGAGGCATCCTGTGAATGAAACAGCAGACGGAGGTTCCCTCTGTCTGTCTGTGGTGTGTATCCAGGTAGGAAAAGGCTAAGATCCCAGAGCACCTCTCCACAAAAGGACAAGGACCAGGAGAGATCCTGACCCACATTCCCTTCCCCAGCCTATGAGCTTTGCATGAGCCACGCCAAGCTTGCTGTCCTATTTGTTTCTTTGGCCATGACGCTACCAGCGTCCAACTGATTACTTTATGAAGTGCGTTGTGAGACTCCAGGTAAGAGACCGTGTTCTCTAACACCCAATGTCACCCCACACTAACCTCCACTGTTGTTCAACGAAAAGTTATCGCAGAGAGCGGTCCGCCAGAGCCAGTGAAGGTCAATGCAGGGTGTTATGCTAAGATGCTGCTCCAATAAATTGTTGGCTAAAATAGTCAGGATCCTTTAATTCTCCAGGGATTTGTTGTGGGGTGGGGGAAGGCACATCCGTGTGTGTATATAGATAAATGCAGCTAAACTGATATACTGCACCCCGGCTCCTTGTTATCATCCAAGGACATTCTAGCTAATAAAGAATGGCACATTTTAAATGATGGGGTGGAATGAATGCGCAGTGGCATAACTCCAAAGCAGAAAAAAGTCACATTCTAGGGATAGAACACCCAGAGAGAGAGAGAAACAGCAAGTTCTTGGGATCTGGGACTTTGCAGCTGGAGGGAATCTAGATGTAGAAGTGAACAGCATCAGACTCAGGCTGAGGAGACACCCACCATAACCCCTGAGATCACATCATGCTCTGACGTCATGACACATGACAGGAGTGTCCGTGGGGATCAGGAGCGGGGTAGATCCCAGGACAATCCAGCTGGCTGCGGGAAGATGACGACAGACTGGGCTGGAGTGCAGTCCACGTTGTAGGATGAATCATCAGTGAATCTTTCACAGACAGTGGGGTGGGGAGGAGGGGGGAAGATAGGATGAGTCCCTTCAGGGAAGGACTTGAAGGATTGGTGGTGGGGGCTGGGGAACACTAAGACGCATGAGTGGATCCTGAACCTCTTTTCCAAAGCACTTAAGCACGTGCTTAACTTTAATGACCCTAAAGTCATTTAGGTCCTGATCCAAAGCCTACTGAAGTCAAGAAAAATCACCCCTGAGTGAAACGGGCTTTGGATAAGGTCCTTACAGGTGGAGACCTTCTAAAGTGACTGCTGATTGTGGGTGCACAGCTTGAGAGGCCATCAGGGGACTGACCTGCACAGGAAGAGTGCTCAGCACTTCCCCCAAACCAGGCCCCTATAAGGCATCTAAAGTTGACCCCCCAAAAGCTGGGATGGTCAGGGATCCGTAAGCCAAGATCATCAGCACTCAATCGCTTCTGCTCCTGAGACTGCCCAGGAAACATAAATGGACATAATGTACTTACTCAGGCTGGAATCTGACCAGGACTCACTCCATTACGTACAGGTACTTACAGCTACCTTGAGTTGAGGATCAAAGCAGCCAGGACCTTGGGTTCTACCTCTCACCCACAGTGCCCTGCAACCGCCAGCTCTGGGACTGGCTCCGTACTAACGAGGGGGAAAACAGCAGCACCTTTGGAAACACCAGCCCCACCTCGTCATTGCTTTGGAGCAGTAGTTCTCAACCAGGGGTACACACAGGGGTGAAAGGAAGCTGGTATGGGCCGGTACAGCTTGCCGGTCAGAGCCGGTACACAGCCCACCGTACCGGCAGGGCCACTGAAGAGGGGGGCCAAAAGGGGCAATTCCCCAGGGCCTGGCCATTTAAAAGGGCGCGGGGCTCCCAGCCACCGCTACCACGCCAGCAGCTGGAGCCCCGGGCCCTTTAAATTGCTGCTGGAGCCCCCAGGTAGCGGTAGCGGTGGCCAGGAGCCCCGGGCCCTTTAAATCACAGCCAGAGCCCCAGGTTCACGCTAGCGGCGGCAGCTGGGAGCCCCAGGCCCTTTAAATTGCTGCCGGAGCCCTAGGCAGTGCAGGCCAGGCAGCGCTGAAGGGCTGGCTGAGGGAGTCTGGTCCCAGCCCCGCCCCTTCCGCACGAAGCCCCGCCCCTTCCAGGGGCCCAGAGCCGCCCCTGCACCTTGCTCAGGATCCCGGCCACCCTGCATACCGGTAAGTCTCTTAGGTTACTTTCACCCCTGGGTACACGTACCCCAGGGAGTGCACAGAGGGTCCACCAACTCATCTAGACATTTGCCTGGTTTTACAACAGGCTACATAAAAAGCACTAGCCAAGTCAGTACAAACTAAAATGTCACACAGACAAGGACTTGTTTATACTGCTCTATAGACTATACACTGAAATGCAAGTACAATATTTAGATTCCAACTGATTTATTTTATAACTATATGGTAAAAAGGAGACAGTCAGCCATTTCTCAGTAACAGTGCGCTGTGATACTTTTGTATTATGATGTCTGATTATGTAAGCAAGTCAGTTTTTAAGTGAGGTGAATCTTGGGGGTACACAAGACAAATCAGACTCCTGAAAGGGGTACCGTAGTCTGGGAAGGTTGGAAGACTCCCGCTGAGCTACTGGCCAGGCCCTCCTTTCTGCATAGTTTATGGATTCTGACAAGAACACAGCCCAGCCTGGGAATCGTTTACCTGTCTGCACAGATCACAATCAGATGTGAAACCTCTCTGGGATACGACACTTTGTTTCGTGTTGCTGGATGCAGACATCAAATCTCCTTTTCTCGCCAGTGATTATTTTATTATTGTTTCCATAATAATACGACTGAGAGGTTGCAATTTGTCTGCAAGACACAGACTCTAAAAAAAAATCCCTTCTTCCTTTCTGTGTCTCCCTCAGCAGCAGCAGAACTTTGACATGATTGAATTCTAAGGGAGAAAGGAAGGAACGAGAAATGGAGGGGAAGGAGCCAGCCTTAACCTAACATGACCACGGAATTGAATTCCATGCGACCTGAGCAGTAATGGGATTTGCTATCAATAGCATTTTTACAAGGAAACACTGCGGGTGCTTTTATTTAGTACTTGATGCTTTCATATATTTATTTCTTTGTCTGCCTGTTGGTTTCCTTCCCTGCATCTAGCACTACCAAAGATGATGAGAGCTAGTCTTGCAGTGCTAAAAGGCTGGTCATTTCTCTGGGTGTCTTGGCTTTCTGCAAGCGCTGCCTCTCTCAGGAGAGCTGAAATGGGAACCATTCACAATATCCCAGGCGCCGGAGATATACTTTGGTGAGGAATTAGATGGTTTCAGGGAGTTAGGAATGAAATATGAAGGCTTTCACCTCTAGGGATCTGGCTTGAATCCTGCTCAGGTCAATGTGGAAAAAAGTAGGTTTCCATCTGATGGTACCCTGGTGGATTTTGTGGGTCCCAGTTTATTTTCTACCGGACTGGTGTTCATGGCACAAAAACTACCACTGATTGACAAGTCCTGATTGTCCCCACTGCTGATCAAAGCCACCAAGGAATGACTGGGCATGGATTCATAAATTCATAGATTCTAGGACTGGAAGGGACCTCGAGAGGTCATCGAGTCCAGTCCCCTGCCCTCATGGCAGGACCAAATACTGTCTAGACCAGCCCTGATAGACATTTATCTAACCTACTCTTAAATATCTCCAGAGATGGAGATTCCACAACCTCCCTAGGCAATTTATTCCAGCGTTTAACCACTCTGACAGTTAGGAACTTTTTCCTAATGTCCAACCTAAACCTCCCTTGCTGCAGTTTAAGCCCATTGCTTCTTGTTCTATCCTTAGAGGCGAAGGTGAACAAGTTTTCTCCCTCCTCCTTATGACACCCTTTTAGATACCTGAAAACTGCTATCATGTCCCCTCTCAGTCTTCTCTTTTCCAAACTAAACAAACCCAATTCTTTCAGCCTTCCTTCAGAGGTCATGTTCTCAAGACCTTTAATCATTCTCTCTGATCTCTACAGGAGATCTTTAAGCTCAAGGTTAGGATATATGTAGCATGGCAGCATGAAGAAAGGTTGAACTTTTTTCTGCCCATGCTGTGGATAGACAAAGGGCTCTCCGTCCTGCACCTTTCTCCAGCACTCAAATCCCCTTATGTGCTGGCATAAATCAGCACAGCTCTGTTGAAGTCAAGCAAGCAACATAACTTTATACCAGCTGAGAATCTGGTCCATTTTTAGCAAAGAGCCAAAGATTAGACAGATGGAAACCGTTTCCTTTTTTAAAGCAAGCAGGCACTTTGCTACCTTGGGAGGTAGAAAATACTTCCTGGGATGCTGCCGACCCCTGCAAGAACAACAGACCATGCATCGCCAAAGACTCAACAGCAATAGGAAGCAGAGAGTAATACCACTGGGAGCTCTTGCCTCTCTTTAAAGGAATCTGGTTATTTAATGCAGTAATCCCAGGAAAAGACTGGTCATTTGCCAACATCTAATGACAAGTTTGTTAGTTAATGGCCCAGAGCAAAGCCGAAGGTGATTAATAATCTAACAAACCGGTCAATACACCTGTGACAAAGACCAATTATAAACCGTAATCAACAGTCCCACAAAAAGTTATTTTTACTGACCCTTTCTTTCCTCTCTAGGCTTCAGGGCAGGCAAGAGACTGTTTCAAGGAAATCAGTCACTGCCTGGCAGTCGATAACCAATCAACGCCTGGCATTCACTCTGATAAACGCAGATAGCAAAAATGAAGCCCACTAAGAAACATTTTACCCTAGAAAACAAATGAGCAGGAGAGATAATGGGACCTGCCATGGGCTCAGCTGTTTAACACCGTGTTTGAAGGGATTAATTAATTTTAAAAAACACTCTGAAGAAACTGCAGCGCTGGGAAATGCACATTTGAGCAGCAGCCCATTTTCACAGACGTCAGTTTAAAGGCAACTTTCAAGAGCAAACAGCACATGGATCCAGCCAGGAAGGAAGGAAAAGAGGAGTGTGTATATGCGAGAGAGAGAGACACAGACAGAGAGAGAGAGAATGAAATGGACAGTCTGAAGGAAGCATACATGACACAACAAAGTCCATCGTTCAGAAGTGCAGCCCATGAGATCAGAATTGACAGCCCCCTCCCCTGACCCATCATGTGATGTCCAGTATGATATCATCATTGAACTCACCAACAAATATTAGGGGGCTTAAAGCATCTCAGGGAAGTCCAAGTGTCAGGAGGAAGAACATCCCTTCATTCCTCCTTACAGACCTGGTTGGTTATGTGCCATCTGCTTAATGACTCTTTCTCAACACCCTTCCTTTTGAGAGAAGAACACCATTGCAGGGGATGTCAGCCCCTTCCCCCAGAATCCCATGCACAGTGGAAGAAGGTGATGGTCAGTGTAGCGTGATGGGAACCTGGCTGGTAAGGGAGGCAGGTATGAACAGGTGCTGGATGGAGGATGAGGTATATGATGAGAGGCTGAGATTGAATAGGACAGAGCAGGCTGTACTCATGAGGGAACACTACAGGCAATTCTCACATGTCCTATGAAAATGCACAGATCCAGCTGTACCAGTAGATGGATACACCTTCATTGTGCCATAGTCGATTTGTAACCCATGCTAGGAAAGTCTTTGTCCCTTTGTCCCTCTTCAGTAGATAGGCAATATAAGAGGTTTAATGAGACCATGATTGCTTCTGACGGTAATGGGCTTAGTCCTTGAGTTCAAGCAGTAGAGCCTCATGAACTGCTGGGTACCAGTGATGGCCCTTTGAAGTATGAAGCATTTCAAAGGTCAAAATCTAGGAGGAACTTGAGCACATGTCACTCTCAGTGACATGAATAGGATTTGAGGGCTCTTAGCCCCCCCACAAGATCTCCCCCAGATAACTTTTATTCTCCATTATATTTCATTGTTCACTGGGCTTCACATGTTGTGGTTTTGGCCAGAAGCACACTTAGAAGTGCTCAAAATAACATGGCAGGATGCAGGGCATCAGTCTCGTCCTGTTTCTGGGCACCACAGGAAGTACCAATAATCTCATGAGAGAACCTAATACCCTGAGATTCCCAACTGCAGTGGCACGTGTAAGAATCTTGGCAAGTTTCTCTGATGGTTCAGAGAAGCACCTGAATTGTGGGATGCTCCTTCAGATCAAGCCTCCAAATCACTGAGGTTCACCCCTCACTCGGGAGAGCACATCTGAAAGGCCTTTCTGGAGAGGGTGGAGTAAAAAGAGATGGGAGCCTAGGGGTATGGCTACACTTGAGAGTTGCAGCGCTGGTGGAGGCTTTCCAGCGCTGCAATTAGTAACTGTCCACACCTGCAGGGCACATCCAGCGCTGCAACTCCCTGGCTGCAGCGCTGGCCGTACACCTGTGTCTGCTTGGGGTATAACGAGTGCAGCGCTGGTGCTGCAGCGCTGCTCGTAAAGTGTGGCCACACACCAGCGCTGTTATTGGCCTCCAGGGTATTAGGAGATATCCCAGAATGCTTTTAACTAAATTACTCCCTTTGTTTTGTTATGCTGCCTCTCTTTGTTTTGTTGTGAACTCGGGGCGCCGGGAGCTGCTTATCTAAAAAACAAACACAGCTCCTGTTTGCCGTGATCAATCTGTAACTGACTGAACAATCAAATGAGATAAACCCACTACCTTGCTGTGAATGAGGCAGGCAGGGGGGTGAGTGTTTGCTTGACGAGAGAAACAGCGGGGGCAGGGGTGAGAAAGGGAGTCCGTTGGAGCAGCTGCTTATCTGGTCTGCAGGCTGTTTGCAGTTAAGAGTAAGGGGTCGGGAAAAATTTCTGATTTTGCAAGGCAGGGAGCTGATACACAGTGTCGGCTCCAAAAACCCTCTCTCTCTCTCCCGGTCCCTGTCACACTGCACCCCACCCCGCTCTTTTGAAAAGCACGTTGCTGCCACTTGAATGCTGGGATAGCTGCCCATAATGCATCACTCCCAACAGCACTGCAAATGCTGCAAATATGGCCACACTGCAGCGCTGGTAGCTGTGAGTGTGGCCACACACCAGCGCTGGCCCTGCACAGCTGTAACTCCCAGCGCTGTAACTCCCAGCGCTGCAACTCTCAAGTGTAGCCATACCCTAGGGGTTGAGAGGACAGGACAGTAGGTCAGAATTAATGGGTTGTACTCCATTCCTGGTTCTGTCACTGACCTGCCATAGTTGGACAAATCACTTAGGTGCCTACATACCTTTAAAATCTGGCCCTAACTCCCATTGGAATCTGGCCTTTCAGCTTTGTCTACATTTGTCTATCCCACCGGCGCAATATGCACTGGTGGAGTTAATCCATTATATCTGATTGTTTGCACTGTTATAAGTGCACTGGTGTAAACTGTCATACATTTCTGCCCTGCAACCCTATTGGTACTGTGCTTCGTCAATTTGGCCACACTGCTGCATTGGTAGATATCCCAGAATCCCTTGCATTGCTCCAGGTGCACTGCATTCTGGGCAATTTTCACTTCAGATGGTGGGATGCTTCCAGCAGGCAAGGGGAATTGGGAGAGGAGGATTCAACCTCTCGGGTTTTGTCCATCAGTAGAATGGGGCTGGTAACATTTACCCACTTCATAAAGGTTCATTAACATTTGTAAAATGCTTTGAGATCCTAGGGTGGAAGGGATTATGGGAGCTCAAAGTCAAGTTATTACTAGTATTTTTAACTTTCCTCACCATGGATATTATTGATCTGTTCACGCAGACTTCCTCTCTTTCCTAGCTGAATGGTTTTTTGTCCAAAGCAAGTCATGGGAATGGAAAGCCCTATTCACATTCCATGTGCAACTTACAAGGTGAAGCATAAATCCCATTTACCAGCTGATAAAAGCAAGCTGGAGATTTTGTTTGTTTGCTTTCTCTCTGAGAGGACAGAGCCATCTTGCTAAGAGTGTCCCTGTTTGTCCCTGTCCTTTGTTCCCTGCTAATCAATTTGACTCCATTTTCTTGCTCTTCTGTTGATTCACAAATCCTTTTTGATACAGCACGTTTACAATCTTTGCCAAGCTTTTCAATCCCCCCACCTAATCTTTAGTAATTAACTGCTTAATAACCTTCAATTATTCTGTAAATAAGTGAATGGCTGAGTCACTTCTGCTCTTTGCTATGCTTTCCTCCTGCCAAGTAGCGTGGCACCAAAATCACTAGACAACAATGCACAATCTTTTTCAGTGATACTTTTAAATGAAGGACTTTCATAGTGGGAGAAACTTTCAAACCTATTAGGTCAAGTGCAGCCCTGGTGTAACTGCATTGATGCCAGTGGATTTACAGCAGGGGTAAATTTAGTCCTCTATACTTAGGCCAAGTCACGTTCCCAGTGAAACTGCCCATGTACACACCCCAAAACCCCACAATTCAATGTTTGGATTAGGCCCGTTATAGAGATAAGCATGGGCTGTGACACTCAGAGCTGGATGCAAATTTCCCCAAATTTCAGGACGGGATTGTATCTGGCTTTCCACTTTGGGTCCATTTGAACACGAACGGACAAAGTCAGTCTCAGCTCTAGCAGTGTAAACCCAGAATAGTCCCGTGAACGAAGAATCTGCAGACCAGGGATCCATTCTTGGCTCGGCTCCTGACCTACTGTGGGCCCTTAAGAAAGTCAATTAACCTCTTTGTGACTCAGTTTCCCATCTGTAAAATAGGCTTAGGGATACTTACTCTCCTAAACAATATGCTTTGAAATCAATGTATGAAAAGTGCTATATAAGAGCTGGGTGTTATCATCATTAGTAAAGTCACTCCAGCATCACACAGGGGTGAGCACTGAATCTGGCCTATTACCCCTACCTTTCACTTTTTTCTTCATATTCCCTCTTAATAACAATGCTGCTTTCTCCGTCTACTGCATCCTCCAAGCAGCTTACTCAAGGATCCCAAACCCTAATTAATTTAGGTTCACAACACTCCCACTCCTCCCCAGGAGGCAGGGATTATTACAACCCATTTTACAGATGAGATGACTGAGACACAGAGAGGATCATAGACATGCAGGGCTAGAAAGGATCTTGAGAGATCATCAAGTCCACCCCCCTACGCTGAGGCAAGACCAAGTAAACCTAGACCATCCCTGACAGGGATTTGTCCAACCTGCTCTTAAAAACCTCCAATGACGGGGATTCCACCGCCTCCCTTGGTAACCTATTCCAGAATTTAACTACCCTTATAGTAAGCAAGTTCTTCCTAATATCTAACCTAAATCTCCCCAGCTGCAGATCCCATTGCTGCTTCTCCTGCCCTCAGTGGACCATGGAGAACAATTAATCACCAGCCTGTTTATAAGAGCCTTTAACATATTTGAAGACTATTATCAGCTCTCCTCCCCCCCTCCCCCAGTCTTCTCTTCTCAAGACTAAACGTGCTGTGACAAGATGGCCGATGTTAGTTTGGTGGGTCCTGCGCTTTTCTTGGCAGGGGGGCTAAGATGCCACCCCTTGCCCCTGCTCTTGGGCCATAATTAGCTTAGGGTTTATGTATTTCCTCTCTACCTCTCTACCAGTGCTCCCTGGCCCTCCTGTATTATAATGCCCAGGTGTTCTAACTTTTCCTCCTAGGTCTGCTTTCTAAACCTTTGATCATTTGTGTTGCTCTCCTCTGGACTCTCTCCAGTTTCTCCACATCTTCCCTAGAGTGTGGTGCCCAGAACTGGACCCAGTACTCCAGCTGAGGCCTCACCAGCGCTGAGTAGAGGGGGATGGTTACCTCCCATGTCTTACATACATCCCTCCTGTTAATAACCCCAGAATGATATTAGCCCTTTTGGCAAGTGCATCGCATTGTTGACAGATATTCAATAATGGATAAGTGAGTTCACTTCGGGATTAGGCCACCTGAGAAAATGGACATGAGTCTCGCCCTGCAGGCCACGGTTCAGGTCCCATTGAGTTCCTGGACAGTGCATTTCATGTCAGTGAGGCTCTGACTGTGTCCCAATGGGCTCTCCGGCAAAGTTCCCAGTGGCTCCAGGATCATATCCATTCTGCCAGGCCTACTGCCTCTGACGTTACCAGCATAGCTCCCACTAACTTTCACAGAGAGTAGGATAAACATTTTTTTCCTCTGTAGAAAGATCCTCTTTCTCTCCCTACTCTATGGAGTGGCTGAATGAATTTTTCACCACTGCACCGACGGAAGAAATGACTCTGCCTAATAAATGCAGATGGAAAAATATGAGGTCATTTGGTCGCACATGAAGAACTTGCCTACTATAGTAGTTTAATGTAGACTTCTCCCGGCCTACTACTTGATTAGAATATTACTTATTCACTTATCAAGTTTTTAATCATATCAATGGATCGGGCCCTGCATGATCTCTCTGGATAATGGCAGGTTTCAGAGTAGCAGCTGTGTTAGTCTGTATCTGCAAAAAGAACAGGAGTACTTGTGGCACCTTAGAGACTAACAAATTTATTTCAGCATAAGCTTTCGTGGGCTACGGCTCACTTCTTCGGATAATGGCTGATTCCTTTGTTCTTTTATTCTGCTGTTAACTTGTAGATGATTTCCATGCAGGTTCCCTTAATAACGAACCATCAGTTAGATTACTTTATCATCCATAAGGTGTTATGTGGTCACTGCTGTATTTTGATCTACCCAGATATTCCTAGAGTACCCCCAGTATATGAGCCCCTCGCTAACCTCCATCACTCCTTGAGTCCTAGATTTTAAGGCCAGAAGGGACTGATCTGATTATCTAGTCTGACCTCATGCATGGAATTTTACTCTGGTTTCACCCACTGAGCCCAATAACTTTTGGGCTGGAAAGTGTTGTTTAAAAAGATCTTGAGTGAAAATCTTCCAAACAATGGAGAATCCACCACACCCCTGGGTGAGTTGTTCCAATGGACAATTTCCATTATTGTTAAAAATGTGCACCTTATTTCCAGTCTGCACTTGTCTAGCTTCAACTTCCAGCTGTTGGATACTGACACACGCTTGTCTGGATTAATGAGTGTAGTCTCATTACACCCCTGAGAGGCAGCAACATTACCCCATTTTACAGATATGGCAATGAAGCACTGAGAGATCAAGTGATTTATCATAGAATCATAGAAATGTCAGGCTGGAAGGGACCTTGAGAGGTCATCTAGTCCAGCACCTCTGCACTGAGGCAGGACCAAGTAAACCTAGACCATCCCTGACAGGTGTCTGTCCAACCTCCAATGATGGGGATTCCACAACCTCCCTTGGAAGCCTAGTCCAGAGCTTAATCTAATGTAAATCTCCCTTGCTGATGATTAAGCCCATTACTTCTTCAGTGGACATGGAGAACAATTCATCACCATCCTTTTTAAAACAGCCTTTAACATGTTTGAAGACTGTTATCAGGTCTCCCCTCCCCAGTCTTTTCTTCTCAAGACTAAACACGCCCAGGTTTTTTAACCTTTCCTCCTAGGTCAGGTTGTCTAAACCTTTGATCATTTGTGTTGCTCTTCTCTGGACTCTCTCCATTTTGTTCTCATCTTCCCTAGAGCGTGGCACCCAGAGTTGGACAAGGTCAGTGGGAAAGCCACAAATGGAACCCAGACATCCAGTTTCTCCCTCTCATGCTTTAACCAAAAGACTATACGCGCCACCTGCCTCCCTTTATTGTAATGTACTTACACTGTTACAGAAATGGAAACCAATTTAAGAAATACAGTTAGCAAATGACGGGTATGTTATTAAAAAGGAAGCATTTGACTGGCTGATGATGCTTTACCCTACACAGACATCCCGTGGAAGCATTGGACCTACCATTGGTAGGTCCCACACTGTGACATACACAGACAAAAAGTGATCTCCAGAAACGGACACATAAAAATTAATTGTCCAGGGAACTTGGAATGTGCAACATTCCTTCTGCTTCAGTTTCATGGCTCACCATTTCCAAATGAATCAGCTGACTTTAGAAGACAATGCTGGTCACATATGGGAGCACTATCTGTAGATCTCAAAGCATTATACATTATTGCACCCATTTTGAAGATGGGAAACTGAGGCACAGATAGGTTAAATGTCTGATTTCCAAAGGTGCTGGGGAACCCTTCAATCGATTTGAATTGGAGCTTCAGGTGCTGAAGAACTCTGAAAATGAGGGCCTATGGCCCACATCCTCAAGGGCATTTAGGTGCCTAACTCCCATTATTTCAATGGGAGTTAGGCACCTAAACACCTTTGAGAATCTGAGCCCAAGTAACTTGCCTAAGGTTACATAGCAGGTCAGTGGAAGAGCCAGGGTGTGATGTTCCCCTGGTGTTATCCAGACCAGTGATCTGCTAGGCCACTCCAATCCTCAACTCTGGGAGCCAGCCTTACCCTGCTCCGCTGTGAGAAACCCCACTCTTGGGCCATTCACGCACAGCCTCTGACACGCAAACTGCTTGGATTGTGCAACCGAATGACACTAGCCAATATCTCCGGTCCCAGACACAACCCTAGGAACCTCCGTCTTGCAGTGTCCAGTTATGCCCACTGGACGCTGCAAGCTTATACGAGTTCATCAATTTAAGAAAGAAATTGATATGTACTAGGCTTGTTATCCCAAGGAGAGTCTCTGACACCCTTCAAACCAAACACACTGCTTCAGGTAGAATAAACCAATGAATTTATTAACTACAAAGATAGATTTTAAGTGATTATAAGTCAAAACATAAGTCAGATTTGGTCAAATGAAATAAAAGCAAAATGCATTCTAAGCTGATCTTAACACTTTCAGTGCCCTTACAAACTTAGATGCTTCTCACCACAGGCTGGCTGGCTGCCCTTCAACCAGGCTCTCCCCTTTGATCAGTGCTTCAGTCGCTTGGTGGTGATGTCTGTAGATAGAGGTGGAAGAGGGAGGAAGAGCATGGCAAATGTCTCTCCCTTTTATCATTTTCTTTCTTCCTTCTTGGGTTCCATCCCCCTCCCCCCCTCAGAGTCGAGTGGGCATTACCTCATCGTAGTCCGAAACTGACCAAAGGAAGGCGGGTGACTCACTCGAGAGTCCAACAGATCCTTTGTTGCTGCCTAGGCCAGTGTCCTTTGTTCCTGTGAGGCTGGGCTGGGTTTGTCCAATCCATGCCCTGATGAGGTGTGAACTGTCCCTCTGCTCTTAGAGAGTTTTTGCCTGGGCTTGTTTTAAGCCATGAGGACACATTTTCAGCCTCATAACTCTGTACATGAAATTACAGCCTATAACATTACTATAACGACAATGCTCAGTGCATCATGAGCCTTCCGAAGACACCCGACATGACAAATTTTGCATTAGATACCACACAATCATATTATAAGGATGAACATGGGGGTGCAGGGTGTTCTCTCGAGGTACAGAACATCACACAGGGACAGAATCCAGGTCTCTGGAGTCCCAGTCTTAGTGCTCATTCCACTAGAGCACAATGAGATAATAGAAGATATGCATGGGGTGAAGCTAAAACTGGATCTAAAACTAAGCAGAAATAGGACAACGGTGCAATATTCTGATCTCCATCCAGAGTCCGAATGACCAAAATCAGCAGTGTTTGTACTTGGGGTAAGTTCAGCCCATAACAGAGAAAGGGATCCACTGAAAAAATTTGGATCCAGATCAAAACTCATATTCTGATAATTTGGGGGATTATTTGTATCCACATTTGGTTCAAGACCATCTCTAAAATTAAAGTAATTCCCTTAAGTCGAGATGTATGATAATAGCAGAAACAGGGACAAAAATACAATCAATGGAATTTCAGAACGACAGTGAAGCACTTGAAGTTCCGTTATCCTGACACATTTTATGGGCCAAAGTTACCACCATCAAGATTTTGTCCAACATTATAGTCTGGTGCATGGAATTTGGAGGGAGGAGCACAGGTTGCAGGAGGGAAGAATTTGGAGAAGGCACCAGGAAGTCAATCTGCAAAGCACATGGCTAGGAGTGGTAAGCTGGAGCTGCAGTGATTCTGTAAATTGTCCCATAAAAAGGCCTGCCTATCTTAATGAGTTATGTTATTACCCAGCATAGAATCATAGAACTGGAAGGGACCTCGAGAGGTCATCTAGTCCAGTCCCCTGCACTCATGGCAGGACTGAGTATTATAGCATGAGGTATGTGAAGCAGGGTCCACCACAACATTCATGTGGAAGCATGATGCAATGCCATCGCTAGTGAGGCAGTGCTAGCACCCATTGTTGGGATGGGCGGATGTTGCACACACAGACCCCCTAACGTTTTGGAAAGCTAACCACAGCATTAAGACATGCACATCTGACAGAACTGCAGAGCGTCTCTGGTACTGCTCCTTGGGGTTTCATACACACAGGGCATTTGAACAGTGCAGAATGCATGACTGTCTTATCTGGGCATGTTAGACAGAATGGAAATGCAACTAGCAGGTGAGCTTCTGCCAAAGCAGAGAGCAAGATGGATGAAAAATGTACAGCTTCGGCTGGAACTTCATTAATGTGTTTGTTTCACAGTCGGAGAGAATTCTGAGCTAATTAACAAAAAATGATTAAGGAGCTGGAGGGATGATTTATGAGGAGAAATTATATAAAGCATCGCCAAATGACAGCCAAGGGTGGGTATGACAACTGTCTCCAAGGGTAGGGATGCCAAGTAGCCAGAGGGAGCCTTTGAGATGGTCCATGGAGGAAGATGATGTAACCAGGGGCTCATGTGAAGTTTGTGGTGAAGATCAGGACATATGTTCTAATCATAAAGTCCGCTAGACTGTGGAATAGTCCCTCAAGGGAAGGGTAAAGCCTGATCCTTCTACTCACTGAAGGGAAGGAAACTCCATCACTCTAGCCACACAATAGGGAACCTGGGGATGGGTGGTATTGTACAATATGTCCTGCTGGGGTCCTTTCCATCTCTAATTCCTAGAGGTCACTCCCTGGGAGAAAGGAACGTGACTCCTTTGTGTTGCTCTAAGACACTGACAAATATCACAAAGGAACAGAAGTGGAAAAATAATATCATCTGCTTCACAAAGGTTTTTATGAAAATCCTGCAGCTTTGGGTGCCAGCCAGCCGTTCTACAGTATCTGATCTGAAGTCTGAACAGTGATTAAAGTGTGAGTTTATGAAAGCAGGCAGTGGGGAGGGGAGATTATCAGGCAATGCCACAATGTGAGACCAAAACACCCCCAAAACATGAGACACAATTTGTTCTCTAAATACATAAGCGGCAAACCATACAAGGGCTCTGACAGATCACAGCACATTAACTACCATGTGAGAGAAAGCGAAGGGTGTTTGGGGCCGAAAGGAGGAGAGGATCATACATTTCCAGTATAAAAAACCCCACAACTATAGAACAGATAAGTCCTGTTAAAGGTTTTATTACTTCAACTTCCCGGTAATTTATTGCTGTCTTTTCCCTCTTCCATAAAAGTTCAGGACAGCATATATTGTGTAAAGTGTCTATTATACAGTGTCAAATATAACTTCCCAAGTGAGATACAATCTGAACTGCAGCGGAGCAGTGAGTCAAATGGGGAAATATTTTTCGCCTGTGGCTGCTGTTGCCAGAAACAATCACACAAAAGTGCCTCGCCGGGAAGCAATGAGATCGGACAGTTCAGAGGGTGGGGAGTAGGGGGAGAAGGGTGTTCTCCTTTGCACCAATGGCCCACTGGTTAACACTGTAGCCTCCTTTATAAACATCCTACTTAGCTCTTCTCCAGCACTGGTATGTAGTAGTGCAGCCTAGGGGCGGGGACATGGGTATGAGAGATACGAAAGCCCATGTTCTCCTCCTGGTTCTCACTCTCGCAGTCATTTGGGTGGACTGATGGGCTTGTCATAATTCATGCTCTGGCAGCATAAACAGGCCTCAAAGAGGATGGATCACTTTCTGTGCTCAGAGCCTCTCCAGCAAGGGTGGAGATGGCGGAAGAGCTCTTCGCCATCACTGCTCTGTTTCCAGCAGAGGAGGTGGGGCTAGAGCAGACTGCATTGTGGGAAGTCTATGCTGCCCCGGGGGCAGAGCATACATTAGAGCAGCCCTCAGGTTGCTCTAACTTACATCAGGGTCCAGATACAGCCTCCATGGCCCCAGAATACAGGAAGGGTGGTTAAAGCTACTGTATCCCACTCCCTCCATCCTTGCCCTAAGCACGGGAAAGGAGTAGCTGAAAATCAGGTCCTTGGCATTAGATGGCTGCTGAGATTCCAGAACGGGTACTGTCAGAACCCTTAGGGAAGGCACTGATCTCTGTGCATTGGTATTTTCCCTCTCTGGAAAACAGGGATCAGTATACAGACTTCTCAGTACTGGTTAATAAATATCTGGCAATGCCAGAAGACACTCGCATGAGATATATCATTGAAATGCAAAGAAGAATTATTATTTTCCATACTCCCAGCCTGGCTGCCATGAACCACATGTAAACCGGATTGCACAGAGCACATTCAGTCGGGACAAGTCCTGTAACAGGCACCTGTGAAATGGAAGAGGCGATCAAACAGGTCTTTCCCATCTCTGACCCTAAGATCTCATGGCACTGGAGCACCACTAGGGAGCTGATTAGCTCCTGTCTATCTAGTGAGGTACTTACATGTACCAACCTACATTGTTGCTCACAACCTCCTTATGTCATGTGTGAGGAATATGGCAATGTCCCGCAGGATTCTTTGAAGACCTCAGTGCATTAAGTCTATATATTATTGTAGGCTGGAATTGTAGGTCACCTCTCTAGGGGGGAGATGTGAGACCTGGGAGTTCAAGAGACTATATTGAAAATGTGCCAGACAAGTGTGGACTTTGGGGGTAATAAGCGTGCAGTGGATTTCCTGGGGAATCCTTAGGGAGATGCAAATTCCCCAACTCCAGTTATGCAAACACCCAGCCTTTAGAAGCTGTGCCCTGGGTATGGGCCATTGTCTGCTGATTACCTGTCACTGAAAACCAAGATCAAAGAAGATAAAGAAATGGCTGATCTGCCCAGTCAGTGTTCTGATTCAGGGTCTAAGATGGATGGGCTTGTAACCATGGGGAAAACCCAGTTATGGGTTTTGAAGGACTGAGACCTACCAGCATCCTAGGTTGACATTGGGGGTGACCTCTGGTAAGTTTTATAGCATGCTTGCAGGTTCTTTTATTGTTTTAATGTGCTTTCTCCATAATGCTTTTTCCTTAAGAATAAATGTGCTTGCTTAGAAAGAACTGTATGGCAACTGGTAACTGCTAGCAATACACTGATTATAGCCCTTGGAGAGAAAGGACAGTGCAGGTGCTGGCTGATAGGGAGCCTGGCTTGCTGAGGTTATCACAGTGTAAGGAAGGGAGCTGTGCAGTCTTAAAATCTCTGCTCAGGAGAGAGTGAGACACAAATCTCCACCCAAGAGAGGTGAGGGCTGGGAATACCCTTGGTGGACTGCGGAGTGGGAAATACAGGTATAGTTGCCCTGAAACTGTGACGGGGTGGACAAGTACCATTATCGCCAGGTCACGGATGGGGATCTGAGGCTGAGAGAGTCTATGACAGAACGAGGAACTGAAACCAACTCGTTTGAATTCCCAGCCAATCTCTTACCCTCAAGACCAACCTTCCCCTAAGACAGTCTGTCTCTGCAAGTTCAAGGAGTGACGTTTCCTGAGAAGCACTGAATGTAAATGGCTGGGAACTCACTAACAAAAACTCCTGCCACTGTCAGATCACCCGGTCGCTGGTTGCGTTTGAACTGAAAACACACACAGCTTTCATCCGCGGGTTACAAAATCAATTACTTAAAAAAATTAAACAAACGATCTCAGGTTAAAAGAAAAACAGCTGTGGGCTCCAATGGAAAAACATTTCCTATTAAACCTGACTTCAAGCCCCTACGGCCAACTTTTACAAGAGCTATTCTAGCCATCAAAGAGGGATTTCACCTGCCTGGGGTAGTAAAGGATCATTATCCCTTCAGCTTAACTGTTGCTCCACTTAATGCATGGGGCCTGGACTAGCAGGCAGCTCCATTACAGTTACTTTATAGAACAGAATTCATAGAAGGCAGCTTTCATTCCGGGGCTCTCCCTCAGCGCTTGATCAAGCAGTGGGTAAGATATTGATGGTGCCGTGCTAGGGAGCAGCAATCGCCGGCTCTGCAAATTGCTCGCACTCATGCCTGGACATTAGATGTTGGTGTCTAAGTGACAGAATATAGGCCGGGACACTGGGGTCAACCCTTCGTTACACCAGGAATCATACTTAGCACATAGATAGACAGCACTTTACAACTTCAAAGCACTAGGCAGACATTAACTATATTTTCTGTAGCAGTCCAGAGTCTTCGTAGTGATATACAGACTAATGATATATTCTAGTTTGGCAAATCCACTCATTATGAGATTTAGAAAAGGCAGAATGTTGTCTCTTTAACCTGTTGAAATGGTAACGTTTCAACACCTAACAAGAGATTTCGCTTGATTCTGTTTCCCTAAATTCCTCTCCAGATACCTGTTAGACCCCTTATCCATTTGAAGAGGGAAACACAGCAATGATGAAAGCTGAGAAAGGCAACCCGCAGAGCCAACTTTGTGTGTCCTCCCAGACCATACAGAAAGGCCAGTTAATGTGGGATCAGTTAATCAACCAGTTAATGATCCCCAGTTAATGTGGGATCAGACTAAAACTGTGGGGGATCTTGAGCGACACACTGACATTTATGAGGAGATAGTGGACATTTATTTGATTAGTGCTTAAATGCTAAGACAGTCTCCACCCATCTCGGTATAAATGGATTTCACTAGTCTGTCCTATGTCATAAAATCCTTCATTTTCAGTTTTTACAGAAAAATTTCAGGGTTTTACAAAAGATATTAATCTGTTATTTAATGATTTTCACCCAAATTTTGGACCACTCAAGTAAATAAAAATACTGATTATGTTAAGAAAATCCAGTACATGACAATAGGTAGATGTGTTTAGGTTAATAAGAAGTTAGGCTGAGTGTAACCGTGAGGTTGTCTGTTAAAGCAAGACAATGTAGTGGAAGATACACACCTATACGTGCATGCGGGTGTGTATGTGTACGTACCATTGATGTACGCTTCATGAAATAAAGTATAGCATGAAACTGCTTTTACTTTCAGTATTTTTACTTTTGTCTCTTTGCTGCTTTTCTTCCTGTCCTCCCGTCACCCAATATTAACCCAGATATTTACCCAGAAAACTGTGAAGTTAATTTTTGGCACTGATTGTCAGCCATTTTTTAAATTTTTTGTAATAGGCACTGATAAATTCCCAGGACATTTTAAATAAAATGAGAACTGAAAAAGAAAGGCCTTGCCTGTCCTGGAGATGTAGCTCACGCCGCACGGAGAGATGTGCTCAGTGCTAAGGCTCACCACCCACTTCATTACGCTGGAAGTTGAGGGCTCTCCACCAGCACGTCACAGGCTCAGACCCCCTAGGCTGGGATGCGGCTGGGATGTTATGGTCACGATACGGTAGTGCCTCATCAAAACGTGGTGCAGCGTCCCTATGCAGGAGAGGCGCAGCTTTGTCACAGGTTGATTTAGCACCCTGGCACAAAGATGCAAGCGTTGCAGTGCACTGCGGAAACACCTGGCTTCTTGTGCTGGATGTATGTGGGCAGGCAGCAAAGCAATGATGCTAACGGGCACTCTCCAAGGATGCCTGACTGTCGTCTAAAGCCCTGTTTGCACTATGACCTAGTTATAACCCATGAGTGGCACAGTTGTCTCTAAACGTGGTTTGTCTTCACGCACGATATGGCTAATGGACGTGCTAGTAAAGGTAGCAAGCTAACATAGCCAGTCAGTTGCCTAGGGTGGCATATAGTTTCCTTCCTGTAACCGACATGGTATATTTAGACATAAACTCCTAACTGAGCTTTGGTATTTGGTTTGGCCAGTCCTCCTTCCTCCCAATTGTGTGTGCTAGGGCATCCCAGAGTGCATTGCCCCATGCGCTGCTGATGTCGCTCTTTATGCCAGTCCTTCAGGTGTTCTATCTCCCTGCTGAGGCACTATGGGATAGCTGCCCAGTCCGTCCAACAATGCACCGAGACTTGGTTGCATTGAGAGAAAAGCAGCTGCATAGGCACAACTCCACTTTGTTTTGTTGTGGCTGGGGTTAGGTGAGAGTGTTGTGCTATTTACTAAAAGACAGTTGTACTCATGGCACCCTGAAAAACCTGCAGGGAGAAAACGCCATAGGAATGGAAATGTGGTGTGGAGAACCTTGCAGACCCATTGTCCCTGAGAACCCGCAACGTGCTACGGAGGTGCTCTCTGTCTGCTCCCCACCTGCCATTCTCTTTCTGAGGGAAGGTCACAGATCCGTGTGTGCCTGCCGCCATTCCAGATGCAAGCAGTTTGAGCTCTGAACTTTGAGCAGTCCCTGGTCAGCTGCATGGATCTGACAGCATGCCTAATACTAAACTCAGGCCTTGCTAATGCAGTATAAATGTCAGGCTTGTCTGCTTTCAAACAGGTAGAAAAAACAAGGGCAAAGGCTGCCGGGCCCTTTACGTTGATTCCATTTGACTAATAATTGGATCCATGTTCTACCAGACCTGACACTGACAGTGCAATTTAGCATGTGCCCAACATCACTGGCCTTAAACACTTCTTCCCACTGGAAGCACGGCATTGAATACAACCAGCAGGCTCTGGTGCCTCTGTAACTGCAAAGACTTACAAAATGGCATATGAGCTGTCTTGGAGGGAGATGCAGACTGGAGGGTTTATTGAGAGACAGAGAGAGAGAGAGAATGAGAACTTGATTCTGCCTGTGAATGTCATTCTCAGGAATTTAACAAGCTCGATTAAGCAGCTTTAAATCCCACTTCAGTTAACTCAAGTGCACCCAAATGAGCCGTATCCCTTCTGTGTTTTAAACCCTGCCCGTTTTCCAGCCCACCTGGGCAGTATCTCG
Organism: Mauremys reevesii; assembly: GCF_016161935.1. Taxonomy (NCBI): domain Eukaryota; kingdom Metazoa; phylum Chordata; order Testudines; family Geoemydidae; genus Mauremys; species Mauremys reevesii. Next base: position 281,060,747 of record NC_052624.1, on the reverse strand, counting down.
GTCATCCTCTTCAAAGATTACCATGGATTTTGGCGGGAGGAGATGCTACATTAAAGTGTATTGTCAGAATAATAACACAGTTATTTGTTTACTTTTCAAACCACCTCCCATCATTCATCTGTCTCAATGGTCATACATACTCAGTTTTCAAGTCAAAATGTGGTATCCTTTTGTGCTAATGCAGCAAACTCCTTCGGGGATCTGAAAACCAAGTGTTTTTTTTTTTCCTGCTTCTTAGTTGATCATAAGGATCCTATCCTCAGAGAATTCAGCTGGCTCTCCCATAAGTATACGGGTTTTCCCAGTGAGTCAGCAGGAAAGAACAGTTGTTTTAGTCAGTTAACAGAGCACATATGGGGCATATGACACAGAGGTTACGGAAGACGGTGTTGTTTCTTTTACAATAGTAGGTTGTAGATTTTGTGCATTGATTACATCAATTCAAATCTGTAGTTAACCACTGCACTAGTGCAAAATGGGACTTTCCCCAGTGTGATAGTCCAGGATAAATGTTATGTTAGTGCAGTGCAGGCACTCTGGGGGTTTACACTGTATCAGTGCAGGTCCTTTCCTCCCCATAGGCAGGGCCTAAGCTAAACATTTCTCCAGCGAGGCTTGTAGAGGGCAATCTAACAACAGCTCCTTTAATGTGCATGATGAATTAGTTACCTGAGGGGACAGGCTGCAGCAAGTGACCTTTCAGATGCAAGACCGTCCTCGCCACAGCTTGAGTTACTCTGTGCTGTCTGCAGACAGGACCCGGGAATCTATCATTATAAATCCAATGCAGGAAGCGATTATTAAAAGCTATAGACCCAGAGCCTGGCCCGGTTCGTTTGCTGATCCGGTACCAGCGTCAGCAGGCTATTGTAGGGATAGGTACCCTGGCTGTTCCTATACCTGTGGGTCACTGGCACTGCATTCCGTCTCCTCCACAGCTCTCTCTGCTCTGCTGGTTTTCTCCGTGACAGCTCCTTCCAGTCAACCTTTCCAAAACACTGACCTAGTGACACCATTCCCTTTCCCCATCCCCCGCCCCCCAGTGAGCCTCCAATTAAAGCCCAATTGCCTCCATACAAAAGGGGCTCTGTCGGGTTCATTCATGGAAGAACAAGCGGCCTGAATAGGTTCGGGCACAGTGGAAGCCGTGAAACAGTGTGGTCTTGTGTTCAGGTTGAATGGCGGCAGGGAGGAGGGAGTGGGGGCAGGGCGTTGATTCAGTTAAAGTAATTTTTGAGTCCTTCTGGGAAGTTGGAGGGGAGGGAGGCGGGAAGGGAAGGGAGTGAAGGGGAGTTTCTTCTTAAACGAAACTCTGCAACAGACAAATAAGACATTTCTCCCTCTAACGTGACTGCCAGGTGGAAAAGGGAAATGCCGGGTTTAAACCACAGGTGGACCCTGTGACTTCCTGATGCTCCCTCCAGATCCCGAACCAGGACTTCAGAATAACCCAGGAAGAGACCAGTCCCCAGAGAACCCACCCCCATTCGTGTTGTGCCACCGTAGTGTGTGCTGGGTAGATACTCACAGAGTACACACATGGGGCCTGATTCTCCATTGCTTTGCACCTTGTGGAGTCCTTTATGGAGTAAGGATTGGAGAACTGGCTCTTATAAAGGTACCCAAGAAATTCCTTGGGGATCATGACATCAGGCCCCTTACTAGTTGTTTTAATTTACCTGCTAGTTAATCCTCATTTGGCAGTCCTCTGAGCAACGGATCATGTAAACAAGAAGACAGGCAGGATTCCAGACACAATCCTGACCCTTAAAAACTACATCTATTCTATAAGGAGGGTCCTTCTATACAGGTTCTCAGTGTTATTCAATAGAATTCATCCTGCAGTGCAGGAACTATTTACTAGGAGAAGAAGAATTTAAAAGACCAGGACTGTAATTCTCCAGCGAGAGGGGGGAAAAACATTTTTACACAGGATAGCTCTGTTTACGGCAAGCTGCTCCCATGTGCTCTCCCTCTGTACTGTCAGGGCTGCAGGCACCAAGCTCCTCTCTCCTGGGTCAATCTGTGCTGCAGTGCTAAGAAACTGGGATAAGCTATTTTACCGAATAATGCTGGACATTGGCCACTTCCATTAAGGCAAGACTTTCACTTGTATCCGTAAGAACTCTGCAGAGCATGGGTTGGAGTTGTTGGTGTGAGCTGTCCGGCAATAATCTACCACAATGATGCCCTATGTATGGGACAGAATTAGAGATTTAAATGATCTATAGCAATTGGTTATTTTATCCAGCCAGCTCAACTCTATGCAGGATTGTTCCGCACAGTATATATTCCAGTGCGTGGCCAGTCTACATTTAAAGTGGAGAAAGCAACAGTTCTGAGGCAGAGATGAATAAACAGTTAGCTACAAGTAAATGAGCCAACAAATTTAGCATTTTTTCCACTCACTGATTAAAATTTCATGGAATTTATTCATTATTTTCATTGATTCAGCTGATTTTTTTTAATGCTGCATTAATCATAAATAGTCCTCTGTGATTAGTTATTTATGGCATGCTCATAAGTTGGCACGGGTCAAATAAGTCACATGTGGTTGCTACTGCTCCTTGATTGGATAAGCACAAAAGCCCTTCTGGCACAAATACTCATGTGCACACATGTAAAATTCAGTTCATGCTAATCCTCACACAAGCAAGCTTGCAATTCATGCCAGTGAAACTCAGCCTTGTGGAAAACAAATGCAGAAAGGGTTTGCGCACAAGCATTATTATTATTTGTATTGCAGGAGGCCTGAGAGGTCCCACTGAGGAATCAGGGGCCCTTTGTGCTAAGTACTGTACACACACAAATCACAAAGGGGGACCCTGCCACCATGACCTAACAGCGAGTCAAGAGGCACACCTGAACAACCAAATCAATTTCATTTACAAATCTGAGTGAATATTGGCAAAAGATTTTTATTTTATGTTATGCAATATTTACCAATCTCTGTGCCTTTGGGAGACTGATCCATGTTCAACAGACTCCTTTCAGGAAATATTTCTTAATAGTGGAAGAGATTTTCAAAAGAACCTAACTGAGTTAGGAGCACAAATCAACAGAAACTCAATGTGTTATGTGAGCATTTCAATAGGATGAGTGTTCCTACGTCACTTTTGAAAACTGCACCCGGTAAGTGTAGCGAGTCCCTTTGCTTTTTTCATCCTTTTGCTCCTTGGTATAGCCCCTGGTTCCACCACCCTAAATAATCCCTCTCCCTGCATGACATTTAAACTCTTCAGAACTTCTCTCCATTGGCTCAAGTAGATGTGTCAAAGCCATTGCTCGCCTGGACAGTTCTTCTACCACTGCCCAACTTAGTATCATGGGCTGGGCATCAACTGCCCAATGCACCTAGTAACAGTGAGAAAGTGTTTTGCTAATTGAAAGGGGTGTCGGCGTGTGTGTGTTGGAGGGTGGTAGAATGGGTTGTCTTTGCAGATTTCAGTCCTTGGGCTCCCATCACGTTGTGTTGCTACTGTTGGACATTATAGAACCATAGACTATAGGGCTTGAAGGGACATCAAGAATCCATCCTCCCCTCCCCCCACTGTGTTGAGGCAGAATAATTATTCCATTATCCTTGATTTATCAGGTGCAGAATAAACAAAGGCCTGATCACAGACACTAGAACAAACATAACAAGTTAGCAGGATCCCCCACTCAGCGGCCAGACTTTCAGTGCATATGCAGCCTATGCAATGCAGCGGCTCAATCTCAAACCACAACCCTTGTGGCGCAGAGGTCGGTCTCCCGCTAGGCTAAGGAAGTACTAGTAGGAGCTCGGATGAGCTCATTTCAGATGGAAGATGCTCTCTCTATATTTTATGGCAGGCAACCAAATAGCATGTTGTTAATGAATTGGCTGGTGCATATGGGAACCACTGGCTTCTGCTAGACTGAATCAGAATGGCTCAAATGTAGGCCATAGACCCTATATTGCTAGAGATTCTCCTTTGTTTGGGTGGTAGGGAAACCTGTTCCATTAAAGCAGTAGAATCTGAGTTTGTACCCACTGTTACCCAGTAGCCGTGGAGGTTCCTATATGGCCACGTGGTTATGCCACTGGTCTAGGAATCAACAAACCTGGGCTTAATTCCCAACTCTGCCACAGACTCCCTGTGTGACCGTGGGCAAATCACACTCTGTTCCTCATCTGTAGCACAGAGACAATACTTTCTTTGTCTGCCTTGCCAAGCTAGAGCATCAGCTCTTGAGGGACTGTGTCTTGCTATGCGTCTGCACAATGCCTGGCACAATGGAACCCAATCTCAGCAGGGACCCATAATACAAAAGAGAATAAGTTATAATATTGTAAATTACCTCCTCATTTCCCATAGAGAGAGGAACGACAAACTCACGACACTCCTCATGATGAACGGAACAGGAGCTTGGCCTGGGGTGCACGGAGGCTGGTACAGGTGAACACTAACGTTAGGAGGTCACCTTCCAGTAGATCACCCAAAGCGCATACACAGACAGGCCTTTGAAATTCACCTCCGCAGCACTGGGAATCCATCAGCTCAGGGTTTACCAGGCACCACATCTCTTGCGTGCAAGCCCTGGTTTTTCACTTTAAGTATCAGATGGCATAAAGAACACCTGGCCCAGCGGTATGAAAAAAAGAATGGTTCACCTTTTTTTCCCCCTAACAGTATTTCATTACTCCCTCAACAAGTCAAATGTGAGCCATAAAGGGAACCTGCTGAGATGGGAGGCCTTGTCAGTCTGAATGAAGTGAATTATGCCTGAGAAAGGTACAAGTAGCAGTATCATTAACAGCCATTGGTAATAAAAAATGCAGCTCTCTCACCTTTAGGGGATTCAAGTCGCTGACATTTTAATTAACAAGGTTCACTTCTCCCAGCGCCAGATCTGGCTGCCACACATACTCCCTCCTTGCTCTAAAGCATGAGTGACAGCTGTCCTTCGCCCTGCACGACCACCAGGCTATGTAGAGAAGTGCCCCTGTATATCACACTTGGGCTGGCCTCAGAGCAAAGCAAGCAGGAGAGTTGCTTCCTGCAGCTGATAAACCTCCCTCCATAGATGCCAAGGAAAAACCAGATGAAAGGAAACCATCTGCTGCCAGCCCATCCATGCTGTCAACAAAGAAAGGTCACTGCAACCTATGGGTGAGGCCTGTGATGTACAAACATAGGAGTAACTGGGGAGATGTGTAGCTTTTGAGAGATGGGAAAGGAAGGCTGGGGGGTGAGGGAAGAACACTGTACAGAAGGTGGGAGTCACCCCGGGCAGAAGACAGGCATAAGTCCCTTTTAAGCAGTGCACAGGACTTGCACTGCCTCTTTGCAAAGGGATGGATATTGAATTATATTCACTGGTTTTCAAAGAGTTTAAGGCCAGAAGGGACCAACAGATCATCCAGTTTGACTTTCTGTATAACACAGGACATTACATTTCTGTACTGTACCCCTGTACTAAGCCCAAAGACTTTACTTAGGCCAAAGCATTTCAGTCCTTAGGAGACTAAGCTGTGTGCCACAAGCAGAGAACAGGAGTGACCAAGGTGCCACCAATGCCTGAGGTCCTTGCAGTGGCAGGGGATTGATTAGGTGAGATATGCCCAGATGACCCCATCAAGCAAACCAAACCTTATGCTGCAGAGGAAGGCAAAAAGAAACCCAACGTCCGGAGCGGGGGGGGGGGGGGATTCCTTCCTGACCCCAAATCTGGTGATCAGTAGAACTCCAAGCATGTAAGCAAGACACAGCAGCCAGACATCTGGGAAGGATTCTCTAGATCACTCAGGGCTCCAGTCTACCCTATCCAGTGTCCCATCTCCAGCTGTGGCCAATCACTGATGTTTCAAGGGAAGGCGGGAAAAAGCAACAACCCCCACTGCCAGAATACTTCCAGCCAATTGTGCATCATGGAAAAAATTCCTTCGGTACTGGCTGGAGCCCTGAAGCATGAGATTTGATTGTAGCCATTATCTTTATGTACCACTGCAAGTAAGTGTTGTGAGCATGTGCAGGGGGATGCAGGTGAGCCTGTTCTCCCCACGATGGAAGGAAATGAACAGGGAGGACCCCTGGATTCCAAGACTCCAAAGCCAGAAGAGAACACCATGACTCCTGCCCTACCTGACCCCACATACCCAGGCCACAGAATTTCTCCCTGAAGCTGGATTAAAGGTCTAACTTCATCTTCCAGCCCTTGGATCTGCTTATGCCTTTCATAGCAAGGTTGCCAATGCCCTCGTTATCAGATCTCTTTTCCACGGGTAAATTCCTACACGCCCACCACCTCTCAACCTCCTCTTTAACGAGCTGAATAAGCTGAGCTCCTTGAGCCTCACCATGTACGGCTTGTTCTCCAGCTCTGGATCATGTCTCTGGTTACATGGCCAGCGCTGCCCTAGAGGTTTAGCTCATAGCTGACTCCTATTTGCTTTCCCCCCCGATGAGCCCAAGTAGTACTGTGTAACAAACCAGGGATATATGCTACATAGGTACCCTGGTTGTCATTGAGGCTTGAATCCAGGATCTACAGAACACGCCGTGACCACTACAGCCAGAGAACTCCCATAGAGAAAATAACAGGCTGCCACAGTCACTGGGGCTAGGCATCACTGGGAAGCATCATCACAGACACTCAGCCAATGTATTACCATTGGTTCTGTGACCTGCATGGGGTCCCTTCTCTAGGGGCTTGTCTACACTTGTCAGGGGATCCATGAGCAGCGATTAATGCATCGGCAGTCGATTTAGCGGGTCTAGTGAAGACCTGCTAAATCGACCACAGACCGCTTTCCCGTCCTCCACCAGATCAAGAAAAGTAAGGGGAGTCGATGGGAGGGCAGCTACCATCGACATCACATAGTGTGGACCCTGCGATAAGTAGATCTAAGCTACGTTGATTCACGTAACTCAAATTGCATAGCTTAGATCGAATTTTCCCTGTAGTGTAGGCATGGCCTAGGTGAGATGATTTTTTTTTTTTAAACAGTGAGGGTTATTAGCCATTGGAACAATTTACCTAGGGACATGGTGAATTCCCCATCGCTGGGCATCTTTAAATCAGGACCAGATATCTGTCTAAAAGAGATGCTATCGTTCAAACAAAAGTTACAGGCATGACGCAGGAATTGCTGTGTGAGGTTATGCAGGAGGTCAGACAAGATTATCACATTGGTTCCTTCTGGCCTTAAAAGCTATTAATCTAATGTCAGTCTATCTTCCGGTGGTGGTGGAAAGTTCTTCTATCCTTAGCACAAACTAGTAGCAGGAACCTCCCTTTAGTTAGGAAAATGTGTTTCGGAAAATTTGATACCCCCTTCGGTGGGAAAAGATATGCAACAATTTTCAAAACTTGGTGCCTAAAAATCAGGCTCCTAAAATCATGGAGAGACCTAAATGCTCAGCACCCACAAATTCCATTGAAGTCTCTGCACCTTTGAGCAACAGGCCTTCAAGTTAGGTGCAGAAGCATGGATTTAGGAGCCTAGCTTTAGGTATTCAGCTAAGGAAAGTTTGGCCCATGTATTTTAAATAACAAGGGAGATAGTTTGCCAACTCCCACTAGCTTTGTTTGCAAGAAGCATGATTGTCCTTACTACACCCTTCCTTCAATCAAGGAGGCCCTGGTAACAGTAATACACACCTGTCCAGCTCTTCCCTTAATGGTACATTTCCCTCCGGGTATTAAATCCTTGTCTCAACATGGTCTATTTTTAAATTCCAAAGCTGCCTGTTAGAGTGGCACTGAATTGGGTGTCTAGAAGCCAAGGGGCAATTTAAAAGGCAGACAGCTATATTTACAGGAGCAGCCAGAGAATCATCACCATCAAATGCATTTTTAAACTCAGTTTTTTAGATGAAGAGGTTTCCATTTTCCCACCCACCTTAGTGCAAATGTCACTGCCAAGGTATTTTTTAAATATTTTTTCCCTTTAAACTCACTGTTGTTTACAATGCCCCCTCCTCCCTCTTCTAAAACGTGCATACAACACTGGTTTATTGTTGTAGGGTCACTTTTCGGTACTGAACAGAGCATTGTGCAGGTCAATTTGTTATCTTCCTGTTTGCTCCCAGTGTGCTGAGCCGCCAGCATGGCTGGGTGTTCAAAAAAAATAAAGAGTAGCGGTCCGATTTTCTTTTGAGGTAGGGATCATTAATAAGGATTTACAGAGACTTCCCACATTGACTGAAAGGGGGAAAACGGGAACTCAAATGGTCATGTTTTGGGCCTCTCAACCTTGACGATGTCCCTTTAATTTGCAAAACGCATGAGTGAATGTGCAGCTAGGGAAACGAGAGACCGCACCGTGCCAGTGACTGGTCTTCCACCCAGTTTCTTGGCTCTACATTGAGACGGGAAAACAGAACTTTGTTGAGTGAAGGGTTCTTATTATAACCGTAGGAAGGAGGGGTGAAGTCAGGCCTGCTGGATAAGGGGCAAGCCTGGGACTTAAAATATGTGGACTCTGCTTCTACCTCCACCGCTGACTTCCTGAACTTGGGCCAGTCACTTCGCCTCGCTGGGCCTCCATTTATCCACCTGTCAAATAATGATCATATTTCTATCTCTTTACAGGCTTAATGGATCCATGTTTGTGAAACGCTTGGAGATCCTCAGATAGGAGGTGCCAAATATTAATGATGATTATTATTATTTCAGAATTCTGATGTAGCTAAATTTCGACACACTAGGCTGGATTGTCTGTCATAAGGCAGAACATTTGCATCCAAAGGAGGCTCCCATCTACTATAAGTCTGATGAGAAAAAACAGGCAGTGGAGATTAACTACAACCTGAGAACGCAACAGCCCCACACCCTGATGTTTTAATAGGCAGGAGCTGAGAACAGTTGTCAGGGCCTCATAGGACCACTGTGATCATCTAGTCTGACCTCCGTCATAACATATGCCAGAGAATTTCACCTGGTGACTCCTGCAGCTAGCTGAATGACTGGTGGTCACACCAGAGCACAACTTTTAGAAAGACATTCAGTTTTGATTTAAAGACTCCTGGTGATGGACAACCCACCACCGCTCTCGGGAAGCTACTCCAATGGCTCATCACTCTCAGAATGTGTTTGCCTTAGTGCCTGCTTGGATTTGTCTAGATGGGAAAGCAGATTTCATCTGGGTGCTTAACAAAACCGGGCACTCCTTATATAAATGGATGGTACGCCCACATCTCGAATACTGCGTACAGATGTGGTCTCCTCATCTCAAAAAAGATACACTGGCACTAGAAAAGGTTCAGAGAAGGGCAACTAAAATGATTAGGGGTTTGGAACGGGTCCCATATGAGGAGAGATTAAAGAGGCTAGGACTTTTCAGCTTGGAAAAGAGGAGACTAAGGGGGGAAATGATAGGGGTATATAAAATCATGAGTGATGTGGAGAAAGTAGATAAGGAAAAGTTATTTACTTATTCCCATAATACAAGAATTAGGGGCCACCAAATGAAATTAATGGGCAGCAGTTTTAAAACAAATAAAAGGAAGTTCTTCACACAGCGCACAGTCAACACCTTATGAACATTAAAGAAGCCTCATTACATGCCTGTGAGATGGGAAATATAATTAAACTAGCATTTTAATGTGGGGGAACAAAAGGAGAAAAAAATAACCTGTCACTTGCCAAAGGCTAAGCAATGAATGTGTAGCGTTACCAGGAGTAGAACCCAGGCATCCTTAGTCCCCTGCTCTAACCACTAGCTAACGCTGCCTCCTGAGTTCAATCCTCAAGAGAGGCATCATGCTCCAGTGACAGATGCTCCCATATTGCCTGATCTTGCAAGATGCCGAGGGCCCTTGATAAGAATGGTGCTCAACACCTTGCAGGATTGGACCCTCGGGATTTCATTCTCCACTGCCATGCATCTAGGTCACTCGCTTCCACTGTACCCTGTTTGGTAGCATTTTACACTCAAGATGCAGGGCCATGGTGCGTTAGGCAGTTCATATTCAAATAGCAGGAACCCCATAAGAAGTGTCTTTGGTTAGGCTGAAATTTTTTAAGGGGACTGAGTTGGATGCCATATGCACCTTAGACAATCCTGGCTTTAATCAGTGAGCGAGTGACTGATGCTTCAGACAGTCATTCTTTTCCAGTGTCATTTCCTCTCGAAAGGGCAGGACTCACTCATCAAAGCAATGGTTCTGCTAATTCAGGATTCTCAGATCTCCACTCTGTGCAGCCACAAACAAGATGATCATTTTCTGGCTAGATCTGCCTTATTCTCAAGCAACGTCTTCACAGCCTGCCTCTCTTTATACCAAAATAATGTACTGGATTCACAGTTTTCTTGATGTGCTTCCTCTTCTTAGGATATAATGATTTTCACCCATCTGACAAGCTACTGACTAGCTCAAATCGTCTCTTCTATTATTGGTCTGAGAGCCTGCAACTCCTGTGTGAGGGCATACTCCCCCCCCCATTCTCTGCTTTTAGACTGGACTCTAAACCAGCCTTTAAACCTGGACATACAGCTGTGGTATAAGTGCCTGGAACTATACCTGGGAGGAATTTAGCCTAGTGTATTGCATTTATCACACATACACCTCTATTAAGAGAGGGTCAATAGCCATCAAGTGTCTTCTCCCTGCACTCTCACCATCACAAAGAAGGAACACACATTAGCAGTGCAATTAGGAATTGATCCAACACACACCGAAGTCAATGGGAGTCTTTCCACTGACTCCAATGGGCTTTGGATCAGATCATAAATTTATTTGCCTCTTCCCCTTATCTATAATATAATACCTCATAAAGTCTTGTGAACTTCCTGGGCACCATGGCAGTGGTCTCTCGTGTGACTCCGTATCACAGGGAGGTCTAAAAGCAAAACTATCTGTGAAGTCACAAATTCCATCCTCTTGGTCAATATAACTTGAGTAGCTCTTTCTAACAACACAGGAAATCAGGATGCATCTGAAGAAGTGGGCTGTAGCGCACGAAAGCTTATGCTCAGATAAATTTGTTAGTCTCTAAGGTGCCACAAGGACTCCTGTTCTTTTAACACAGAAAATATCTACTGTACCTGTATCTGTAGAAGTGAGGTTTTTACCCATGAAAGCTTACGCCCAAATAAATCTGTTAGTCTTTAAGGTGCCACCAGACTCCTCATTGTTACTGTACCTTTGTTTTTTTACTTCCCCCCCAATTCCTATTTTTCTAAGTATACTTAATCCTGCCTCAAAACAGGAGAGATGGATTAGATGACCTCTTGATGTCCACTCTGGCCTTACATTTCTAGGATTTTATTCTTCTACAAGTTATTGGGTTCTAGTCCATGACTAGAGCCCAATAAACCATAATGCCAAGACATTTAAAACCAGGCGGAACAAAGTAGTGGAGAACTTTTTGTAGGGCACAATCTGGCCAGAGGGGAGGAGTAGGATGATCTAATCTCTGATCAGCTACCATCAAAAGGGTAAAGAGGAAACACCAAGGCATGAAACAACAGGTATCCCTCTAAGAGAAGACCTGCTTATCAAGAGGGAAAAAATCAAGCGCAATATTTTGTTTTAGTGAAACATTTGGCGTGTCCTGTAGAGATCAATGCCAACGTTTCAGAAGGAATGACAGCAGTAGACTATAATTAGCGTCGATAAATCCTTACAACAAGTATATTATGTGTTGAATTATTCATGAGCTACAGTGTTATTTCTGGCATCCTCTAGCCTTCCCCCCCCCCATAACGTTTTTTTGGCCAGACACTGTTTTAACTACTGAGCACACACACACACAAAAGTAGCGAACACGCTTGGGGGCAGGAGATTTCAGTAAGCATTGAGTTTCCGGTTCATGGCAAGGACAACCTTCTACATACTCCATCAATCATACGTCCCACTGACTGGATGGAAGTATGTGCACAGCTTAATTAAGAATGAGGGGAGATCTCTCCTAGGACAAGATGCAGGGTCCTCAGTTTTCTAAACATGTTTTCTCATCATTGAGATGGAGGGTGTCACTCTTTCCCTGAAGGCTTCCCTGAGCTGAAGTGGCTAAGGAAGTACCTGGGAAAGATTCTGTGCCTTACTGTTATCTCTACTCCCTGTACATTCATCCAATCATTGGGATTTATGCCTGTTTATCTAGACAGTGGTGTATTGTTTAGTTAAGCTCCATCTAGCAAAGACAGCTTACTTTTTATGCATTAAAAATTAATCTGGGTTGACAGCCCTGGAAAATGAAGTCCTCTGTTTATTCACAGAAAAAGTGGTAGTGTCAGTTGCCTCTACACATTACTACCCTGCCTCCTGCAGATGTCTCAAATCCCTGTCCTGAGGAGATCATGTCTACGGAGATGGGTTCGGTCTCTGCCTTCCTGCAAGAACTGCCAAAAAAAGATACCATTTACTGCCTATGTGGAGGTGGGCTTTGAGATATGGATGTGTGTTCACTAGGAACTCAGCCCCTAACCTGCAAACACAAGGTACCATGAGTAGTCCCACTAAAAAGAAAAAAAAATCAATAGAATTAGTTGCAGTAGTGAAGCGAAGCAGGTATGCAAGTGTTTGCAGGATTGGGGCCAAGACCAACCATCCAGAGATTAAAAACTGTCCTCCACTACTGACCAAAGTTAGATTCAAACCACCAACCTAGGGCAAAGACACTTGGTTTCAGAAGTTTTCTACACATAGATTCCACTATACACAACTCACATTTTCTTAATAGGGGATTAATCACAGAGGCTGTACTAAGCCAAAATATTTCATTTCCAAGACCATGAGTAATTCTCTGCTTGCATGCTAGGTATGAAATTCACTTCTTATCCCATCGTCCTGGAAGAGGAACCACACACTATACCTGACATGTCTATGATCATGACCTTGTATCCAAATGGCTTTAAAAAGCTTCACTAATAGACTGTGTGAAAATGCACTTGTTTTTGTGAATAACATTGTAACCAGGATATGGAGAGGACCTTGAAGCGGAATCCTCGACACATGCAAAAAGTGACATGGGATATTTAATAACCAGACACTAAATACTCATGTATTGCAATGCCCATGGGTGGGTCATTAGTGGGGATAGAACCAAAGACCCCTGGATCTAAAACCATGCACCTCCAGTGCCTGAGCTAAAAGACCCAGCTCCCTTAGGTCAAATGTTTTTCCTTACTCAAACCTCTATATGGCCCAGTCACTAGCAGGAGAGAGTGCACCACATTACACTAATGCAGGTGTTAGATTCACAACGTTGCTTTTCTATCTCACTTAAACGTTCGACCCTTCAGCAGCATGGGGCCCCCTATGTGATATTGTGACTTGATGACCACACTGGCTGAGGGAGGAGCATCACCAGAGCTGAGCCAAATTTGAATTTGTCCCCCACAGAAAATTCTGACCTTTGCAACATTTGTTTTCCTCCCAAAACAGGACGAAAAGTTGAAATTCCAAAATTTTCTGCCAAATGGAAATTCACGAGAATAAATATTTAGTACAGCTCCGGCTACTAACCTTCCGTGCGAGCTGTGAATCACAACTGCACTGTCTACTCGGCTGCCTGTGCACTCTTCAACCTCACTGCAGTGTATCTCCAACATGAGCAATCTGTGCAGAGGACACATTCAGTTGCTACTGAATATAATTAAGTCTAATTGCAAAGTTAATTGTAGAGGAGGATGGGGGGAAAGATAAACAAACAGCAGGAGATGAAGAAAGGCTACCAGAGTCAAAAGCACCCTGCGCTTGTAACGACATAGTAGGAATTCATTTTCCCTCATATTAGCTGCATTCTCTGTGCACCTACATATACATTAGTTGTCATCTTTCTTCACTTTAGTTATTGATGTTGCATGCCAGCTGCCAAACCACCCCAGAGAGAGGGGACAACCCTGCCAGAAGTAGGAACAGCAGGAAGGAAACGTTATCTATGCAAGCTGACAGCATTCACCTGAACATTCGGACAACCTGGGGCAAGGAGGGAAGGGATGTCTCAGTGCTAAAAAGAGACTATTGATTCAGTGAAACCTCTGATCATGTAGGGACTAGATTTCCAGCTGGTGTACATCAGGCATAGCTCCACTGATTTTGTTTGAGCTACGTTGATGTACATCAGCTGATGATCTCCCTTTAGATCCTTCTCTGGGCCAACCTGGATCAGAGATTAGGCTGGAAATCTCAGAAGAACCAGCTCCGCTATGAGATTTCAGGGCTTCTGCTTCCAGCCAGGATTCATGGGACCACTGTGATCATCTAGTCAGACCTCCTCTGTAAAACACAGACCAGAGAACTCCCCCCAAATAATTCCTAGAGCTGATCTTTTAGAAACATCCAATCTTGATTTAAAAATTGGCAGTAATGAGGATCCACCACGACCCTTGATAAATTAACCATTGGAACAATTACTCTCACTGTTAAAAAATTTACACCTTATTTCCAGTCTGAATTTTTCTAGCTTCAACTTCTAGCCATTGGATCTTGTTATACCTATCTCCGCTAAACTGACAAGCCAATTATTAAATATTTATTACCCATATACTTCTAGACTGTACTCAAGCCACTCCTTAACCTTCTCTTTGTTAAACTAACTAGATTGAGCTCTTTGAGTCGATCCCTATAAGTCTTACATTCCTGTGTTTTGGGAGCCAGGGGATCTGAGTTCTATCCCTCGCTGTCGCCATGCCATTCTGGCCATGATTTGCAGCACAGTGACAACTGCAAAATCTTAGGTGACTGCAGATTTGGTACAATACCTAGAGGTTCTTCCATCCCCACTTCTTTGTAAATGGCTTCTGCTCCTGGTCTGGAAAGTTCCAAGGATCCTCCCACCTGTGGTTCATGATATTTGGTATCAGCCCAAACAGCCCATAATAGCACTATATAACTATATATAGAAATAATCGAGCCACGCCAGGGGCAGTCCTTATAAATATACGGGACACTCTGAATGAAAGGAATGGTATATTACTACACAGAACCTGATGGATTGCCCTTTGCATGAGCACACAAACATCCCCGGGGCAACCATTCTTTCTCTCTGCAACATTAAATAACACTCCACTTGTCAAGGCGAGAGGAACCTAATTCCTGTTTAACTGGGGGTGATTCGTTTTGATAGACTGTTCCAGGCAACTTTGGGGTCTCCTCATACAGTCAGCTACACATCTATTGATGGGCCTGCCCCTGCTCCCCTGGAAGTCCATAAGAACTTGACAAAACACCTGGGTAGGTCTTTAGCGGGTAGATTCTCCTCTGAGACAGTCTCTGGCCCTGCAGACTCATGCACGAGCTCCATCTTAAGCACGTGAGTAGACCCATTCATTCAGCAGTGCTATTCATGGGCTTTAAGTTAGTTAAGCACAAGCATGAATCTTGGCCAGACTGGAGCCATACATCAGTTTTACAACAGTGAAGCGCCTTTAACTTCAGTGGAGTTTCTTCTGATTAGCAGAAGAGTAAGCAAGAGCAGAATCAGGCCCAATGGGCGGAGTGCAGTTCCCTCCTCTGCTTCAGGTGTTAGAGGCCATCACAGAGGCAAGGGACATACTAAGCCATAGACCTACCTAAGAGGCACCCTGCTCTCTCCGTGCAGTACAGCATTAGCAAAACTGCCGGTAGCAGCAGATTCTGGGCGGGCAATGCCCTCAATTTAATCAGAAGAGAGCAGGAGGCAGGGTATTCTCCAATAAGGGTCTCGGACTCTGGAATTCACTCCCTGGCCAAGGGGGATCTCACCAAGCCCAGATCGGTTATCCCTCCCAAGCACACTGCAAAGCCCAACTTCTCTCAGGCTGCTCGTCAGGGGCTGGTTGGGAGTGAATGGTGGCTGACGGGGGTCACAGGTATTAATGGGGCGAACATTCTAAGTTGTACAGTCCTGGGAGAGTAGGTCATTTCTGTTGTACTAGAGTCTGGATTTTGCTTAGGTTTAGGGTGAACTATGCCCAGCTCCTAGAGCTATGAACAAGAACCATACCCATGGAAATTGAACACAACCCATGGCGACCATTCTCCTTTAAAACAGATTTTGGTTAGGGAATCATTATGTTTTATTCAGAAGGACTTTCCTTCCTCCTTCCTATCCTTTTTCATTTTTGTACCTCATTCTACCTGAACTGGTTCCCCCCGCCACTAGTTTCTGGCCACTCTGCTTCTGAGGTCCAACTGCACTTGGGTTTCAAACCCGAGGAGTGGTTGTTTCAGCGGCATCAGTTTGCTATGCTGTTTAGTCTGCACAGCGTCAAACGGGGTGAGAACTATCAAAGGCAAATTTCAGTTCCCAGCCTGGATTGGAGCCATCTCCCACATGCGGAGTGGTGGGAGCCTGGGGTTTGCCTTAACCTGTTCGTTATAAAGATAAGGACGGGCCAGCCACAAAGTTCAAATCTGGATCCAAACGTCACCAAAGTCTGCATTATTTGGCCCTGAGGTTTTGATTTGATCTTGAGTCAGAACCTTGCTTAAATTATGTCCTAGGAGTGAGGCTAATCCATGTCTCAAACAAGGCTTGACCTTGTGGTGAATGGAGCTGTGTAATTACGACACCCTTAACTGTCCACACGTTACATCTTTCAATTTTTAAATTGCATTGCCTGTGTGCAGACCTCAGAAGACAGTCTGGGCCTGATCCCTCGTTGCCCTACACTCTGCGTTTGACACCAGCACACAGCATTTGTAGAATATCCCCCTGCCGATGGAGCTGTCACATTGCACGACTGTAAATGAGCACACAAGGTCTGCACAGGGCAACGGAGAATCAGACCCGGCTACAGTCTGCTTCCATGGAGAAACACACACTGTGCTCTCTCCTGGAGACTTCCCTTTTGGTCTTTCTTGGACTGTCCCTTAACCTAAAACAAAAGCCAGCCCTTTTCATAGGGAACAAGCCCAACAGGCCCCACCCGCATTGACACACCAAATCATGTCAGAAATCCATTCTGCAAAAAAACCTCCAATTCAGTTTAAAATGTCTATAGAGTAGGGGGCCCTTGAGGTCACTTTGTTTCAGAGAAAACCCCTGTCCTTCCCCCAAGAGAAAACAAAACAAACCCTTCTTGATCACCATGTAAAAGCAAGGAGACACTAACAGCATAAAAGTGCCTGGGGTCGGGGGGAGACGACTGTAGTGGGGAGTCCCTCTTTGTCTTGTTAGTACTTTCTCCATGGGGAAACCCAGCTGTTACTATGGCAACCTCTTCACACTGGTTAGTGTGCTGCCTTCCTGCGAAAGGCACTGCCAGCTCATGCCTTTACTGGCAGAGGAGATTTCATGGGGGGGGGAAGTGTGGGGAGGGCAGGTACGGGGTGACAGAAGAGTGGGGGTCAGCGCCAGGCTGTGGGAGAGGGTGGTGGAGGGGAAGGAAAGCAGGCTGTGGAGGGATGGGAATGTCTGTGAATGGGAGGAAAGGAGTAAGGGGAAGGGAAAGGTGCCCATGGAGGGATGGAGCATGCAGGGGAAGGGGTACTGGCTAGATGAGAGTGCGGGGGGACAGTCGGGGGGAGAAAGAGGGTGGGGGAAGGAGATTGTAGCAGGGAATGGATGTGTGGAAGGGGCCAGAGGATGTAGGGGAAAGAGGCTAAGCAGATGGGGTGTCAAAGGGAGGCTCGGGGTGAATGGTGTGGGGTACAGAAAGGGATGGGCAGGGGAGGGAGGGAAAGCAGCATGGGGTGGGTGATCATCATCAAGGGATGCAAGGGCATGTGAGGAGGAGATGGAAGGGCAGGGAAGAGTTCTGTGTAGTGGTGGATGCGCACAGGCTGTCGGGATTAAAGGGAGGGGGTGGAGGTAGCAAGGAGAAGGAAGTGTGCGTCTGCCCCCATCTGTGGCACACCTCTGAGAGTTCAGGCTGTAACTTCCATCTCCAGCACATTACGATCGTAACGCAGCCCGGACTTTAAAAATTCATCCACCAGTAGCTCCCGTTTGCGCAACGGCCTGTTCGCTCCAAGCATGCCAGCTCAGCGAGCGCCTCATAAGTTAATCATATGCTGTCACTTCTCGCTTGTGACGCTGGAACGGGGAACATCTTGCAAGTTACAGCTCAGAGTTCACAGCTTTGCTCACACAGGCAGTCCCCCCTTCCTTGGCTAGGATTTAACCAGCTACCTAGTCACCCCTTGGTGTGAGGAGAAGGGAGAGTTAATGGGCAGGCGTTCCCAGGGAAGATAATAAGTCCCCCTTAATGCTAAACAGAAAACCACACTCATTCTGTCAGTCCAACCATATGAGAGTTCACAGCAAATGGAGCACGGTCACCAATGAATAAACAGTGAAGAGCATGGTAAACCAGCTGGCTTGCTGGTTTTGTGCGCACATGCATGCGCCTGCCTCCTCTATTGCAGAGCATCAGCACTACAACTGCAGCATGGATCCTTACCCTGCTAGCACATAATGGAGGTTCTCCATTCGTTCAAGCAACAGGGCCCAGGCTTATGGAGAAGGGGATCTGAGTTCTGTCCTCACTGCGGGTGTGAAGTTCCAACCGGCCTAGGGGCCTGCAGCATCGCAATAACTGCGGCGTTCCTGAGTAGCCATGGATTTGTCACTTTAAAGACCACCTGTTTAATCACAATGGAGATTTCTGAGTCTAGTGAGAAAGGCAGCCCTCCTGACAAGTCATTTCTATTCTGACATTGGCTGCATGGGACCCCAATGGAAAGGACTGCAAACCAGTTGGCAATTAGTTTAATAGAGATGGAGCTAAACAAATCCAAAAGGTCAAGGGAGTTTGGATCCAGTGTCCCAGGCTGGATCCAGCTGAAGAAGTTGGGCTGAGTTGAGAAGTTTGGGTCTGGACACAGATCTGGGCTCCTCTCTGTCTACAAGCTGTGTGGATCCAGGGCTCTGGTACAAATCCATCTTTAATTCTATTCATCAGTTTGGCAGTAACAGAAACTCAGTTCAAACCAAGTGTCATAAATAAAGGATGCCTCCTCCTAGCAAGTTGGCCAACCTCCTCACTAGCCTCCACAGTGCTAGTTCAGACCACAGACTTGTTTCACAGCCACTTCACAGTCAAGAAGAATGCCCAGTTCTTCTCCTGACCACTTTCACAAGCTGAACCATGGCTACAGTTTCCATTTAACTAAGGCTGATGTGGGGCAAATCAGGGATTATGTGTGTAAAATCTTCCAATCAGCAACACATATGCACCACCTAGACTCCTAAAGAACCTTTCACTCAATGACCTGCAGGGTTGGTGCAGTTTTTGCTGCCCAGCAATGGATCTGTCCAGCTCCTAGCAGATGCTGAAAGACATGGAAGAAATGGTGAGACCTCAGCTTCCAACAGGAATTGAGGGAGCTCATCAACTAGCCAGATCAACAGGATTGTTGGGCATCACATTGACCCTTTGCTCTCTTGCCAGCAGGGAGCATTGCAGAGACAGTCAGTGAGCAGATGGAATATGACGGAGGACCCTCAAGATGTTCTGCTCCCAGCCTAAATTCAAACTAATGTTGACAACCTACAGAAGAAGGTTTAGTACAGAGGGGTGAGGTATACATAGAGAGCCTTGAAAGATAAGAAAATTATATCTAGCTCCTTGGAGACTCAATAATCTCTGTGCTCCATTTTAATTGCACCTGGTCACCTTGTTAAGGGGATATCAGCAGTCTCAACAAGGGCACCTTGGGGGCTTTCGGGCGAGAAAAGGAGCATTCTTGATTTGAAGGGAGACCTCTCGACTCTATAGACAGGGCAGGAGCCATCATCTGCTCCATTCCTAAAGCAGCCGGTCAGTGTTTCATCACGATGGAAGATGCTAATTCCCCATGCTGTGCTGAAATGTGTGTGTGGATTAAATACAGCCATGTTTATCCTAGCCTGAGCAGTTAAAATGCATACAGATGTCTAAAGCCCCCACCACACTCTGAGATGTGTGTCCAGAGAAAATCACTGACAGAGAGAATTTGTCTAGGTCCCTCCCTTTCCCTGCAGAGATGCATTAGTGTCAGTGACCAGAGCTCCTAGGTGGAAAAAGCAGAAGATCAAAGTACTGCAAGTAACAGGAGAGAATCAGGGATATACTGTAGTGGGAAAGGCCTGGTAGACTCCGTCTAGCCCATTATCCCAGGCCAGAGCTGGATAACTCCCTACAGTCTGAGATTTGCCCTGCCTAAAGAAGTCAGGTGATGGGAATTCCCTTGGAAGACTATTTACCAATCCCCTAGATCAGGAATCTAGCTCCTTCCTTCTACTGCTTTTGTGCTGGGGTAACCCATGACTGCATTCAATTAGAGGACAGGATATTCCCACCCCTTTAACCACTCCTTCCCCTTGTGCCCTTCTCAGCCACAGGCTCCCATTCCTGCTTCCCCAGTGCAACTGGCCTGGTGCTAGGCCTGCCAAGCAGTCAGCAGGCAACAGGTTACTCAAGTTCCCTGGCTCTGGGTCATGCATATGCTATTGTGACCAAAAGGCAAATGGGCACAGGCCACTAACAGATGTCCTACGCCATGCTGCATCCTCCACATCTGGCTGAGCCATCAGAGCTGAGCTCGTCTCAGATGGGAGTTGCTGCCCACCAGTTCTCCTCAGACAGGACCTTGCCATTCCATGGTCATCCCTGTGAGCTGGCAGCACGAGTCAGCTGCCCAGCAACAATCAAAAGAGTTGTGTAGTCAAACTGTCCTCACTGGTTATTTCATTCTTCATCAGTCATCAATCATCATCATCATAAAATAAAAACTAGCCCAGAGCACAGTTCAGCCTATGACCACAGGGGGTGGAGTTCTCCATTCCCAAAGCCACCGCTTCTCCTAACTCCCACCCAGCTGCTTCCCTATAACCTCCTATATCCCCCCACCACATGCCCAACGGGGTCATCACTCCACTGACTTGCTCATCATGGCACTCTTGCCTTGTGCCTATCTCTCTGCTTGCTGGAGATCAGCATCTGGGCCCTATCACAGTTCCATGGGCTTTTCCTCAGTTAAAACTAACGCTACAATTCTTGCTTTAATGGAATCCACCTGGACTCTCCCCATGCTCCCCAGTGCCTCCTTATCCCTCCTGACCACTGGTCTGTTGGCTCTTTCTCCTGAAGAGAGGCTCTCTCCCCGCCTTGAGCCACATCTCTCATGGCCTTTGCTCAGACATAAATATACAATAAAGGAAATTACCACCACTAATCATCCAAATACCCTTAAATCCCTATCATCCCCCTGATGTTCTTCTTCAGCCACTTTGTGGTTAAAGGCAATCTGCTGCTCAATGGGAAACGCACAGTTCAGGAGGCACAGGGCAGCATGCTTCTTGCTGCTCCCATTGGTCAGGGTCACAGGCCTTTTGTCTGCACTGCAGCTGCACTGGTGACTGGACACCCTTGGCTGTAATCAGGACGAATCCCCAGTGAGGAGAAGACCATGGAGTCTTCAGTGAGAGGGCCAGAGAGGTTCATTTTATCTGGGAGCCATACACCAAAATCATTGATTTAAAATCCATTCCCCAGAGAAGGTCCAATGGGCAGGTACAGTGCGGGTCACAGGAGCTAGAGCAAACCCTCCAGGGAGGAAAATGAGCCAGGGAAAGTGGAGAGTAGCAGGAGATGTCTCCTAGTGCTGCGATCTGGGATAGTCTCCTGGGTGCTGAAACTCCCTAGGGCCTTTGATATAATGACCATGGGCTACTTTATATATCAAATGGTGCATAAGTCCCACCATATCCTGAGAAGAGTGCCAAGCCTTCCTAAGGGGGTCCGGTGTGGTGCCAAAGGAAGGGTATTTATGCCAGTGATACCTGTCAGCCCTGATGAGAGGTAGGTGCACTAATCTCATCTTGTGAGAGAACAGACCACACCATCTTCCCCCTCCCCATCCGCTAAGGATGCCCCTTTTTCCTGCTCAGCTGCAGGCATTAAGGTGCCATGAACCACAATAGCGATGAGTGGCTGGGGCTCACAAAGTCAGTTCCTGTAGTCTCCACTGACTTAGGACTGGGGTGGGCAAGCAGTGGTGGAGCACGAAGCAGCAAGGAGATAAAGAGGATTCAGCATTTAACATGTGGGTGGGAGGGGCTAAGCTCCAGCCATTATAGGGTATAATTCTATCTAGGGGTGTTACTGACTTTGGAGACCCCCTATCCTGAAGCAGGGAGTGGGGGGTGAAGGTGCTCTCATTTCAGTCTGCAGTCCAAGAAGCCCTGCCGATGCAGGCAGGGTCACCCCTCCCCAAAATACAGCCAGACCTAGCCTGGTATCAGTAGGAACATTGCCCCCAAACAATGTATATCCTCTCCCTGCCCTTTGGCAGCAGGTGCAGTAGCAGAACCTGTCCCCAGAGACAGCTACGTGCCTGCCTCTCAGCCCCCGCTATGCCAGAGGAGGTTGGGATCTGTAATTTTCCATTATTGCTGCTTATCAAGTGTCAGCGTTCCAGCGACCTTCAAGAGCGTCCGTTCCTCTCGTCACGGCTGGGACCAAAACCCTGCCGCCACTGCAAGTACATCACATTGGTCTGCATCTTGTTCACTCTTCAGCATTTACATGGGGGAATTTGCGGAGCAATAGGACTCCAGGCCTAGAGGGGATTGGATGCCTCACTCCTCTTCCCTTCGTTGCCCCTTGCTCTCCACACAGGTCAGCATCTCACTCTAGCCTCTGGCTGGGCTGTCTCTCCTCTCCTTCATTTGGTTTGGTTGCTGCTTGAGGCAACTGTCTTTAGAGCCCAAAGGTTTCCCAGAATCCTTTGCAGCAGTCTGTCAATGTCGCTGCTGAAGCAGCAGGATTTGTGGATGTGTCCGAGGCCTAGCCAGACATAGGGTAGCCACCTAGTTTTTGCAGGATTGTCCCCTTTTTTGGAGGTAGCTGTCCTGGGACATCTGTAAGGGTGCACGCTGACAGCTGTCCAGTTTTATGGGCTCAGGATCATCCTGGCTGCCTGATATTTGGACCACAGAAGCAGTAACCCTAGCTACACCTGAACACAAGGGACAGACTCCCTTCTGGAGAGGGAATGAGGTGATCAGACTATCCCCTGGTAGCGTGGAGCAGACTGGGACTGGCCTATTGATGGGTGACCCTACTGGAGCATTCTCTCCTCTCTCTATTCCAGGGAAGGCATAGATGGCTGTGTACTCAGGCCTACATATTCAAAAATTATCCACATAATTTTGGGTGCCCAACTTGGGGCCTGATTTTTCAGAGGCACAGAGGACCTACGACTCCACTTGAAGTCAATGGGAGCTGTGGGCGCTCAGCACTTTCGAGAGTTAGGCTCTACAGGGCCACATTTGGGCCCTCAAAACTGGAGGCACCCAAAACTACTGGACAATGGGGAACATTAAGGCTTTAGCCTGGCCCTGAAACTGCCCTGTCAACTGTGGGGGAAGAATAATCCGGTGAAAGCAGCAACTCCGAGGGCTGCGTAAACGGGCTCTCTCCCCGCAAGCCAATATTTCCCCTGTGTCCTTCCTGCAACGTTAGAATTTAAATGCTCCTTGCACTTGACTTTCAACTACTCCCCAGTGGCCTGCCTTTAAGCAGAGCCCGGTATATGAGCCAATCGATATTTACACTCCCCCTCTGTATGAAATTACCCTTCTGAGTGACGGATAAGAAGCTTTTATAAATGTCCCATTCACCTAGTCCTATCAGCATCTTAATCAGAAGTCAACACTTCCCAATATTGCTTTAGAACAAGAGCAACCCACAGTGCTGCCTGGAGATGCCTTCGCAGAGCACCTGTGGAGACAACAGGTCCCACCATGAGGTCCTCCACTTTGGGCCACATGTCAGGGAGTATGATCTAGTGAGCAAAGCCCGAAAATTGGACTCCTAGATTGTATGCCCAGCTCCACACCTGGCCAAATATGTGATATGGAAATTAGTAACCTAGAGCGCTGTACAAAATGTTGAGTTAATTAGTATTTAGAAAACATCTTTGAGATCCTTCGTTGAAAAGCACAATGTTATTATTCGATTGAAGATGAGGGTAGCTGTAATCTGCTCCATTTAAATTAACTGCTGGCCTCAGGCTTCTTATAAGTAGCCAATGTGATCCTTGTTTGTGCCAGCTGTTGACATTCCTATCCTAGATGATCAGTTCAGGGGTGAGAAGGAAGGATGGGTTATCAACAAAGCCATCAGACACAAATATAACGAGTTTTTATTCTATCCCTTTGGCTTTTCTTCACCTAGCACAGGCAGACCATAGGATGCATTAGACTCACCCAGTTATTACAGCTGGGAAGGGACCCACTGAACTTCAACAAGTTCATCTGCTACTCGATAAAGTCAGAAGGCAACATGTTGAGGAGTGGTAGAAGGAAACACCAACTATTGGATTTGGCAATTGCAGGATATTGCTAAGGCAAATGGCAGAATGTGACTCAAAAATGATTTGTCATTAATAATAATAATAAATACCTGGTGCTTATATAGCATTTTTCATCTGTGTAAGAACAGCATCAGCCGTTGCACTCTCCGGGATAAAATGATCCTGGGTTGTAAGTCTCATGGTTTAGGGCATAAGATGATCACTGTACAGATCAGGAATTATTTCCTTCCCCCTGTTCCAGCATGGCAGTGGTAGGTGCATTACAGGAATTTTACACAGAGGCATTCAGAATTAGCCACGGTCAGTACCAGGATCCCAGACTAGAGGTACTATTGATCAGTTTGCCATGCACAAACACTATTATTCCTCTGTATTCTCTCCAACTGGTGCTTGTAAAGCCATGACTTGGAAATTCCTAGTGATTTTTAACCCCATCTCCTGCTGAAGCTCGTTCTATCTTTGACTCAATCATATCACTCATTTGCAGATTCCGCATTCCCTCCAAACGCTTTTCATCCTAGTTGCTTGCATTTGACCATTGCGAGGTGTTTCTCTGTAGCAAATTGTTTTCAGCAGTGTATGAAATATGGAGATTTTTCATAAAGGTGATTGAATTATGGTGGGGAAAAAAAAAAGATTTGCAGATATATTGATGGTATAATGGCTTACTTTCCTCCACTGCTATTAGTGGGTTATATTATTCATTGCTCATGAATATTCAGCTGACCCTTGGAATATTAATAGCAACATTTTCAGTTCCATCCCAACCATTCCATGAAGTTTAGCGCAAACTATTATGTAACCTAGGCAAACAAGGTGGGTCTTTGTCCCTCTCTAGTGACTAGACCATGTATAGAGGTTTATGAATCTGCTACTGCCCCTTTGCTAATAGACCTAACTTTTCCGCTCAGACAATAGAGGGTCATGATTTTAGATCCAGTGGCCACAGGTTCAGATCCACATTCAGCCTCTCTAAGGACACTGTTAGTATGACATACAGGAAAGCTTCCTATTCAGTATTCACTATTAATCATTTATTATCCTCCAGCCTGAAAAGTTTCAGTTGCCCAACCAGGGAGTAGAAGCAATATATAACAGGATGTAGGGGACCAATCAATCCTAATAGTCAAAAAGGAGAGTCTGGCAACAACCCATAGGCTGAGAACTGTTAATCTGGACTCTCAAGGGAATACTTATGAATAGTCAAATGAGTTCACAGAAATTCAGGGTCAGTTCACAAGTGATTTGCAAACGGGGGAAAAAAAGGAGGGTAAATTCCCAATGCATATTGTTTTACAATTTAAGCTGCTCAAATATAAATTGATAAAATAAAATATAAGACAAGCATGGCACAGACTCTAAATTCTGTATGAAAACTCACAATGTGGAACAGTTTTAAAAAGTTGCTTTTCGCTCCACTCTCCGGCAGGAGCAGCTCAGAGGCCAGAAGAACAGTCATAGGATGGTAACAATTTGTAGTCCTGGATTTGAACCAGTCACCTTGAGGTAAAAGCTTGCTCCCGCCACTCCCTGAGTCAGCCAGTCCTGCTGCCATGCAGTGTTTGATAGACGTGTGAAAGGTTTCACACAGCTCTGATCTCATGCAAGTGCCCCACCAATATCAGAATTTTTTTACAATAGGAGATCTGATCCTTTTTAAAAGCAGCAGATCCCATTAAACAATCAGATGCATCAGTCAGGCCCCATAAATCAATGTTGGGTGTCAAGTAACTGATGCGTAAATCAACAAAAGGCAAAATACAGTTCTGAAGAAGGTTTTCAGGCTGACTTCTTCAGCTCTAGACAGCAGGCCACCAGCATGGTACTAAGCAAAACAAAGTCATTCTTTGTTAGGCATCCCCACCAAGTCTCTCCTCCTGCAAAGCACAAACCATAGAATCTCACCGATTCCTGCATCAAGCCCAACAAGTTGTGAAAGTTCTATTATCCCTGCTTTTCATCTGTTTCCCACCTGTAGTGACCCATGATCACCCAACAGCTCAATGGCAGAATTAGCACCCAGATCTCCTTGCTCCAGTTCCCCATGCACTATGCTACGCTACCTTCAGTACCAAGAGTTATTGACTGCATAACTTCAATCTCTCCAACAGGGAGAGGGACTCAATGACCTTTTTTAGGGGTAGGGATAGCTCAGTGGTTTGAGCATTGGCCTGCTAAACCCACGGTTGTGAGTTCAATCCTTGAAGGGGTCATTTAGGGATCTGGGGCAAAAGTCTGTCTGGGGATTGGTCCTGTTTTGAGCAGGGGGTTGGACTAGATGACCTCCTGAGGTCCCTTCCAACCCTAGTATTCTATGATTCTATAAACAGCACCAGGGACCATTCAGGGCTGTTGATTCTATCTGCAGCTACAATAACCTGTGTGCTATTTCCCATCCCCTCCCCCTTTAAAAGCACCAGTGAAAGGAGCTGGTGGCAGCCCTGGAGAAGGAAGTCTTGCATTCATCCCCCAGAAAGGTACAGCATGGCTAGTGCACGTCTCCCATGGGTATCTCTCCCTCCCCATCCCCATGTACCTCAAGTCTGGCCTAAAGGTACCATCTACAAGATGAGACTAAGTGAGTTATTTGTGGTCCTTTCAAGCACTTGGCCTCTCTGCTGAGACCAGAAGGAAAAGGGTGTTAGAAATCAGTTCCAGCTGTAATTGGATGATGAGCAGCACCTGAATGGGCTCAGTTGGGACCAAAAATTTTCATAAACTTCTGGTACCTTCTGGCCTGTTTTAGATCAGAGATTAATAACTGTCAAACAGAAGGTAAGTCCTAAGTCCTACCATTCAGATCTGTATGAGCCAAATTCACCAGAGGCTAAGAGGGCTGTTCCTATCCACTTACATCAAGGCTGAATTTTGTCCTAAGTTGTCAGGCAAAGCAGCAGTCTGAGTACAAGGGAGTCCACAAGAAACCATGCCACCGAGAAAACAAATGGGAAAATATTCACGTTGTGTCTTGTGTGGGTTTCATTGCGACACTGTAATTAGAGACAATGCCACACAGTGAGATTTTCCAATACAGGACTCCAGTTAGATAAATCATATTCATTCTATGTGGGTAAAAGATAGCATTGTCGCCAGGCTAAATAGACTTGGTATGCTGTGGCTTCCTCAAATCAGCAGGCTGTAGGAAGCTGTACCAGTTCACATGAGCTCAGCTTTCCTTTAGGGATAGCACTTCTTTCCCTGCAGCAGTTTTGAGATCGAATCCTGACTTGGGTCACAATTAGAATGAGTTTGGGAAGTTTCAGCACAGTCCCTAGCTGACATCTGACCCGCTCACGTACACACAGAGGCGGATTAAGATTCATTGGGACTCTTTGCCCTCCACATACACTCCCCTTCGCATGGGGCTCTGCCCCTTGCTCCTCCTCTTGTGGCCTCCTGGACCCTTCACCTGCCCTGGGCAATGCACCCCAGGGGGCGGGGACACGGACTGCTCTCAGATCCCCCAGCCCTCCACCTAGGGCAGGTGGAGGGTCCAGGGCTCCCCAGAGCAGACCAGGCTCCCTAGGCAGCTCTTACCATAGTCCGGCTCCTGCTTCTCTGGCCAGGGGGCAAAGCCTCGAAAGCAAAAGGAGGAGCAGGGGCGGGATCACAGTTCTAGCACCAGCGGCCCACACACACTTCTACACAGGTTCCGGCACTCCTGATGGGGCCCCCAAATTGGCTGGGGCCTGTGAGTTAATCCGCCACCGCATGCACGTGCAGTAGCCTGGGACAATTCCACATGACTGGCACTCTCTAGCTTAGCAAGGCTCAGGACTTGAAGAGCAGGAAGTTTTGGATGAGAGGATTAAGGTGCATTGGCAGAGCTGTGTGGTCTCATTGTTCTCTCCTGTCCTGTCCTCTCTGACTCCCTGTGGAGTCCCATCTGGCCTGCTTCCCCTCCCCAGTGCCAGGAAACCAATGCCAGCCTTGAGGCCTCAGAGAAGAGACCCGGCCAGCCTGCATTTCCCGACTGGATTTATCACTACTTGCCCCTTTCTCTGCAGTGACACACCAGTTGTGTTCTGGACAAAGGCCATGCCAATTAGATTCTTTCCATTGTGCAGCCAGGGACAGCCAGAGTTAGCTGGTGCCATCCAGCAGATCAAATCCCCTTCTGGCATGTGAGAGAGTTGCCAGTCCCATAGGAATCAAGTGGCACCTTCCTCTCCTGCGCCCTGGATAAATGCTGTTAGCCACCTCCTTCGGCTGTAGGAGAGGAGCACCGAGGAAGTGCAGGGAGGGGGGAAATCAGGAGTGGGGGTGGCAGTGAGGACAGAGGACTTCTGCTGAAGATACACAAGTATTCCCATTGCCCATCACCTTCACACTAGGCTCTGTGTTTTCTCTGACAGAAAAGCGGGTTAGGACAATTGTCTTCCCCACCTACCCCCTAATGCAAACAAGGCAAAGGGCCCTGTTGTTTCAGACCCTGAGGGCAGAGACCACTGAAGACAACACTGATTACAAAGAGCCCCCCACTCTCCGGCTGGCGTGTGACAAACCACAGAGGAGCAGCAGTGCTGCCAACCACGGTGACTGAGGCCAAAGAGAGAGGAGGCCGAGGGACACAAGGGCCTGCTTGTTCGGATTTTGTTTGGGAGTTATTTGAAATTCAGCAGCAACTGGTGCTGGAAAACAGAGTCCACTCACAGCCTCTCTCTTCCCATTCATCCCCGGCCCGGCAAAAGCGCGTGGGGGTGGGGGGGGAAATATAGGCTGGCGAGCAAGAAAAATACCAGTTTCCTCACAATAACGCCTGCCAGAGACCAGACTAGTCTCCCAAGGGGTGGAGTGGGAGCTCTGTCACTGGAGACGTTTAAATCTAGACTGGATAAAGCACTAGGAAATACACTGCAGAAGGCAGCCCTGCCCTGGCCACCAGGAAGGCACAACATGGCCTGGTACTGTAGGCCATCTCCAGCTCTTTGCTAGGAGACCTCTGCTCAGAACCTGCCAGGCTGCCTCCATTCTAAGGTGGAAGCCGATCACCGTTCTCTGCCCCACTCCAAATACCTGTTACTTATTCAGAGGGGCAGGAGTGGAAGCTTACTAGCTAGGGATATGAGGAGTCAGAGGCATTGGGTAGGGGGCAAGAAATGCTACACAGAGACACATGAGCGGTCCATTTAGTGCAGTATCCCATCCCAAACTGTGACCAGTGCCCAAATGCTTTATCCCCCATGTTATATCTGTACTCAGCCAGTGCAATACGGGGCATGAAGGACCTTGCATTATGCAGTACTATACACCAAGATTTGCAGCACAAGGTGTTCACAGTGTATATAGGCTTGGAAGCACTTGATTTTTGCCGGAAAAACATCCATTTCACCATGTAGCAGGGTGCTGCTGCAAGGGCATCTAATTAGCCCCTGCTCAGCCAGCGCCAATCAGGGGAAATAGATTGGGGCTGGGGAGAAGTCTGGTGCCTGGCCTCTGGAACTGGCTGCACCTGTGGGCCTGCTGGTTGAACAGCCATAAAGGCTGGCTGGCAGCCAGAGCAAGGGCAGTCTCTAGGCTGGGGGAGACTCCCTGTAAAAGAGGAGACAGTAAGACCTGTAAAGCTCTGTAAATAGTATCACTGGTGGTGGGATCTTTGTGTGAATAAAAGCCACGGGTGCTGCATCAAGAAAAGGCTCGCAGTGCTTTATTGGAATAGCAAAGAGCTCGGGGGGGGCGAGGAAAGGACCTGGTTACACACCATCAACACAAACCAATGGAAAAAATATTTCTATTGATAACAATCAAAATGTACAGCTGGACAAGGAAAGAAAAGTGCTGCTTGAGAACTAGGAGCTTTTGATTTAAGGATATTTGCTTTGTATGTTTTGTAGGTGACATTACCATCTTTGTTTTAACTTACAAACTTTTTAAAATTTCAACCTTTATTGACATGAAATAATTATTATTGAACTCTACTCTTCTCTGACACAAACATCCCCAATTTTCCACACCTGTGAGAATTTAAATTGATAAAAATAGAAGAAAAAATGCTTAAAAATAAACATTTTTTTATTTTTAGAATTTTGATGGATAATATCAAATTGAGTTCTGCTAAGCCTGAGTATAAAGGAGGTAGAGGATGGAGCTTTGGGGATGAGGTTTATCAGAACTCCATATTGGCAGCCTGGCACTTATCGAATCCCAACTTTAACACTGACTTATCACCTCAGGTGAGTCACTTAACTCCTGTGCCTCAGTTTCCTCATCTCTCCAGTAAGGAGAGCCACCAAGACACAGGAGGCTCCATTACTTCATGAAAGCAACGTGCTACTGAAGTGGGAAAAAAAAAATCAGTGGAACATGGTCGTGTCCTAAGGGGCAGAACTCCAGAGAGCGAGGCCGGGGGTAAGAACGAGCAGAATGTTATAAAAGATGCTCCAGAGAGTTATAATGTTGGAGTGCTCTGGCGGGCACCACAGCAGGGTGACACAAGATTAGCTGTTTGATTGAGTAGTGCAGCATCCAGGTATTTCTTCCTCCTATTGGCAAAATCCTGAGGTTCTTTCTCAGGCAAAACTTCCCCGGCACCATTGGTTTTATATGACAGATGAGTACAGCTCTCAGGATCCGGTGCACTTTTTGCAGGGTGCCCGGGCCCAACGCTCGCTCCTTAGCTCTGCTGTGTCCCCTTCCCCCTTCAGTTTGGCTAAGGAGCTATAAGAACCAGCAGGTTCCATCCTCAGATGAAGATAGTTGCATATTGTTTTAAGAATAGGGGGTCTGTTGGCAAGGAAACGAGTATTTTGCCATCTAGATCCGTCACATCAGAGAGAGAGAGAGACAGAGGCAACAGGAGACTCCGTAATGCATCAACTTCTGCTGAAAGACCCAGCAGCCTGCGTCTCCCCAGCCGGCAACCTTGCTGCTGCCCCTTTCTGTGGCACTTCTCGCTCTTCCACACAACTCGTGTGAAATGCAGCAGAGCCGTCCTTGGAATCTAATTGGGGCAACAGGTGAACGGGTAGCAGCGGGGCTGGAATGACAGAAGCCAGGGCCCCAGCTCCAGAAGCCACTTGAGAGTGAACGCCGAGTGGAAGTCCAGGGATACAGAATTGAGACGACAGGCTCGAATTGTTGCCCTGTGCAAGCCACAATCCCAGCGACTGTGAGCGCCCAGCTTTGTGGGAATCATATGTCTAATGGTTCTCTGGCTACAAAAGGGCTGCACTTTGTATGAAATCGCCCTCCTGGTTTCCAGAACTACTAATGATACTTAAATAGCTCTTTCAAACATCAACTATGTAAACCTCACAACAGCCCTCTTAGGCAGGTATGCGTTATCCTTGGTGTCAGAGCCAGGAATATAACTCACGTGTTCTCAGGCTTCTGCCTCCGAACTCCTCCTGGGCC
Source organism: Mauremys reevesii (assembly GCF_016161935.1). NCBI lineage: Eukaryota > Metazoa > Chordata > Testudines > Geoemydidae > Mauremys > Mauremys reevesii. Next base: position 281,029,194 of record NC_052624.1, on the reverse strand, counting down.
CACTGCCCTGACATCTCTGACTCATGTCCATCTACTCCCCATAGCTAGTTATTGAAAAGATCAGATCGGCTGGCTTTAGAGATGGATAAAAAGAGGCATGACAAAGACATATAAAGAACGAATGGTATAGTGAAGATAAGTGGGGAATTTCTTTTCGCCCTGTCGCGTAACACCAGAACCAGGGGACATTCACTGAAATTGAAAGGCCACAAATTTAAAACCAACAAAAAGGAAATAGTTCTGTACCCAGCACACAACTGGCCCGTGGAACTCCCTGCCACAAGATGGCATTAAGGCCCAGAGATTAGTAGGATCCTAACAAGAATACCAGACTTAGAATAGTGAGGATTAAAAGAATGAATGACAGAATGAACTTTTGGCAAAATTATAAACCCTCATGCTTCAGGAGACAAGGCAAACTAACTTCGGGAGGCCAGGAAGAAACTTGTTCTGGAGGGCAGGTTATCCCATAACTACCCACCTGCAGGGTTCTTGCTTCTTTCTCTGAGGCTTCTGGTGCTGCCCACTGTCAGAAACAGAGTACTGGGCTAGATGGACCCTGCAGGCTGCTGGCCTGTCTCCCCAGTCCAGGAAGGGCTAATGCAAGATCCCAAATCTGTTCAGGCCCTTCTGTCAGGGCACAGTTTTGTCCTTCAAACGTAAGACTCACAAAGTAACATAAACCAGGCTAAGTGAGGTGACATCTTTGATTGGACCAAGTCCTGCCACCGGAGCCGGCCTCCCTCCTGTAGCTCTCCCCTCAATTGAGCCACTTGCTGATTTTTATAATCACTCATTCAGTCTCAGCTGGAAGGTACCTGGTCAGTCACAAATGAAACAGGACCCAACTCCTCTTAAAGGGCCAGCCAGCCTGTGACAAATCTCTGGTCTGATCACTATAGCTGCCTCCTTGCATTCCCTCTCTGATCTCATACCCGCCTACACCACCTCCTCCATACATGCCGCTCCTTCAGTTTCCCACTTGCTCTCACATCTCTGCTCACTTTCTCAAGTCAGTCTCCACCTTCCCTCTCTGATGGCATCTCCACCTCCCTGTCCACAGATCTCCGGTGAAGCTCTGTGGTTTGGACATAGTATCATAGACACAATATCAAGGAGCCAATGCTCATCTTCTATTCACCAACTCCCCCGTCTCCAGTCACCCCACTACTCCAACGTTACCCTCCTCTCAGTGTTAGCTCCAATTCCATTGATCAATCGAGCAGGTGTTAGACTACCTTTCCCTTCCTCCTTGACCCTGCAGGCTTCCCCTTTCAGCATGCTTTCCAATGCTTTGCTCGTTACTGGGTCTTCCACACCTGAGCAGATCTGCCTCTAAAGGAATAGTCATGCTCAATATTCCCTTGTCTTAATCTCATCCCATGACTCCCAGTCATACCCTCTTGTACTCCCCTAAATAATGATGTCTCCTGGGACGTTACATCTTCCCAGTATTTGCAGACAGAGGCAGGGCCTGGCATTCTATCCGTTGCACTTCCCCCATCTAGGTGGAATTCTTTGTGGCCACTTCCCCATATTTAAACCTCACGTTAAAAACCTGCACCAACCTTTTCTAACTTGCTAAAATTAGACACCTAAATTCACATTTAGACCCCTAGAAAGACTGATCTTCATAAGTGCTGAGCGCTCACAGTTCTTATTGATGGGGATGAAGTGCCCTTCCAGCGAAGACACGGATATATGTAGCTACAATACCGTGAAGGTTTTTCTTTTCTATGAATTGACCCTTTACATTTTAGGAGCCTGCTGTCAGCAGCCATTAAAAGAGGCAGAGTTCCCTGCAGACTGTTATAGAGGAGAGATGCAAAAATACATTCTGCTCTCCCATGAAAATGGGATTGTGGCCTCCTCTTGTTTTCTTGATCATTTTGTGTATGGGAGTGTAATGCTGGTGGCCTAACTTCATTTGGTTCTGCCTTTCCTACAGTAAGCGGCATCACCAACTTAAGTCTTGCAATATCTGGTTTTTTTAATGCCCCAGCTTCTGGAGTCATGTGATTATGTAAGAATTTCAGCTTTCATTTAAAACAAAAAACATTTCTGGGCTTCAAGGCTATGGATAAAGCCTGAAAATGCCCAAGTGTAACCTAAAGGCTCTAAAGGCAGAATGCAAATAAAAAGAACCCAAAGTTGTTGGTTTTTTTAATAATGCTGTGATATTTGGGGGCATGTCTCTTGCTTTGTGAGCACGTGCCCTTAGAAATGCTACATGACCATGTAGGTTAAAACAGTGGGCATGCAGTGCATCTTCATTCATTGCTATCCAAAGCAAACTGCATTACACCCTACATTCAGGCCAGACAATTAGCTTCCCGGTGCCTAGGGCTGAAACCGGCCAGGAAGCAGCGTTTCAAGGGCAGCCTCCCCAGGCAGCTAGAGGCATCTCTGTGCACCACTAAAATGAGAACCCACTTTGCCTGGTTTTTACGAAAAGTCCAGTCCCTTCTGTTACAAAGATAGAGTCCACACGAAAAACACTACGGTGAATAATACCACATGGCCTCATGTTTCCGCTTCTAACCCCAATTCTTTCCTCCTGTCCCCTACCTAGGCAGGTTAGCAGGCAGCGTTCCATCTCTAGCCATCCAGCATCAAGTACATCATCATTCCACCAGCATAGACATAACCCAGCCAGCCAGCCATGTCCTCCCTGGCATTTAAAAACACCTCAAATCTATCTATGCGTTGTTTGGCTGGGCAGGGGAGGAGATGAAGGAGGGCGGTAAGAGGGGAAAAAATAAGAATCCCCATGACGCAACAAATCTGAAAAAAAAAAAAAATCTTTACAACCTGTGTTGGGCACTAAATACTAGGCAGAACTCTAAACATAGACTATAAAGTTAGAGAGGCTTATAAATTAAGCCCATTCTGTCCCTTTTAACTAAAAAGTGACCTTACTGTGGAATTAAATGTGTTTTTCATCTTGTGATCTACAGTGCCATAAAAAGTGGCTGATTGTTACACTTCCATGGTTTACAGCAAAGCCAACCCCCCGATAAGTATCTCTGTGAAACTAGATCACAGCCCAGGCCACGCACCGGCGCTTCCTTTACAATTAACTCCCTGCCCTCAATTTTTCAGGGGGGACATAAAGAGTCTGACTTGTTGTAGTGGGGGGCCCTCCTCTACAGAGAACCCCCTGGCAGCCTGGTACAGCACCAATAGTGCATCTCTGCCTCAGTTTCCCTGAGTGGGGGTTTTAATAAGTCCAATGAGGCTTGGATATTAAACAGCACCCCTTTCAGGAGTCTAGTTTATTCAACCCCAAAGGCTGAATGTCACACAAACAAGCCTCCCCCTCACCTTCTCTGGCACGTACAGGGCTATCTTCCAATTGTCCCTCCTTAAGGCAGGGGTTTCCCACAGTTCTCCTCCGTGGAGCTGGGCTGTGATTTAGGACAGCTTCAGGGCTTTAGCCAGCTTCTCCTTCAGGTGTCCTCCTACCCTCAGGCTGGGAGGGACCAGCAGGCAGAACTTCCCCTGCTGCTGTTTTCTCCCTGTTAAAGCGAGGCCCTTAGGAACCAGCTTCCTCCCTGCAGCATCTATAGGCATGTGCCCCGCTAGGCAGGAGGAGGCAGCATTTATGCTGGCCTCTTCTCCCAGCTCTTTCCTTATTGGCTGGGAGAGAGGGGAGCCCTGCCCCACCCTCTGCAAGGCTCCACACCCTTAAAGATACAGTAACAGGATTCCTTTTAACTGCTACTTCTTCCCTGGACCCTTTTCCTCTCTCCCCATATCTCCACAGGCCCTGTTATCAGATCACTCAAAACTCTTAAAGGTCATGTCATGTGACGGGGAGGACTGAACAGTAGGCAGTATGGGTCAGATGACCCCACCACGCTCACCCCTAGAACATTAACTGTAGCATGTTTTTACAATGAGATAGGATGTTTTCCTTCCCAATTTGATCTTTTACCTTATCAAAGATCATCACCAATATTAACTTACTATTCTAGGCAGTGGGCCTAATGGGTAGTGCATTGGATTTAGACTCAGGAGACTTGGGTTCCATTTGCAGCTCTGCCACTGGACTTGGGCAAGTCACTACTTCTCTATGCCTCAGTTTCCCCATCTGTAAAATGGGAATAATGATACTGAGCTCCTTTGTAAAGCCATTTTTCATCAGTAGATTTCCGGTCCTACATAAGAGCTAGGTATTATTATTTATAATACTTTGGGCCAGGATCCTCTAGTCCAGCTGAGCTGCACTCTGCACAGAGCCAGAAGCAGCAAGGTACAAAGCTTTTATATACATATATAGTCCCTTTGTGAGTCCCTGGGACTGGCCTAAGATGTAGCTGGCTGCCCATTGTTCCCTGGGGCCATTCTGGCAGCCAGAAGAGCTAGGATTACCCTTTTCCCTGAGGAAAAAACCCTACTCAAGGTCTAGAGAAGGGGAGACACAGGTAGCTGGATAAACCCATTTTAAGGTCCCTTTGCACTACTAGAGCAGCTCAGAGGAGTCATCAAGGACCCAAGGATCTAGCCTCTTATTTTTACTGACCAACTTTCATCCAGAACAATCAGACTCTTTCTGATCAGAGTTACTCACCAACTGCTGAGAAGGTCACCTCTGGGGTGGCATTCTGGGCAGGGGCGGCTCTAGAAAGTAGGCTGCCCCAAGCAGCGCGGAGCGCTGCGCCGCCCTTCCCCGGTCCCGCGGCGGGTCCCCTCTTCCCGCGGCTCCGGTTGAGCTCCCGCCGGCATGCCTGCGGCAGGTCCGCTCGTCCCGGGCTCCGGTGGACCTGCCGCAGGCATGCCGGCGGGAGCTCCACCGGAGCCAAATGCCGCCCCCCGGGAAACGGCCCCCCTCACTAACAGCACCACCATCACTGGTTCTACTTTTCCCCAACTGTAGCAGTCTTAGCAGAGAGACAAAAGACTCCATGGTCCCTGGAGACTACACTACACTCCCACCAGCAGCGGTGAGTGAGGCTTGTATGGGGCAGCGGTGCGTGCTGTGCGGCTTAGGCTACGTGACTCACGCCAGGGGACGCGGGCCAGGTCTCCAGCTGGTGTACATCAGTCCAGTTCCACTGACTTCAGCAGAGCGATACGGGTGTATACCAGCCGAAGAGCTGGTCCAGCAAGTCAATGGCAGGGGTTAAGCCGAGTCTCCAGAGACCCTGGAACCTTTCACCAGCAATAGATTCACACCTGGGAAAAAAAGTGAAGATTTAAAAAATTACAAAAATAAGTGATTGTACAGTTCCCTGGATCGGGGCCTCTACGCACCACAGCAGCCCATAGAATCATATGGAATTCGCCCAAACTCATTTGAAGTCATCCAGATTTAAAAAGATTAGATCTTTATTTTTGGCCAGAAGACAAGTATTTTCAGTGGCAGTTTCACCATTTTCACAGCCTCAGATAGGGACTTCTTAAAATAAAGAAAAGGGATGGACTATATCTGAACACTGTTCTCAAAGAGCAGCTGGCATAAGGTACTGTGGTTACTCTCACGCAATGCAGATTTTCTCCCCTACTCAGCTCCTTCTACCTGGCATGTCCAGACAAGAATATCAGTTTGGGGGCTTTTACAGATTTCTGGTTCTTTACATGAGATGTTTCATAACACTCCAATACCACTGCTATACTGCGCTTGTGGAGAACCACATAAATAACATCTGAAAGGCAAAGAAAAAAATTGAGATCTAAGCAAAACCAGTTTCCTGCCCTCCTCATTATTTGTATGGCAGTAATGTGGAGAAGCCCCAGCTGAGAGCCAGGTCTCAGAGAGCTGGGTGCTGTACACACATATTGTAAGAGACAAAAGGTGGGAGAAAGCAAGCATCATTAGCATTGTTTTCAGAGGAGGAATTCAGGCACAGTGGGATTAAGTAACTGCCCAAGGTGACACAGAATGAACATAAGAACGGCCCTACTGGGTCAGACCAAAGGTCCATCTAGCCCAGTATCCTGTCTGCCGACAGTGGCCAATGCCAAGTGCCCCAGAGGGAATGAACAGAGCACGTAATCATGGAGTGGTCCATTCCCTGTTGCCCATTCCCAGCTTCTGGCAAACAGAGGCTAGGGACACCATCCCTGCCCACCCTGGCTAATAGCCATTGATGGACCTATCCTCCATGAACTTATCTAGTTCTTTTTTTAACCTCTTTATAGTCTTGGCCTTCACGACATCCTCTGGCAAAGAGTTCCACAGGTTGACTGTGTGTTGTGTGAAAAAATACTTCCTGTTGTTTGTTTTTAAATGCCTGTAGCAAAGCCAAGAATTCAGAGATAAATTCAGCGATTCCAAGGACAGAAGGGAGCACTGTGATCATCTAGCCTGACCTCCTGTAAAGGGCAGGACAACTGAATCCAGATCTCCCAGGTCTGAGAGCAGGGGTTTACCCAAATATATTCCTCCTCTCAGATCTCCAGTTTAGGGCAGACTGACGGAACTACACAAGTGACCTGAGCCATGTCTTGCCAGTTTTACACCAATTTAAGCCCTATAAACACTTCCTGCGGTGCCCTCCCAATCTTTATTGCCAAGGAGTTTTAAACACTCTTCTAGAAAGGGTGCCAGGGTGGCAGAATGGCCTGTGTGTCAAGAAGGATGCAAGGCCCCGTTTGGAAAACCTTGCTGAATAGCATCATTAATTCACAACCTCCCACTGCTGCCATTTGCACCAGAAAGACTGATTTTTCCCCCCATCTACAAATAACTTCCAAGGCAGATTATACTGTCTAATCAACAACAACTTCAAAAGGGCTTAGTGCTAAAATAAAGCCATAGGGAGCCTTAACAATCACCAGCATTAAATGGGAAACAAACAGGGTGTTTGGGTTGTGACTGAAGGTGGGAGATTTGGGTTTTAACAACTCAATCGTGCTAGAGTGGTGCATGCACATCATGCTGCTTGCGTTTTGTAAATCTTATGTAGAGCGAGATCTCTTCGCTACATGTGGAAATTCAGCCACTTCTGGAGTGGACCGTAGCAGCTGTTAAACACTACCCAGGAGTAATTATAAATAATGCTAATTTGCATTCCTGTAGAACCTTCCTACCATGGCTGCTTGAGAATTAGCACAGTCCAACGAACAGGATGCTGGGTTGGGACTCAGGACACCTGGGCTTTATTCCCAGCTCTATCGCTGGGTGACCTGGGGCAACTCACTTTGCCTTAGTTTCCCCTTCTGTGAAAAAGAGATAATGATACTGACCACCTTTGAAATTGTGAAACTTGTATATAGTGTTTTTCCTTGGTAGACTTCAGAGCTAGCTATTAATTAGTATTACTTGGGCAAGTGTCTTCCCTCTCTGGTTCCCCTCTCATTCTATACCTGTCTTGTCAGTTTAGACTGTGAGTTCTTTGGAGCAAGGCCTGTCTCTTACTATGTGCGTACAGTGCTTAGCACAATGCGGTAGCACCTCTATGGATCACCGCAATAGACATAATCTTCTAGCCGAGGGTCTGAATGTGCTTTATAGACACTGAAGTCTTACCCCCGTGAGGTAACTGTTGTAACCCCTATTTCACCAATGAGACACAGAGAGGTTAAGTGACTTTCCCAAGGTCACACAAGGAAGCCTGTGCCAGAGCTGGGAAGAGCTCACCAATGTCCCTACTTTTGATTCTGTGCTTGACCACTAGGCAATATTTCCTTCTGCACAACAGTTTTAGGACAGGACATGAAAAAAATACTGTATCCAACTGAAACTGCTGGGGGAGTTTTAGGTCACGAGAATGCAATGACCCGAACTGGAATATGGCCTCATGCCACGGCCAATACAGCTGCTCTCTCCCAAAGTATCTTGGGACCTTTGACAAGGAGAGCAGTCCAAAATACACCACCTCTCTAGCAGTGCAATATGCCTGGCCCCACGCTGGGGCATTGGTCGGTGCTGGCTCTGAGATAGAGCAGCTCCAGCTACTGTATCACCCACACAATTTCCTGGGGTACCCTTGAATTTTCCCTGGAAGCCTCATCCCAGATCTAACCAAGCACAGCCCCTCTTAGCTTGCATGCTCCATCAAGCTCAAAATTCAAGGTGGAATGGCTGCAAAGCTCGATAAGTACAGTCCTGGCCCAATGAGTAGAGTCCATGACTGGGCCGTCGGCCGGTATTAGTCACAGGCCAGCTGGACCTGCCACCCCTAAGTTGGTCTCGTAGGAAGAACCACAGTGGAGGCTTGTATGTTGTCAAGTCCCCTGAGCTGGATGCAGGCGTCTCTCCTGTCTGCGGTGATCTCCACTAAGACCTTAGCTCCAAGGCGTGGCATCCATCAGGACAGCACTACCGGAAGTCACACAGAGCGCTAGTGCTCCGGGCGAGGATAGCATCTGTTTGCAAGCGTTTGTGCTTCTAATCAGCCCGAGCCTAGCAAATCACCAACAATAGCAAACGCTGTCTCATTTCCCGCCGACACTTGTTGAATTATCATTCACCTTATTGTTCTGCAGCAGATTGACAGGAAATCACTGGCCTGTCCTTTGCCTCCCTCTCCTTCCCTCTCCCTGATCTTCCTGCCTGCTGCTCTGGCACAATGCACAGAGATCGTTACAGCCGCCGGTTAGACGGGGGCCATAATGAGAAACTGGCGAGTGCCCAGTCATGTCCCCAACGTACAGCCAAGTCCTTCTGTTGGGAAGGACCTAGAGATTCTGCAGCCCTCTCTCGGCTAACGGCTGGCATCCCAGCTACTCTTCAGCAGAGGTGGAGGGCCCAGTGTCCCAGTGCAATCAGTAACCAGAGTAGAGCTGTTGCACAGGGTGAGGGGCAGGAAGGCTTCTGGATCCAGTGCTGAGTGTCTGAACACCCTGCCCATACAGAGCCCCACAGGGCCGCCCAGAGGATTCAGGGGGCCTGGGGCAAAGCAATTTTGGGGGCCCCTTCCATAAAAAAAAGTTGCAATGCTATAGAATACTGAATTCTCATGGGGGTCCCTGCGGGGCCCGGGGCCTGGGGCAAATTGCCCCACTTGCCCCCCTCCCAGGAGGCCCTGGAACCCCAGCTTGCAGCAGCTCCGCCAAACGCACAAGCTGCAGGATCAGAGCTGCTGCTGGTGGATCCACCAGCCATTAACCCCACAGAGCTGGGGAAGAAGGGGCTGCCCCAAGTCTGCACTAGTTAGGGCACCAGCTGATGGGGGTGGACTCTCCCCTCTCGCAGCCCCTGGGAATGCCCCCTGAGCCAAGCTATTTAGGCTTGGTCTAGGCAAGGAGAGCTCAGCGAAGGAATTCAGGAGAGAGCTGAAGGGTGTACGGTGATTGCCAGCCATAGCAGGGAACGGACTCCCCCATCACAGGTGAAACATTACGCAGTCAGGCCAGGTGCATTAGTATTGTAGAGCAAGGACTCTGAAGCTTGTGTTAATGACCACTATCAAGGGCAGGGTTAGTCTAAGACAGGAGTGGCCAACCTGAGCCTGAGAAGGAGCCAGAATTTACCAATGTAATGGCCAAAGAGCCACAGTAATATGTCAGCAGCCCCCCATCAGCTCCCCCATCCCGCTCCCAGCACCTCCCGCCTGCTGGCAGCCCCCACCAATCAGCGCCTACTCCCCTTTCCCACCACCCACTGCAATCAGCTGTTTCATGTGTGCAGGAGGCTATGGCGGGAGGGAGAAGGAGTGAGGGCACGGCAGGCTCAGGGGAGGGGGCGGGAAGGGGTGGAGTGAGGGCAGGGCCTGGGGCAGAGCCAGGGGTTGAGCAGTGAGCACCCCCGGCACATTGGAAACTTGGCTCCTGTAGCTCCAGCCCCAGAGTCGGTGCCTGTACAAGGAGCCGCATATTAACTTCTGAAGAGTCGCACCTGGCTCTGGAGCCACAGGTTGGCCACCCTGGTCTAAGACCTAGATGGAGGGTGAGATATGGATGGTCTCAAGGAAAAGGTGACGACACGTGCAGTCGGTGGAGTTTAGCCCCAATGCAGAGTGAGCAGAATCCGTGTTACAGGGGACAGGGCTGGGCTGTCTTGTAAGGTCATGCACTGCAGCCCTCTCCAGCCAGAACCCTGCAGTGCTCTCGGGATCCACTCCTGCCAGCTCCGTTGTTCTGCAGCTTTACTGGGAGAGACTGAAGATGGGCATCTAAGTGATAACCCACCGGACTTACTTCCTTCTAATAGAACCCTGGTCAATAAGCCTCGCAGACCACCAGCCTGCAGCCGGTGAAAGATGCTCACAGAACTATAATGGTTACAGACAGAACAGACCTGGTGGCTAGTCAGTCCCACAAGGGTCCATGCAGGATTCTTCCTTACAGTCCATCAACTTTCAACCTTTTTTCATTTGTGGACCCCTTAAAAACTTTGAATGGAAGTGCAGACCCCTTTGGAAATCTTAGACACTCTGTGGACTCCCAGGAGGTCTGCAGACCACAGCTTGAAAACCACTGCCCTAGGGTTGTCTTCAAGTCAACTTAAATGGCTAACAGACCTTCTGGTCATCATTCATACAGCCCTAATGTGCTTGGACCCGGTTGGGAAGCTCAGCATGGCAGCTGCATCCAAATAGGACACTTAGCCAGCAGAGCCCACATTACTCCTTGTCAGGACTAGAGATCTCTCAGTGGAGGGCCTGAGGCCATGGAGCAACTCATGCCAGGACTCTGAGCCATCTCCAGGCTGGATACAAAAGCTACCTCTTCACCCAGGTATTCCTCAGCGGGATGAGCTGGGTCACTCAACGTGACCCATCCGAGCATGCAGAACAGAGCTATTTGGAAACACGGGAATAGGTTTCACCACAAATATTCCTTAACATTCTTCTCCTGATTTTTTCCATGTTCAAAGTTTCCAACCCACTCCAGGTGGGAGCCATTCCATGCCCTTGTCTAGCTACTGCACCGAGAAACATATGCAACAACAATCATCACCTTGCTGCTACGAAGCCCTTCCTGATATTTTAGCCTTACTTTTCATTTGCTTATTTGACTCCCAAGGCTAATGGACATTGCACTGGGATTTCCCATAACCCTTTGCAGGGTCTGTCTCCTGCTACACCCTCCCGCCACGTTTCAGATGACAAACATCTGTTCTGCCAACAGCAGAAGTGTCTTGATTTTAAGAATCGGAAATTCTGGACTATCTTGCTAATCAATACCATTTTTAAAAATGCACAAAAGCTGTCAGGAGCCATTGGGTCAGTACCAGGTACACAGGATTTTTTTAAAAATTGTCTTTAGCTATTAAAATGTTCTGGACACAGATTAACTGTCTGTGCTCAGTATTTATTACCATTCACCTGCCTTGAAATTGGAACTTCAAGCACTTTGATAAATGGATTGGAAGATTTGCCTAGTTTCACAGAAGTGCTTCTGCGCCCATCTTCTCTGCTGAGATGCTAGCTTGCAACCTCCTGCAGCAGCACTTCTCAGGGAGCCCCTGGGGAGATCTTTATGCTGCCTATAGCAATGACACCTGGGAAGGTGGGAGGGTGACACTCCATAGCTGCATATATATATGATCCCCACGGTCATTAGTGGGGATGAAGCCTGGAACCATCAGCACAAGCCCCTCCCACTGTAGCTAAAGGAGTAATTCCAACAGCTGTAAAGAACAGGTTCTTATCCTGGCAGAGATCAGCCACACGGAGGAGACTCGGGCACAGGCAATAACCCCATTTGTCACAGCTGTATATCAGCTCAAGTCCACACTCTGTCAAGGTGCTGGCTCCATCTATGTAAGTACCAGTTGGCCCAGCACTTCCATTCACAATACCCTAGTAATCTGGAGACTCACAGGGCTGCATTCACTCTTCCAAGAAGGCTGCCTAAATTCCTTGTTGCATCATATCTACTTCCAAAGCATAAAAACAAAGAGATGTCCCTTTAAGGGGGTAATTGCATGTCCCCTGCATACAGATTAGCACTGTGTCTGTTCCATAGGGTTTATTAAATGAGGCTATACGTAAATACATAACTGAAACATAAGAAACTTGGAAGGGCCAAGATCCACCAATTCCACCCTCCACAGAAAGAAACTGATGGTATGGGATATGCCTGCAGTGTTCCTCGCATCAAGGAACAGACAGGAGTTGGCTGCAACAAATAGGGGTTTGGGATGGGGTGCTCACCCCACTCTTGGCTAGAAAGGGTTAATGAGGCTGAGAAGGGGTCGATTAATAGGCTGCCTAACTCCCCTCAGGTGTGGCCTAAGTAATCCGTGATTGAGGATGGAGCTCAGCTGGAAGGAATAGGTGCGGCTGCGATAAAGCCAGGAAGTTGGCTGTAAGAAAGGGCTGCCATGAGGGAGACTATAGCCACTCTCCGGGCATTAGAGAGGGAAAGGAGGAATCCTTGGGGGAGAGTGGAAACCCTGGGGGTCCAGGCTCTGAAGGAAGGTGTGGAAGCCTGAGAGAAGCAGAGTAGGAAAAGGCTCAGAGAAGCAGCAGCAAGGTGGGACACTGGAGACCTTGGCTGCTGATGTGAGGGTCCCTGAGCTGGGACCCAGAGCAGAGGGCAGGCTCCCCTACCAGCCACTGGGGAAGCGGCACACTCAGGGCAGTGGATCTGAACACTGCCTGGAACCGTTCATCTTGTGGGACTCTGATACCCTAGAAGGGGTAACACAGAGTGACCGTCCTAGACAGAGGGCCCAGCTGCAAAGAGGGAGCACACTGAGTCCCAGAGGGGCTGCGGTGAGAGTAAATGAGCAACGGAAGGGAGGTCAGACCTGGATGGAGCTGATCCCAGAGCAGCCAGGAGGAGATTACTCGCTGCAGGTGGCGAGGTGATTTACCTGTGCAGTAAATCAATCCATCAACAGGGCTTTCGACACGAGCAAGCCCATCAGAACCCCCAAGACAGGGTTCCCCTCTCGAGGTTTTTGGCCCGGTGGTTTTCCCTAGCTATCTAGCTCCCCCACTGACCAGCATAGCCAATAAAGCCCCAGGTGACCCAACATGGTCTCCCTCAATCTGACCTGGACTTCACAGTCCTGGAATGGCCTGCTGACTACACCACAGTGTCCCAATGGACACGCTGTCCCCACTGCTTGCATCAGAGGAACAACTCATGAGCACTCAGCCAAAATTCCCTCCCAAACCTTAATACAGAGTTCAGTTCCACCCTTTCCACAGGAGCCAGAATCACTGTAACTACACGTCATCTCATATAGGCCCTAAAACATACCTGGTGTCTAAGTATTTGTCCAATGTGATTATTCTTCCACCCTGTGAATCTCTGGATCCTGTGCATGCCCCTTCCTGTCTTATTACACTGGCTAAGAGATGTGTGGGAATCAGGGCACTCCTACATTCTCCCACGTGTGGTTAGCTTGCAGTGAACTCCACAAGGCTACACACTCTCTCCATTCCCTTCTGCCTGAGCACAGACACAAAGAGTTTTCCATCAGCAATTAACCCTCGGTTCAGCTCAATAGGACTGATTTGATTGTAGAACAATATATGAAAAGTAAAGATTAGCAGGGCAAGCTCTTTAATGCTCTAGGCATCAGTGCAGCTACTTAAAATCAGATTTCTCTTCCCCCTTGGTGCTTGATTAAAGGTTTTTCAGGCTTCCCTCTCCCATTTCCAGATGCTTAAGTGGGGTGACGGAGAGGAAAAAAAAGATTGCTGAAATGACAAGAGTGTGCATCTCAGGTATCTTTGGGACAACAACGTACGCATGGGTAGCACTCTGTGTGAGATAATGCAATGGTTCGGTATTGCTAATCAGCGTGGAATGGTGCAATGGAATTAGCAGGGCATTTCAGTAATAGGCAGATATTCTTAAAAGACTCGCGCTTGGTGCAGAAATAGACTCAAAGGGTCAGCTTAGGTGCACGGTGATTTATTCAAACTTTGCATGGTGGCAAAGTCCGCTATGACAAAATATCTGATTAAAGCAACACAACCATAAATCCCAAGCACCCGGAGGCAACATCTAATGAATAACTGACTTGTATAGCGAACAAACCTGTGCAGTAAATCAATCCATCAACAGGGCTTTCGACACAAGCGAGCCCATCAGAACAAATTTCCTTAGGAAGGTATACTGACCTGGTGAGGGAAATGCAGTGCCAGGAACCCATGGATGTATGTTTCAAAGAAAGGGCATTGTTGCTAAATAAGGGAGCTTGAAACTGACTCCTATCCCTGCCTGAGTCATCTGCAGAGACAAAGGGTAGGGGCTATCAGCCAGTGTATAGAGTTGGGTCAAATGATTACCCAGTGAGACTGCTTTCACCACGAAAAGGGTTATACAGGGCCAGTCTAGAAGGCAGAGGAAGGGCAGCTCGCACATGCATTAAACGTGCCCAGTCCTAGTGCCTTAGCTTTTATAAAAAAGTATCAAGATGATACAGGTTGAGAGCGGGTGACAGACCAGGACTCACGAGGAAAGGCGAAGGGATGCACGTTAATGTAATAAAGTAAATTCATGCTTTGTGTTAGTGTGGTGCCTTTCATCTGAGGATCTCAAAGGGGGAAAAGTTTCATTTGGACAAATTCATCCCTGGTGTGACTCTAGCAAGGTAAATGGAGTTATACCAAGGAAGAATTTAGCCCACCACCCCCATTTTACGGCTGGAGAAACTGAGCCACAAATTGGCCAGAGCCTAAATTAAGTATCCACTGATTTTGGCCACCTCCATTTTTGGACACCCAATCTGTGCCACCTCATTTTCAGAGGTTCTGCGTACCTACAATGCCATTGGACTTCAGTGGGAGCTCAGCATCTCTGACCATCAGGTCCTGTGTGACTCTCAAGATTGGTACCCAAAGCTAGTGGATGCTTTTGAAATGGTAGGCTTAAGTGACGAACCTAACTGCACAGAGAAAGTCAGTAGCATTCCTGGAACTAGAACCCAGTTCTCTCAATGCCTCATCCTGTGCTCTAAACAAGGAGACCACGCTGCCTCCCATAGCGATGATATTTAAAGGAGGAAGCATGATAACGGTCTCTAAAATACTTAAGGGGCCATACTGTTGGGATGGAAAGGACGCTATCTACAACAACAAAAGCAAAATAAGGAGCCAGGGCATCAGCCACGGACAACTTCACACAGCCGAGTTTATCTTGAAAATTAGGATGAATTTCCAGCCAGCAAAGGACAATCCAACAGCAAGAGCAAGACCAGATGAGTGCACAGAAGGGAGAAGTGCATGGACAGGAATTGTGTAACGCTTATCACTGGAGTCTGAATTAGATGACATGAGAGATGCCTTCCAACTCTAGCTTAACATAGAAACATTTCAGAAAAATAGCTTGGCCACAATATCTACAATTGCATGCATACAGAGTGCAGAGCTGTTGCTTCGTAATTCCTGATGCTCACTTGCTTGGGGTCTAACTGATCGCCATATGTGGGGTCAGGAAGGAATTTCCCCCCAGGTCAGATTGTCAGTGACCTTGGGGATTTATCTCCTGCTTCTGCAGCATCTGGGTGTGGATCACTTGCCAGGATTACCTAGATGTATCTCACTTAATCATTTGTCTGTCATTGCAGGAGTCTGTGGCACATAATGTAGTATCCTGTAATACTTTGATCTTACATCCGTTGTCTGGTTTAGGGTGTGGGTGCTGGGTGGGATTGGCGGCCTGTGAGATACAGGTGGCCAGACTAGATGATCCAGTGGTTCCTTCTGGCCTTACACCCTATGACTTTATGTTTCTAGAGCTACTGTCAACTTCTTGGGCCAAATCCATCCATGGCGTAATTCTAGTTAAGTCAGCGCCATGGTTCTGGACCTCTGTCTAGAATAGACTTTCCACTCTAACGGGTTCAGTGTTTTCCTTACGCTGTTAGCCCAGTGCCCATATAGTAAGCACTTCCGTACCGCCTACAATGGAATGTTACATCTCACCACACGGGGGTGGGGGGGGGGGTCAGCCCCCAAGTATGGTCCTGTTGGAAATGATGGAGACTAGTCACACCAAATTTTCATATTGGTGGGCTGGAGGGAACAGAACAATTTCCTCTCAAGAGCTCGGTATTTAATCCTCCGCCAAATACTGTTTTAATCTTTCATGCCATGCTGCCCCATAAATCCAGCAGCATGACTTCATACACAACATCGCTCAGGAGCTCTCTGGCTAATTTCAGGTCAGCTGGCCACTTCCTGATCAAAGCTTCTGAAGACATTTTACGGAAGGTAGACAGTGAAAAAGAAAAAACCTCCCTCTGGTTTAATTTTGAAAAAACAAAGGGGTGAGGGGAACTCACTCCAACCAAAAAAAAATAAAAAATCAGCAAATGATCTCTCATGTTCTCCGACAGAGGTAACCAATTTAAATTTCCATAAAGGAGGCAGTGATGTGTGTCTTTGGGAAATGGAGTCACCAATCAAGCAGTCCTCTGATTTAAAATATTATCTTTTTTATTATTATTTTCTGAGGGCTTCCGGGAGCAACACAAAAGATTATCTCAGTGTAATCAAACTAATATAAAACCCTTAGCCCTTAGACTATCTATAAGTGATTTGCAAGACCAAGACCCAGTGATGAACGGACTGTCTGAAGGGACGTAATTTGTTTCTAATTCTCTTTTATATGTGTTTTATAAAATTCCAAGTATACTTCACACTGTGGTTTTAAGCAGCCCTCTACAATACAGCATCCATGCAAGAGAGGAGGAAGAACTGAGTTTGACACTGCCTTCCATCGCCACGTTGCCCCCTTTTTTTGATCCGAGTGCCTGATCACATTTCAGGTGCCTGGGGATGTTCAGGTTGGAAGTAGGAACTGATGGAGTCAGGTATTCTCTTCGATGCCACCTTGTTTATTTACCAGGACTGTACAGAGTCCTGCTTCTCTGAATGCAGAAGGAACCAACTGCAAAAGGAGCCGTTTCCCAGCTTACAGCCCCAAGCCTCTTTAGCCAACAGCCCCAAAAACTCTCTCTAGCTTTTCCCAGGGTCACAACATGCTCACAGGCTAATCTTTGGCTTTCTTGCCTCGCTCTGATCCCACTTTTTGTGTGTTCTCTCTCACACATACCCACATACGCCTGATCACAATATCCAGTGGACCCCCACCCACAGGGTGCTAGTTACTGGGCAGACTCTGTTAGAGCTGGTTTTAGGTGCAGTCCCCTCGCCACCCTTTTACCTGTCTTAAACAAAGGGCGTGTTCTCACATCAGTTTGACCAAGGTTTTAACTCAACCCATAACAAGGTTTCGCTCAGCTCAGAACAGTAAAGATTTTTGTTCAAAGGACACATGAAGAGCATTTGGTGGTCTCAGCCTAGACCTACATGAATGCGTCTCTGCATCACCGGACCACCATGCAATTTTAAATATGCTGGTACTGTTAGCGTACCCTGTGCAGGAGGAGCTTCATACTGGAATAGCAGGGACTAATGCAAGACAGTTAAGCAGTGCACTGGAAGAGCTGTGTCTGGGACATCCACTACTGGAAGAGTAGAAGATGCTACCAATCAGAATTGTGACGGCTTTGCCAGAGCTGTGTGGTGCCCCAGGACCGGGAGAGCAAGGGGTGCTGCAGACCAGGGTGGTGGTGGCTCAGGATCCTGCTCCCATTGAAGTTAAGAGCAAAAAAATGCAATTGACTGCAGTCATGTCGGACTGGCCCAAGAACTGCAAGGGCTACTGCCGATCATACTGGTAGTGCAATGTCCAGGGGCAGCTGGAATGACACCTTCCCTGTCACGCTGTGCTTGTCTTCAGCTAGACTCCACCTTTCAGTAACCACACACACAGTAGGGATTGGCAGTTAACCCACTAACCTGCAATCCCAGTCTCCAGCGCCGCCTGTTCTACCCAATGAAACATGCACCCACATGCCAAACACCCCCTGCCAAGATGGATCTCCAGACAAGCATGGAAGGCAACATTTCCACAGGGAGCAGAATGGTTATAAAATGGTCTCACCGACTGACACAAGCAAAGCTTTATATAGATATATATTTGGCGGGCTTGGTAGCTGATGCATCCTGCTGTCAGATATCACACAGCACTTTGTCTGCAGACATGTTCTGCTAGTTCCATATAATGCAGTACGATCAATAGAGACTGTTTTCTACAAATCACCGGGCCAGATGCCAAAGCTTTTTCTTTTTGTTTGTTTGTTTTTTAAGACCCACACTGGAGTGTGTTTACTTTAGTTTTCCTAAGAGAAGGTATCTTTAAAAAGGGACTAGTCAGACCCCACCCACCCCCCCAGTGTGCAAAAACCCTGCACTTCTTTCACACCCCTGGAGATCAAACAGGAGAGGTTTGAGCACCCAAGTAACACAGGCTCGGACTCAAAAACGGGCTTTGATTCATTTGTTTATCACTGCAGATTTTCTGCAGGTAATTAATTAGCCATTCATATACCTAGCAACAGGTGGGCACAGGCTTGCCGGCGAAAGCTGAGAGGCAGGCAAGTATTTCATAACAGGCCCACTTCAGCCTTCATAGGCTGGGCTCATTAGAAGGTGAATTCATTTGCACACTAAGGACAAAGAATAACCCTGAAAACACCTGCATTTCTTAGGGGAAAAAAATACATTTGATTTTAGCTTTGCTCAGGAAAAGTCAGTTAACCCCCTTACCACCATGAGCATCCATCCCCCATGAAGAAAATAAGTGCCTGATTCCTGCAAAACACTCGTGCCCATGAGTAACTGGAGTGCTTAGGTGAGTAAAGTTACTCAAGTGAGTAAGCCTCTGCTGGCGTGGACTTAAAACATGCTTCCTCCTTACACACACACACCCCACTGCAGGCTACCCATTTCATAGGTAGCATCTTAATATCAGACATCAGAGGGTGTAAGGCGACAGTAAACTCAAACCATGGCAAAGGGCAGACACGTGCCCACTTAATTGCCTTGGATCTGAAATCTATGCGCAGCCTGTTACACATACAAAGAGCGATTTCATTCAGACAGCATCGCTTCACCGTGGAGAAGAATCAGAACAGATTCTCTGTTTTACAAGCTGATGTTCAAACCCAGGCAACGCCGGAGGGGGGAGAAGCGGCTGATTAAACAGCATCAGGAAAATCTCTGGATGGGGAAGGAAATGTTTTATAGACAGAAGGGAAAAAAATGAAATCGCCTTTGATATTGTCTGTCTCGCTGGCGGGTTTGAAGACTTTCTTATTGCATTTCCAGCTACCATCATCATCGTTCTCTGCTTTTTTAAAGTGCAGGAGAAGAAGCCAATTCTTCAGTGGTATTTAACTTAACCAAAAATGAGACTCGGCCCCCAGGTGGAGCATAACTGAGCCGCTAGCGCCATCTCTCTGCCACGCTGCGTCATCAGAAATAGCTCAATCCAGCCCAAAAGGCCCCTAGAAGATCCCGGGCCAAATCCATCCAAAGTGTAAACCCACTGAAGTCAGCTGAGTTACAGCAAGGACAATTGCGGCTCACGGTCCTTTGCAATGAGAAAGAACAGAAAATGGATCTACACAGCCGCTTCCCCTCCCCCTACCAACACACACACACACACACACAGACACACACACACACACGGTTTATCTGGAGCTGTGCAGTATTAAATGCAGGAGACTGTAATAATCCTTCTCAAGCTAAACCCTGACCATGGTAAATCTCTGGTGGGGTTTGCTAAAGTGGGTTAGAAATGGGAGATTTGGCTAGGTTATTAGCATTATTTTCATTAAAAAAAAACCCAGCACCCCTCTCCCGAAGGGGCTTGCAGGGGTTGGCCTGGATGGCGGGACAAGCAGCCTTAGGAAGGAGCGGGGAAGGCAGACGAAGCGGCGCCTTGCAGTTCATCTCAAGCCTAGATGATGGACTCCCAGCTGCGTGTCCCTCCTGAGACCAGAGGAAGCGAGTTACAAAGCAGGTGGCTTCTCTCTTTCTCAGGAGTAGCTCCTGGCAAGTGCCTTTAGCTCTGAGAGCGAACTGGGGTCCCTCTCCCGCCCTCCAATCAGAGGGGCAGACGCGCCTGGGGAACGCAAATCCCTGATGACTCATTTACCCTCTGTGCCTCAGTTTCCCCATGTTTATAAATCAAGTGGGGGGGGGTGTAATATTTATCTACCTCACAGCGGCGCTATGAAGATTTGCTACCGCCCTTAATCACGTACAGCCATAAACAGATATCCATAACCACGGCACTTCAGCCTTCCCTGGTACCTGCTACGCATCCAGCCATCCGTTTTCCTCTAGCCCTGAACATCCATTTGAAGAGCGCAGACCATTTCAAACCGAATGGTGCTCACAAGCCCAGAGGATTCAAATCGCCTTGTTCCAAACCTGCCAGGGGGCTGGCTGGGCAAGGGAAGGCTCGCAGATCTGTAATTCTGCAAAGGCTCATAGATTTCAATTTCCCAGGTAGTGCTCAACTGCGGGTGATTTGCCAAGGGCCAGGCGCCAGGAGTTCCCCCGCCCCTGCTTGACTTCAGCTCTTTCTATTGCGTCCTCCGCAGTGAAGTAAGTTCGGGAGGCATAATGCGCACTGACCCCGGGATAACTCCGAATGGAAATAATCCCTGCTCCTTGATTAGAAAGTGAAATGAGATCTCTGCCAGCGCCTCCAGCTCCCGGAGCAAAGGACACTCAGCACAGCCTCGCTCTTTCCATTTGGGAACCTACCACTCGGGGAGCGGGCTGGATTTTTAAAGCATTTCACCCATCCTCCTCCTCTCCCCCACAAAGGATTATGAGAAACGTGCCCCCTTCGGATCGACACACCCCTTCCCAGCTGCCCGCATCTACAGCCGCTGCGATTTTCAGCAGCATCCGAAGCAAAGCAGTTCTAGACATTGGCTCAAATAAACTCCCTGGGGAGTGGGTCCCGAGAACCGAGATCGAAGCTGGCGTAAGAACTGCGGGACCTAGGTGAATGTGGAATCGATGTAATTAATATACGTTTGACGGGGAAGGGGGTTGTTTCCATTACAGCCCCAGGCTGCCTCCCACCCCACCAATCCCATCTTTATGCAGCTTCCAAGCTCATCTCTCAGCTGATCTATTTTCCGTTCGCAATAGCCAAAGTCTACGCTCATTATTACCAATATTCCCTCGTGACTCCGTCCTTATTAAAGTCGCTAGAGTCAACTCCACCGCCTGCCTGGGGTAATTTAATAACGCTGCAACTGCCGTTTGAGATCAAATAAACAACTAATCAACAGGTAAAGGGAGAGGGGAAGGAAGGGGGAGACCCAGTTACCAGGCACGAAGTGCTTCCCAGTGTCCGCCTGTTTGTCCAATGACAGCATCCTTCCCAAGGTGTTTTGTCCAGAGATCATGTGCATTTCAGGCGCCGAAAATCGCTTAGTAGCACAGGCAGGTTTTAGCAGCTGGGTTTTGCTCTCACGAGTCATGTCAACTGCGCTGGACCTGCCCGGGTCTATATTTCTAGAGAATTTGAACCTGAGTAAAGCAAGATCCTCGCCAGAGTTGGGGGCTGTTCTGTTATTAGTTTATTCTTCCCTTTGCCCTGATATTCACATTCCTCGGTGCAATTAATTCCTTTGGTTGATTTGCATGAACTGGGCAGTGGTACCCTGCATGAGTCATACATTTGCCTCCCTGCGCTCCAGTCAATAAAAAAGTACCAGCTACCTTGCTGAGTTTATTGAAAACCCGTGACAGAGGCTCCTGCCTCTTTGTATCCAGTAGCTTGGACAGAATCCGGTTGGACATTGGTGGGAAAATGCATATTAATCCTCAGCCTTCTGTTTCCTACCAGCCTTCTAAGAGCCCTGTCTGAAATATCTATATGTGAAGGCTGGAGTGTACCTTGATCACCTCCATCGTATCATCTACACAGAATGTCACGCAGTGAAATAGATTTTAAAAAGGAAGAGGTGGATGGGGAGAGGGAAAGACCGACACATTCTGCTGTTCATTGCCACGCGGGGTGGTTTAGAACAAGGTGCCCTGTAATTAAGCATCCCTGAGGGAGTCTTCTTTTTTCCCCCACAGTGCTGGCTAATTCATGCCTGGGTTTTTAAAAATACTGAACGCGTAATATCTTCAGCAGCACTGGGCACTGAGGGGAGAGGTTTGATCTGCACCCATGTTAAAGGATCGTTTTCTAAGATGTGAGATAAAGTGTTCAGAAGGCGAGGAGCGGGGGTGGGGGGAGAGATGGAGAGAGGGTCAGTAAAGATTTGCGCCTTTTCAAACGATTGCCCGCAGCGGTGCGCCGGTGATAAACAAAACCAAAAAGGCAGGGACGGATGGCTACCAAAACTCCCCTGGAGAGAGAGGACGAGATGGAGGCTGGGGAGGAAAGGCAAGTCACTCCCGCTGTAAGTAAACACAACTGCGATGCCATCACACACTTTGTTTTCCAACCTCGCAGACTAAACACAGTCTGGGGCATGTCCGCCTGAAATCTGCCTCTCAACAACAGTTCGCGCCACGCCACTGGGCAGTTTAGACCACGCTGGCTTTGCAGCACGGGGGCAATCTTTGGAGGGTGCTAGTTTCCTCTTCTTTCTTCCCCCCCATCGGTTTGTTTCATATCCTTCCCCCCCTCTTCCCCGTACGGAGGGGTGGTTCATTTCCCCCGGCTGCGCGTGCATGCCTGCGCCTTTCCTAGGCGCACCAGTATTTTCCACGGCGCCGGCTTGTTTTACCCACCGGACCCGCGCCTACAAAAGCGACAAAACTTCAGATCGAAGGTAGGAAGCTTTGCTTTGGAACTGAAAGGGAGGAGAAAGTATGTGCCCGAGAGAGAGGATGGGCTAACATGATCTGCGCGTCTGGTTCCAAAGGAAACCTCCGATTCTCATTCTCGGGTCCTGCTTTTTTCATTGCCTTCCAATGATTAGAAGCCCCCCACCCTGCATCCAAAGCAGGGCAGCAAGCCGAGGAAGTGCCCCTCGCTTTCTCCCCACCCGGCCCCTCATCAATAAGAAAGAAGCATCTTACCTGATGAACTTTCTAGATTATATCCCGCTCTCCTTTTCTGTCCAATTCCCAATGGAAACCACCAACAAATCCAGGGGTAACCGAACAAACATTTGGCAGCGTGTGAAGTCCTGGAGAATGAGGCAGCGCTCTGGCTCGCTCGCCCTCTTCCCACCCCCTCCCCCTCCCGCCCCACTCGCTCCTTTATTTAAAATATTTAACTTTGATTGAAAAAAAAAACCTAAAAGAAAAATACCTTTGGCGTCTCTGCAGGAAGGCGGCTGGGAGCGAAAAGCAATAAATAAAGGAATCCTTAGCAGAGCGGGGAAAATACAATTAAAAACCAACCAAGGATTAGATCCACGGAGACAAGCAAGTCTTCTTTCAAAAACACGAAAGGGAGGTTCAGGGTAGCTTCCTCACCAGTGCAGAGAGAGAACGGTCCTCCCGGGAAAGAGACGTTGGTTAGATCCACTGGGGTCTGTCTGCTTTTTTTCCCCCTCTTTTTAATTCCCACTTCTGAACCGCTCGCTCGCTCTCCCTCTCTGTGAAACTAGATCCAGTCTGTGTAGCCAGGGGCTGCATTAAGGATTACATCAGGCTTTTATAAGCTTCCCAGATCACACATTAGAGTGAGAGAGGGAGGGCTGGAGGGAGGGAGCGCTAGGAGAGAGGGAGGGATAACACACACACACACACACACACACACACACACACACACACACACACACCGAGCTCTGGAACAGGCGGCTACAGACCGAGCCCCTCCTCGGGCACATTCTGGCACATGCTCCCCTGGCCTGGCTAGAGCTGCAGGAGCCGGGGGAGCGCTGAGAACCGGGCAGCGCAGCCTCCCCGGAGAACTTTGCTCCGCCGGGGATCCGGGAGGTGGAGGGGCGGGCAGTGGTGGTTAGTGCTTGTGCTGTTAATTACATATAAATCACCAAATTCAAGTGTCCTCGTGGTGAGGAGGCCGGGCAGGTCATCTCTCACACACCCACCCCCTCCCGGGAAGATTGCAGCCACAGCAGCGGGGAGGCCGGGCTGGACGCGAAGCTGGATCGGATGGAGCGCAGCGCCCTGGCGGAGAGCGGGGAAGCCCTTGGCGAGGCGCGGGGACCTCAGCGGCTCGCTCGCCCGCCCGCTCTGGAGAGGCGCTTTCCCGCACGCTGGGGAGATCCAGGCAGGAGGGGGGTAAGGGGGGGAGCAGAGCGCCGGGGTAGGGAAAGGGGGACAGAGAGGCGCACCCTGCAGGGTCAGCCTTGCGCGCTCCACCTCTCCCCTTCCGACCCCGCGTCCTCTCCCTCCTTCCCCCCTTAACTGTGTCCCCTCCCCTCCCCCTCTCCAGCATTCCCCTCCCTCGCTCCATCCCCAGAGACAAGGGATGTGCCTGGGAAATGCAGCCCGGGCAGGTCGCCGGAGAGCCAGCCCCGCTCGCCAGGGAGAAGATGCGCCCTGCCTCGGTCCCGGGCCACGGGCTTGAGATCAAGTGCGAGCCCGTCACGCCTTGCCGTGGCCCTCTCCCCGGCAGAGAGAGGCTGGAAGTTTCCCTTGGGGGCGATTCCCTCGGATTCAGGCTCCTTGATTTATTTGCCCCAGGCAGAGGTTTTCCCTGGCAGCAGAAAGGAGCAAAGGATTAACCCTCCTTGCGTGCCCGGCTGGGTTGCCATCAGGCAATCTGAGCGCAGACCGGCACAGTGTGTGCTGGAGACAGAGAGCGAGGGAGACCCGGTTATGGGGGAAGGCGGTTTGGATAAAGGGCCGAACTCTGTCCCCATCCCGTTTTGGATGAAGCGAGCGCTCGCTGGCTGGGATGCAGCCTCATGAAAGAGGGGCGGGGTGGTGGTTTGAGTTTAACCAGCAAGGAAGCTGGAAAAGCTTGCGTCCTCCTGGCACGGGGCTGCCTGTGGATGAAGGGAGGAGAGAGGGAGACAGAGAAGCAGGGGAAAGAGAAGGAAGAAGGGGAGAGAAGGGAGGGAAGCAGAGAGAGGGGAGGGGAAGGAGGAGGGAACGATAATGAGCAATGGGAAGGTTAAAAAGGTGGGGGACTCCAGGCTCCTAGGACATGCTGCCCCCCCCTTAGGCTACAGAGCTCAGAACAGGGGGAGGAAAGGGATCCCACCCCCCTTTCTGCGAGCAGTCTGAAGGGGAACCAAAGCAAAGAGCCTCTGGCCAGGCTGCTGCCGATCCTTGCTCTGGGGCAGGGACCTGTTTCACCTGCCTTCTCACAACAGGAGGCACTTCCCCTGCCACCCATCCTGGGCCTGAGCTACTGGGCAGGACCTGGGCATCTTCCTCCTGAAATGGGAGCGAGGGAGAGAGAGGTGAACAAGCAAGCAGGGCCCTCCCTACGGGGACAGCCCACCAGGGGCAGCCTGGCCTTGCTGGCTGTCATTGGCAGGGCCTGCCAGGCCACTCCCTCCATCCCACCTCCTCAACATGCTCCTTAGACACCTTTTCTCTCCCCCCCCACCCCGCTTTTCATTGTACTCTCTGGTCTCATCTGTGTCCTCCGTCTCCCCCTTTACTCTCCCTTTTCCTTCCCCCTCCCCCTGGTCTCAACATCCTGCCCCCATTGACTTTCTTTCTCCCCTTGTTTCACCCCCATTCCCTCTGATATCTCTCTCTCTCCCCCTTGCTGTCCCCAGTGAGGTTGCTAATGACATGGCATGGCTTGCACAGAAGAAATGGAGGGAAGTGAGCACCAAACACCAACATGAAAAGTGCTTCCAAGCCCCCTTTCTCTGGTCCAAAGGCATCTGTGACACCCGCAGTGTGAGCAAGAGGGCAGCTGTAGGTGGAAAGGTGTGTGTTTAGCTGTCAGGCGGCTGTGCTGGATTAGCACTGGGCCTGCCCAGAATGGGAATTGCACGTCCTCTTTCAAACTATTTTTTTTTAATTTCTTCTCTCCCGCCCCCACTTCCATAGCCTCTCCCCAAAAGATTTTTCTTCTCAATTAGAAGATGCACATCAGCAAAACAGAGTGCTTTGTGGGGAATGGAATGTCCTTTGGAAAAGGAGCTGGCCCCGATGCTGCTTCCGAGGGAGAGAGCCCACAGACCACAAGGCCTAATAGGCACAAAGGGTCTGACTACACTGCATTGTAAACCCATGTCTGTGGGACACATGCTTGTGGACTTGGTGTTTCCAAGCCCCATTGTAAACCAGGAATTAAAGCTGCTGGACCGGGGCCTCGCAGCCATGCTAACATGTCCACACTGCATTGCTCAGACCTTCTGACTTGGGTCTGAGATGCATCCACACTGCAAAATGACAGGGCCTGGACCCAAGTCACAGCAGGGCTCAGATTCTGACCCACCCTCCTAGCAGGATCCTAGGACCTAGGTCCTGAGTACTTGCTGATCTGAGTCAGGCTGATCTGTATGTGGACAGAAGCAGGTCTTGGGCTCAAACCTGAGTCAGAGCCCAGGGTTAGTGCACAGTTACCTAAAGTGGCAAGAGATGACAAAGGAGGCTAGGGATTCCATGTGCTTCATGGTAGCCTTGAATTGCTTGCTAAGGAGAGAGAAGATGTAATTAGAACTGTGACGTTGCACCCCATATTCGTCATCGTAATATTATTATTATATGATTATGGTGTAATTATGATGCATTTTGTACAAGGTAAGTCATGTGAGGTGTCATTGGAAAAGTTATGATTTGCTGAATATGATTATCCGATTTGTATGCATGTATCATTTTTGTATCTGAAGTTATAAATACTGACTATGTATCTGTACTTCAAATATAGTTACACCTGGGTGATGCCCTCAAGATGCTTTCAATCTAGATAACTGGTTGGGAAGGGCTTATTCAGGGCATTGAGCCATTAGGGAAAACAACAGGCTTTAGGGGAAGCTTATCTCCCACCTGGTGAGCCTTCCTGAGAACACTCCAGACAGCCTGAGAGAATGGCTGCTAGGACTCTACAAGGACATGTGATCAGACCACATGTCTCTGGACTCCATCTTGGGACGTCAGTATTTTTCCACAAACTGGTCTGGGAACCAAGCGTTGAAACAAAGATTTCCCATCACATGCTAAAGCTGGAGAAGGCAGGGAGTGACATCATCTGTGGTTCTTCACTCCCCACACAAGACGACACCTGAGGAACAAAGACTGAACTGGGGGAAGTGCTGGATCCAGGTTAACAGGATTTCTAGCCTATGAAAGACCTGGGGATCCCAAGCCATAAAGCAAGTGCAGCTTGTCCCATAAGAATCTGCAGCCTACTTCTATCATCAGCCAGGGTGAGGATTTGCTAGTTCATATCCTATATTTCTAGTATCTTAGACTTAGTGTGTGTTTTGGTTATTTACTAGGAAAATACTATAATGGGGTTCAAAAGGGAGCTAGATAGATTCATGGAAGATAGGTCCATCAATGGGTATTAGCCAGGATGGGCAGGATTGGTATCCCTAGCCTCTGTTTGCCAGAAGCTGGGATTGGGTGACAGGGCATGGATCACTTGATGATAACCTGCTCTGTTCATTCCCTCTGGGGCACCTGCCATTGGCCACTGTCAGAGGACAGGATACTGGGCTTGATGGACCTTTGGTCTGACCCAGTATGGCCATTCTTATGTTCTTATGTAATCTGCTTTGATCTGTTTGCTATCACTTCTAATCACTTAAAATCTATCTTTTGTAGTTAATAAACTTATTTTATGTTTTAATCCAAACCAGTGATCTTTGACTGGAGAGCTTGGAGAAAATCTCTGCTTGGTTACCACAAGTGTGCATTGTTCTCTTCGCATTGAGGGAGAGGCAGATTGGGTATTAAACCTATATACTGGCCAGATTTGACATGGGCAGGACGGTACTGCTCTGGGGTCCTAGGCTGGTAAACTGGTGGTTAGAGAGCCTGCATGTTAACTGCAACTGAGTGTGTCCCTACCTATGTGAATGCTGGTGAAAGCGCAGGCTGGAGGACTTTGCAGCTTGTCACAGCAGCACAGTGTGAGAGGGAACCCAGGCTGGTGGGTCAGAGGGATCAGTGGTACCCGAGTTCCAGATGACACCCCAGGGGGAACCTGTCACAAGAACCCTTTCTGCAAAGTAGCTACCACAGGACAAAGGCATTTGAAATAATGAATGGTATGGAGATAATGTTTATAATTTGTACTGGGGTAGCCCTGATCGCTCCAGTCATGGACCAGAACTCCACTGCACCAGGCACTGTACAAAACACAACACAAAGAAAGTCCCTGCCCCAAAGAGTTTGCAATCTATGTATAGCAGATGGGTAGCACCTCTTCATCCTGTGTCATGAGGCAAGGACTAGACGCCATTCAACAGAGACTGAATATTTAAAACTAGTAAGGAAATATGTTTTCACACAACCCACAATTGTTCTGTGGAACTCCCTGCCACAAGAAATCACTGAGGCCCAAAGCTTAGCACGATTAAAATAAAGAATGGATATTTAAATGGATACCAAAAATATCATGAATATGTTAGTAAGGATTTTTTTTAAAATGAAATGTTTTGGAAGATTTTTAACCCCCGATGCTTCAGGGAATAAGCCAAACCTGTAACTATATGGGCTTAGGAAGAAACTTGCCCAGTCTGCAGGTAATCTCTGAACTACCTAACACTGAAGCATTTCATACCAGCCACTCTCAAAGACAAGATACTGAACTAGACTGACCACTGGTCTGATGATGTTTGGCAGCTCCCATTTTCCTGTGTTACGATTGTTTTTCAAGGGAAGAGGTGAGTAGTTACCACACAGTCAAAAACAGTTTGGTATTACACTACCCATAGGTCATAAGGATCACATTTCGGTCAGGTGTGAGCAGGTGCAACTCCACTGAAATCAAAGGAATTACATCAGCAGTCAATTCACAGCACAGTGCAGTGAAGATGGTTAAAGCACAATTTGGGCCAGTCTGTGCTGCAAGGCCAGGTGTTTAACTGTGTCTGGTGTCACAGTCAGGTTCCCCAATACAGTCTGGCTTATTGTACCAATGGTACCTGAGGATAATGGGGCAAAATGAGCAAAGTAAAATGTAAGATGACAATCAGGAGAATCCTCCTGCAGGCTGTGGAATAATCTCCCAAGGGAAGTGGTGAAGCCTCATGAAGACACTAGACTGGTGACAATGCCAGAGAGTATACTTTAAGGAACAACACTCACCATGAAAGAAGAGTGGAGAAGCGACCTATCAGGGCTTTTCCATCTCCAATTTCTAGGGCTCCCACATCCACATCTGATGGGAGTCACAGAGTGTGCTGGGCTAGTCAGTGCCGCTCATCTGGGATTTTGATGCAGATGTTACTCTGTGCAAGAGCAGAAGCATGGGGCTTACAGCAGCGGCTCCTTAGATTCTGATCCACCCCCTGGGAGCCCCATTTCCCACATGCTTCCTAGGCCATACTGCATTTCAGTGGAAAGGATATTGTCAGCTATACAGATTTACGGGGTAGATGTCTCAAACCTTTGCCCTCTGTGCTAGCCCCCGTTCCTTTCCCCCATAATCTTGCTTCTCTCTGTGCTGGGCATGCGGGTGGAATATAACCACGACATCTAACCAAAATTCTACACTTACCTGGCATTTTAGGTACTATTTATTGGTATTGCAGTACTGCCTAGAGGGCCCCATTGTGCTACGCAGTATGCAAACAAGACAGTCCTTGCCGCCAAGAGCTTACATTTTAAATATGAGAGGCAACCCTAGATACAACAAAGAGATGGCTACAAAGTAACAATGTGACTGCACTGATCAGCTGGCAGCCAATGGTCAGAGAGTGCAACAGCTGCCTAAACATTATAACAAACACCAGAGCTGACTCTGTGCAATAGAGCTACTGAAAAACTTATCAGCAGGGCTCTGTGGAAACCTCAAGCCAAGTGAGTGGTGCCTGGTTTTTGCGCAGCTTTACTCTGTGTCCTACTACCAAGAGGTGTAGGGGAGCCTATTCTCCAGGAACCGTGGGCTTCTGTTCTCCCCGTCTCTCAACACAAAAAGAAGGGGACTTTCCATAGAACTGAAAGGAGACAAATGCAAAACAGATAAAAGGAAATACTTTTTCACGCTGCGTGATCACCTGTCAAAGTCATTGCCAGCGATGTCGTGGAAGACAAAAACTTAGCATGATTCAAAAAGTGCTTGAACATGTATATAGATAACAAGCATATCCAAAGTGATGATAACGAAGGCAAACAAATTATGGAAGAGCAATTAAACTTCCTGCTTCAGAGCTTAAGCCAGTCTCCGACTACTAGAAGATTAGGAGAAACATAATGTGGAGGGCAGGTTATCCCACATCTGTCTAACATGAGGTTGCTTGCACCTCCCTGTGAGATGCCTGGTACTGACCATTGCTGGAGACAGGATACTGGAGTAGATGGACCTCAGGTCTGACGCAGTCTGGCAATTCCTACATTTCTTACAAAGTGGGTGATCCAGCATTTGTTTGGGATTCATTCACTCTGCAGTCCCACTCTTGCTGTTTATCAAGAGAGACTTTTGGTCCCACGCCTCGATTTGTATGTGTGTGAAATATGCATGGAGCAATTTCCAGGCGAGACAAGCTTTATGGAGGTTCCCCCTTCTGGTTCACCTGGTAGAGCCACTGCCTATTCATTATGGCCACATCTACCCTGGGAGCAAGGGGTACTCTTGCACTGCTCCCAGGCACATATAAATAGCAGTGTAGCCACAGTAGCACAGGTAGTGGCAGCATAGGTATGGGTGAGCATGCCAAGTACAAACTGTGAAGGTATAAGGCCTATGAAAGTCCTAGTTCAGACCTCAGAACCTGTGTGCACAGATTCTAGCTGCCATGCAGGGCTGGGGACTCAGCTAATGCATTAACTCCACTGATGCACTAGATTAATAATGAGGGACAGGAGGAAGGAGAATTGCTGGTGTAGGTCCCAGTGACATTTTGAAAGAGGATTACTGCACAGCATTGCAGCTTATAACCGATCGATTCTATCTTCCCTCCAGCAACAGGTATCCCAGCGTTTACACTTGTAATGCCTTGCAGCATGTCTGGCTAAAGATTTTGCTCAACAATTTCCAATTACCTATAAGCCAGGTACCTGTGGCTTATCACCCAAGGGTTGTGCTCAGTTGTGTACAGTACCTCAACCGGAATGGCCATCTGCCCAGTTTTTGACGTGGCTAGCTGGTTTTCAAACCCTTCCTCCAGCTGTTGAAGATTTTTGGTTTGCCTTTGTTTTAAACCAACGTTCGCCATTTTTACCAGCTTTGCCTGGTTCTTAGCTCCCTGCCCCCACAGCAATTCCATGGCCAAGCAGCCATTCAAAAAAACATCAGTGTTAACAATGCCGTGAACCTGACTGCACAGTACCGGCCTCTTCTGATGCTGTCATGTTCCTTTCCAGCCTACTCAAAATGCAGCAGATGAAATCCTCTCTCCCTTCCCTGGATGACAGTAGTTATTCTAAACATCCATACTTTGCACCTACCCAGTGTCCTTCACCGACGATCCCAAAGCACTGTATAAATCATGAATAGGATTATCCATGCAATGAACCCGTGCTCTAGTTAAGTAGGATTATCCCCATTTTACAGATGAGGAAACTGAGACGGGGAAAAAACTAAGATATTTATCCAAAGCCACAAGGTGACTAAATTGTAGAGTCAGGGAGAAAATCCAGCAGTTCTGCCTCATAGTCCCATTTTAACCTCTCAACAACAGTGCCTCCCTATCACACCTCATACACCACCTACACCTATTGCTTTCTGCCTCCCTAGCAGATTACAATGAGCAAAGCTCTAGGGGTTGGGATGTTACATGGCCCCATGGCAATGGTCCAAAGTTAGAATAAGATGATGGGTGAATGCCAAAAGTGTCAAAGGTCTGACTCAACACCCAGACTCCCCCTGCCCCTGGGATATCCAAAGCTGGCCTGGTGAGAAAAGGATTTTCTTTAATGGGCTATCAGATGCTTCTGGTTGAGACAGGAACCCCATGCGGCCAGCCTCTCTCCCCATGGCCCCCTGCCTTTACACAGGGAGCCAGGAAGTGCAAAAAGCAACTGTGGGAAGATGCAAGAATGAGGCCATTGGCCAGGAGGGAAGGAATGATCCAGACGGGATTTTTTTTTTTTAAAGAGCGATGGGCGCAATGCTGGAGGCAGACTCAGATGCCCGGTGCATTCACGTCTCATTTCCTGCCCGGGGGGAGCTCGGCCTAATCCCGCCTTGCTCTGCTCACCCGGCTCTCACGGGAGGCACGTTTCCAACCGCAGCGCGGGCGGGCGGGCAAGGGTTAAATCCCAGGCCACGGAAGCCCCCGGTAAAACGCCCATTGACTCCACCGGGCGTCGGAGCTGGCCCAGAGCCCGCGGGGGGGGACGCCCCCGCCTGCAGCCCTTCCCCGCCGCCACCCCTCGGGGGCCGTGGGCAGCGTCTCGCGTGGGGGGGGCACGTTGGCCCCGCCCAGGGCTTCACACTCATTTTCCCCGAGCGGCCCAGGAGCGCGTAATCGGCGGGTCCGCCGGTGCGGGGCTTCATTGCCGGGCGCGACGAGCGGCTCGGTGCAGCGGGGGCGCCCCGGGCCCTGCCTGCTGCAAATGCCCGCGCTGCAGCGTGAGTCAGATCCACCCGCCACCCCCGCGGCTGCCTCCCCCTCTCCTCCTCCTGCCCCCGTTCCCACCCCCGGCGCTGATTCACGCGGGCGCCGCGCTCCCGGGGGGAGCCCGGCCAGCGGCTTCCCTCACCCGGAGCCGGGGGAGGGGGGCGGCGGACCCGGCGGCTCGGCTTGCAAATCCCCCCGCGGATCCCTTTCTCCGCGGGCAGCCAGCACCCCCCTGCGCTCCCCAGGCTCGGATCGATGCCGGCACCGCTGGTGGGGCCCGGATCCCGGGGAACAACCTGGGCAGATGGGGGCTTGGGCCATGGAGGAGGGAGGTGTCCAGGGGGGCGCGGGGCGGGTTTCTGTTGGCTTTGACTGAAACGTTTCTGATTGAGGCTCCTGCTGCCTCCTCCTTAGGGTGACCCTACAGCCGGTTCGGGCCAGGACAGTCCCCTTTTTAAGCCCTGTCCCGGGTGTCCTGACGCGTTTGGCAAATCAGGGCACTGGGCAGTTGTCCCGTTGGTTCTTGCTCGGGGTGGTGCCAGATGTTGGGGCTCGGCCCAGCAGCGATGCCAGGCAGCTCGGTCCAGCCCTGTATCGGGGGAGGGAGAGGGCCAGTCCTGTGTGGAATGGGAGGGGCTCAGGTGAGCAGCAGCACCAGGTGCTTTGGGTGAACCCCATGTGGGGGAGGGGGAGGTGGGCTCAGGCACGTCCCGCAGGGTATCCCATTTTCCCTTTGGGAAATATAGTCACCCTACTCGTTCTGCTGTCACCCTACCGGCTTCCAAACCATATTTTGAAAGAGAGAAATCAAGAAGGTCCTGATCACATATGATCATTGCAGATCTCAGGGCACTTCTGGTATCTCTCCTTGCCTGGCCAAATCCCAACTAGCTAATTACATTTCACCTCCCTAAATTCCCCACTCCTAATAGAATGTTCTTCATGGCCTGTCCTAGACTGCTGTGAGCTGTTAAAAGATGAGTATGTTTCCACCCAGAAAAGGCTGCATTTCAGTGGTGGGCAAAGTAGCTGCTACTCTGTGAAATTTTGGGGACAAGCACTTCAGGATTCTGAAAGGTCATATGCAAGAAATCCTTCTGGCTGCTCATCCATTTAAAAAAAAATCTCTTACTGGCCTGGATGTGCCATGTACCATATGAAATTCCATAATCTGTAGATGACAGGAGTGGTTTCATTTATTCCATATTGGTTATTGAGTGCAGTGATCAATGGTTAAGATTTTCACATGTAAATTTGTTGTTTTAGCCTCAATTTTTGGGTGCCAACTTGAGATACCTGAAAGGGGTCAGATTCTCAGAAGGGCCAACACTTTTTGAAAATTAGGCCCCTTTCAGGTGTCTCAAACTGGCCTCCAAAAACCATATGCCAGTTTTGAAAATGTCAACTAATCTGTCAGGTTGCTTCTGTGCTCCAAATGAACTCATGCAGAAAAATGATAAAAGACAAGAATGCCATGTCACCTGTGGGCAAACACTTATCTCAAAACAATCACTCCAGAGTGGACTACTCAGTCCTCATCCTCAAAGGAAACTTGCATACCACCTTCCAAAGGTGAGCCTGAGAGTTTAAATTCAGCCTTTCTAGACGCTAAAAATCATGGGCTTAATAAATAAACTAGAGTTATGGTTTGTTATAACAATCCGTAACCCACTCCCCTTTCTTTTGTCCTATGACTGGAGAGATGTTAAGGGCCACTTCACCTTCAATGATCTCTAGGAATATGTCTTAACTACTTATACTAAACAATCTGTTCCACCTTGTATTTAGTACCTTCCCCAGACCTGAAGAAGAACTCTGTGTAGCTCAGAACCCAGGGGTGCAGGAACAGTTTTTTATAGTGGGAGTGCTGAGTGCCAGTGAACCAAACTGTAAACCCCATATCAGATAGAAACCACTTCAAGTGCAGCAGCATTCCTAGTTCCAGCACCTGTCTCAAAAACCTGTGTCTCTCACCCACAGAAGTTGGTCCAGTGAAAGATATTACCTTACCCATCTCCTCTCTCTAATATCCCAGGACGTACTCTGCTACAAGAACACTGCAAACAGAGTTAATCAGTGGTGAATTCAACAGACAGGTGGAGGGCTGAACAGGCCTGGACAACAAACTCCCCTCTCACCATTTAGAGGGGGTCCCACCAGTTCAGAGGATAGATTGTGCTGTCATTGTTGCTGTTCTGCGTGGGGAAACACAATGGCTCAGATTACAGGGTATGAACTGCTCATTTCGCTGCCCTCCCTCTGAGATTTGGAGGCATCTTCCCCATCCCTCCTGTGCATTCCTGACCTCAGAAATCCTGATTCATGCAACTAAACTTAAAGAAAACTTTTTAGATGACAAAGAAATGCATCCTGCTTGTACATCCCTCATTCCAGACTTTTGGCCACATGTTGAAATTCCCAGTGACGATCAGACTGATAAAAATCAGAACATCTTCTCCTCGATCTTAAATCCAGCCAGAAGCCACCATTTGTTGCTTGAGCCAGACCTCTTGATAATCCAACCTATCCAGCACTAGGGGCATGATCCTCAGCTGGTGTCAATTGGCATAGATTCACTGAAGTCAGTTTTCCACTGAAGTCAATCAAGCAATGCTGATTGACACCAGCTGAGGATCATGCCCTAGAAGAGCAGTAAATCTTTTCTGAAAGCTTATTCTGAGTGAGGTTTCCAGCCCACATTTGCAGACTCAAGCAGTTCAGGTCACTTTTCAAAGTCCTGATCCTAGGAGGCACCAAGTGCCGATGCTACAGCAGAATAGCTATGGTGCTGCAGCTGTAACTGATGAAATATAAATGATGCCTATGTAATGCAGTTGCTGGCAGAATTTGTTTGGCCTTTGATTGTCCTAACCAGGAAGTAAGGGCCACTAGTAGTAGTCAAGATCTGGTTAAAACCAGCTCTGGGTGCTCTGCACAGGGCTAACAATAACAGGGTTTTTGGTTTTTTTGCTCAGAAGGTTTATGGGTAGCCAAGAATACCGAGCACCTGGACATGTGATTGGTTCTACTTTTGCTGCAGTGATAAGTGCAGATAGCAAATTGTTATGTTTGTGCTATTGGGCTGACCAGCCTTTGAAATAATAAAGGCTTTTTCAGTTAAAGTGTTGACCTCTGAGCCTCCTCCCACTAGATTGGACACCCCAGGGATAGATCAGAAATTCCAGCAAGCACCATAGTGTAGGCACTTGCTATGGGAACAGAAGGGGGGTTTTCATTGCCACTGTTAATCCACCTCCTCAGGATGCAATAGCTAAATCAATGGAAGAATTCTTCTGTTGACCTAGTACTGTCTATACCAGGGCTTAGACTGATTTCACTACGGGTCTCAGATGTGTTAGTTTTTCACACCCCTGAGCATGGCTGCCCAGAGGATTCAGGGGGCCTGGGGCAAAGCAATTTCAGGGGCCCTGTCCATAAAAAAAAGTTGCAAACTATAGAATACTATATTCTCGTGGGGGCCCCTGTGGGGCCCGGGGTCATTGCCCCACTTCCCCCCCCCCCCCCACCCGGGTGGCCCTGCCCCTGAGTGACGTCAACCTAAGATTTAGGTGTAGACCAGGCCCAAATGTCTACAACTCCCATGGAAATCAGTGGAGGTTGTGGGTGCTCAGCTAAGTTCCCTCTAAGCAGCACGGCCGCACAGCAGCCTATCAAGCACCGCACAGGCTGCCTCTCCCCCAGCCCCCGACCTGGCACGGCGCTCCTCCCCCGACTCAGCCCGGACAGTACCGGATTGATAATGGCGCTGGGCCCATGCTTAGCAGTGACCCCCTCCGGCCCGGCCCAGCCCGGCCCGGCCCAGCGCTCCACTTCACTTGCACTGCAGTCCAGTTGCTACAGCACTGGCTCCTCTCCGGCCCCTCCCCCGGGCTCCTTTAGGCCCACGGGCCCAGGACTTCGCTGCCCCCCCCCCCCAGCCCACTCACTCCTCTCAGCTGGCTAGCCGAGGGCTCCTCTCTCCACCGCCATCACCAGCAGGCAGCAGCCCCGACTGCCTACCTGCGATGGGGAAGTGGGGGCGGAAAGGAGCCCACAGCTGCTGCTGCTCCTCTGGGTGGCCGGTGAGGGACCACCGAAGCAGCGGACCATCACTAGCGGCCCAGGCTGCAGACGGACCTGCCGCAGCCCAGGGAGAGGCAGCCCCGCCCCCCCCCCAACCAGCCCCAGATAGGGGAGAGGTGCCCCTCCCCCAGCCCAGCCCCGGACCTACCACAGATGGGGGAGAGGTGCCCCTCCACCAGCCCCCCCCAGACCTACCACAGATGGGGGAGAGGTGCCCCTCCACCAGCCCAGCCCCCCCGGACCTGCCACAGATGGGGGAGAGGTGCCCCAGCCCAGCCCTGGACCTCCTGGGGCCAGGGGAGAAGCGTCTGTTCTGTGGCCTAAGCCCTGGAGCTTTTGTGGTGGGGAGAGGTACCTTTCCCCCCAACCCAGGTGCTGCTGGGGGGAGTCCTCTCCCTGCCGCAGCCCCAGGGCAGCCTGCACCCCCCAGCCAGAGCCCTCACCCCCTCCTACATCCCAACCCTCTGCCCCAGCCTGAAGCCTCCTCTCACACTCCAAACCCCTCGGCCCCACCCCCGCAGTATGAATTTTGTTATGTGTCACATGTCACCTCCATATTGGGGCACCTAAAATTCATTCCGCACATGTGTGGGAAAAATTAGAGGGAAGACTGGTGTTCAGCACCTCACAAGATCAGGTCCTTTGGTGTTTGCCAGAACCAGCCCCAAACCCAGGCAACTTGCCCGTCACCAACTGTCACAGGCATTTGATCCTGGCTTGGTTCACACACACTCAGTCCGAGGTTGATCCTGTGACAATGATCAGACTTGCCTTGAAAAACTGATGCAGAATTGATAGGACTATCCCTGAATAAGGATGGAAAAGTGATGTTTGTAAAAGTAAATAAATGACTCACCCCAGCATAGCCTCACCACATCTGTGGGTTTTCTCAGAGATAATTATAGCGTACACGGGGATAGGGCTGTTTATGTTAATACTGGAGTGCTCGGCAGACAATCTAACATAGTCTCCTACTATAAAGCACTGAAATTGCTTGGAACAAGCCTTGGCTTTAAGCCCTTTGGTTAGTACCAACATTCAGTGTATTCCCTGATGTTGTGCATTGTCGTGAAGCAAAGCGCAAGCTTTCTCCTCCAGCCAGAGCCCCACTGCTAAATGCAAGGACTTGCTGGTGCATTCTTCATGGCAATGTGCTATTTGGAGAAGTACCCTAGCAACTGGTAGATTCCCAGTGGGTTTCAATCCTGAGGGAACTCTTTTTGGAACCAACCATAGGTTTGCTACGGTGCTGAATAAGACGCTGAGCTGGCCTTACAAGGGTGAGAGGAATCCAAACCGCTCCAGTGGGGTCCTCTATTCAGTTCTGCTCACGGAGCTGGCAGCTGGTCTGGTCTGAGTTGTGCCCCTTTCTGTCTACCTGCGTATGTAGCCATAGTTACCATAGTATCTGAGCACCTCATAATCTTAAATGTATTGACTCTCACAACCACCCTGCGAGGTAGCCAAGTGCTGTTCTCTCCATTTTTACAGGTGGGGAACAGGCACACAGAGAGGCGAGGTGACTTTCCTGAGGTCACACAGCCAGGCTGTGGTGGAAAAGGGAATTGAGTTCTTTTAGCCCCCATCCCTGAAAAGCATGGTGTGCAGAAAACTATAATGCCTATAATGCACTGCACCTTCAAATGTCTTCAAATGCTCCTTGTGTGTAGAGCTCAGCAGCTGTTTTGTTCTCAGGGTTGCTAAAGAGAGATGGGTGTGTACATGCACACACAAACAGTCCTCTCCCAAGGAGTAATGACTTTTCTTGGGGAGGGATAATAACTCAGTGGTTTAAGCATTGTCCTGCTAAACCTAGGGTTGTGAGTTCAATCCTTGAGGAGGCTACTTAGGGATCTGGGGCAAAAAATTGGTCCTGCTAGTGAAGGTAGGGGGCTGGACTCAATGACCTTTCAAGGTCCCTTCCAGTTCTAGGAGATTGGTATATCTCCAATGATTACCTTCTCTCTTGCATCTGTTTCCCTTAATCTCAAAATAAGTATTTTTAGACTGAAAGGACATGTTTTATTCTGTGTGTGGAAACATAACATCATTGCTTGTGCATAAAGCTGGTTCCAATTAGGAGGGAGTTTCTTCCATCCTGTCAAACTTAAATCTCTACAAATTCTGTATATACTTTGAAATGACCAAAACTGAAAGTTTAAATAAGCTTAAGGGACATCGTCAAGTCAAATTAAACTCAAAATCTAAGAGCTGTGGAGATGTTTCTATGGGATTTTTGTTTATATTCTGTTTATTCCTAGGCTAAAGCATTTCCCCTGCAGCCTTTGTAACCCAGCATTGCAGCTAAGATATGGGATGTGGCTATGAGGCTTGAAGAAGATCCTAATAGGAGCAGGAAAGAATCCATTGATTGTCTTTCACGTGAGAACAAGTGATACGGGTAGATTTTCACTGGAATGCATTCAGGGAGACTATGCCAGGCTAGGGAAGATGCTTGAAGAAATGGAGGTTCAGATGATCTTCAGTGGGATTCTGCCCATCCCTAGAGAAGGAGAGTGAAGGCAAGACAAGATTGTGATGATCAACAGATGGCTCAGGCAGTGGTGCTATAAGGAGGGCTTTGGGGTGTTTGACCACTGGGAGGCATTCACGGAGACAGGACTGTTCTCATGGCATGGACTCCATCTGAGTAGGGAGGGAAATAGACTTCGGGGATGAAGACTTGCACAATGGATTAAAACTAGGAACTCGGGGCAGACTGTTGGGAAGTGCTCATGTAATCTCAAGACCTGATTTTAACATTGAGAGGGAAGAAAATCAAGTAAGAAAGGATACAACAATGGAGAAAGGAACAGCAGTTCGCAGGAGAATGGACATTAGGAAGAAAGATAGTGCCAATACCTATGAAGCTAATAGTCAGGTAGGCAATACTACCAATAGAATGACTGTACCTAATTAGGCGAGGAATCTGGGAAAAGCCAAGCAGAAACAACTAAGATGTCTGTACACCAATGCAAGGAGCATGGGTAACAAAATGGAGGAACTAGAACTACTGGTGCAGCAAGTAAAACCAGATATTATAGGGATAACAGAAACATGGTGGAATAGTAGTCATGACTGGAGTACAGAGATTGAAGGGTATGTGCTGTTCAGGAAAGACAGAAATAAACGTAAATGTGGTGGAGTAGCATTGTATATTAATGATGTGGTAGACTGTAAAGAAATTAGAAGTAATGGAATGGATAAGATGGTCTGTTTGGGCCAAAACCACTTTGGGGAAGAAAGCTAGTAGAGATTCTCCTGGGATAGTGCTTGGGGTGTGCTACAGACCCCCAGGATCTGATTTGGATATGGATAGAGACCTCTTTAATGTTTTTAATGAAATAAATACTACTGAGAATTGTCCTTCAATCTATATCTGGGAAGTTAAAGTTTTCCAACAACACACAACTGCTACTAATAATAGTAGGGCCCAGATTTTCCTGGATGTGATAGCTGGCAGATTTATTCACCAAACAGTCGCTGAACCAACAAAAGGCGATGCCATTTTAAATTTGGTATTGGTGAGCAGTGAGGATCTCATAGAACTGGTTGTGGGGACAGTCTTGGTTCAAGTGATCATAGAATCATAAAAGATTAGAGTTGGAAGAAACCTCAGGAGGTCATCTAGTCCAACCCCCTGCTCAAAGCAGGACCAATCCCCAACTAAATCATCCCAGCCAGGGCTTTGTCAAGCTGGGCCTTAAAAACCAGTAAGGATGGAGATTCCACCACCTCCCTAGTAATCCATTCCAGTGCTTCACCACCCTCCAAGTGAACTAGTTTTTCCTAATATCCAACCTAGACCGCCCCCACTGCAACTTGAGACCATTGCTCCTTGTTCTGTCATCTGCTACCACTGAGAACAATCTAGATCCATCCTTTTTGGAACCCCCTTTCAGGTAGTTGAAAGCAGCTATCAAATCCCCCCTCATTCTTCTCTTTTGCAGACTAAATAAGCCCAGTTCCCTCAGCCTCTCCTCATAACTCATGAACCTCTAATCATTTTCGTTGCCCTCTGCTGGACTCTCTCTAATTTGTCCACATTCTTTCTGTAGTGGGGGCCCAAAAACTGGATGCAATACTCCAGATGCAGCCTCACCAGTGCCAAATAGAGGGGAATAATCACTTCCCTCGATATGCTGGCAATGCTCCTACTAATGCAGCCCAATATGCCATTAGCCTTCTTGACAACAAGGGCACACTGTTGATTCATATCCAGCTTCTAGTCCACTGTAATCCCCAGGTCCTTTTCTGCAGAACTGCCGCTTAGCCAGTCGGTCCTCAGTCTGTAGCAGTGCATGGGATTCTTCTGTCCTAAGTGCAGGACTCTGCACTTGTCCTTGTTGAACCTCATCAGATTTCTTTTGGCCCAATCCTCCAATTTGTCTAGGTCACTCTGGACCCTATCCCTACCCTCCAGCATATTTACCTCTTCCTCCCAGCATAGTGTCATCCGCGAACTTGCTGAGGGTGCAGTCCATCCCATCTTCCAGATCATTAATGAAAATGTTGAACAAAATCGGCACTCCACTTGATACCGGCTGCCATCTAGACATTGAGCCGTTGATCACTACCTGTTCAGCCAGGCGATCAAGCCAGCTTTCTATCCACCTTATAGTCCATTCATCCAATCCATATTTCTTTAACTTGCTGGCAAGAATACTGTGGGAGACCATATCAAAAGCTTTGCTAAAGTCAAGGTATATCATGTCCACCGCTTTCCCCAGATCCACAGAGACAGTTATCTCATCAAGGAAGACAATCAGATTGGTTAGGCAGGACTTGCCCTTGGTGAATCCATGTTGACTGATCACCTTCCTCTCCTCCAATGCCTGAAAATGGATTCCTTGAGAACCAGCTCCATGATTTTTCCAGGGACTGAGGTGAGGCTGACCGGTCTGTAGTTCCCCAGATTCTCCTTCTTCCCTTTTTTTAAGATGGGCACTCTATTTGCCTTTTTCCAATCGTCCGGGATCTCCTCCGATTGCCACGAGTTTTCAAAGATCATGGCCAATGGCTCTGCAATCATATCAGCCAGCTCCCTCAGCACCGTCGGATGCATTAGATCCGGCCCCATGGACTTGTGCATGTCCAGCTTTTCTAAATAGTCCTTAACCTGTTCTTTCACCACTGAGGGCTGCTCACCTCCTCCACATACTGTGCTGACCAGTGCAGCAGTCTGGGAGCTGACCTTGTCTGTTAGGACCGAGGCAAAAAAAAGCATTGAGTACTTCAGCTTTTTCCACATCATCTGTCACTAGGTTGCCTTCCCCATTCAGTAAAGGTCCCACACTTTCCCTGACCTTCTTCTTGTTGCTAACTTATCTGTAGAAAGCCTTCTTGTTACCCTTCACATCCCTTGCTTGCTGCAACTCCAATTGTGCCTTGGCCTTCCTGATTACACCCCTGCATGCTCGAGCAATATCATGAGCTAATTCAGTTTAAACTAAATGGAAGATAAACAAAAATAGATCTGCAACTTTGTCCAAAGGACAAACTTAAAAAAGAAAAAGGAATTAGCTAGGAAAGTGGACAGGGCTGAAGTACTCAAGGATCTGAATGTGGAGGAGGCTTGGAATTACTTTGTCAAAATTGCAGAAATGTTCAGAAGCCTTCATCCCAAGCCAGGGTGGGAAATTCGTAGGGAAAAAGTTGAAGACCAAGCTGGATGAGCAAGTTTCTCAACCAGGCGATTAAGAGAAAGCTGAAAGTCTAGAAGGAATGGAAGATGGGATGGATCAGAAAGGAAAGCTACTTCTTGGAGGTCAGAAAATGTCAGGATGAAGTGAGAACTGCCAAGCCATGCAGAGTTGGATCTTCCAAAAGGAATTAAAACCCATAATAAAAGGTTCTATAGCCATAACAATAAAAAGAAAACAAAGAAAGAAGAAGTGGGGCCACTAAACACTGAGGATGGGGGTGGAGATTAAAGATAATCTAGGCATGGCCCAACACCTGAACAAATACTTTGCCTACATTTTTAATGAGGCTAATGAAGAGCTTAGAGGTAGAGGCAGGGTGGCTAATGAGAATGAGGATATGGAAATCGAAATTACCACATCTGAGATGGAATCCATATTCAAACAGTTTAATGGGATTAAATCGAGGGGCCTGGATAATCTCCATCCAAGAATATTAGAGGAACTGGCACATGAAATTGCAAGACCAATAGCAAGGATTTTTAATGAATATGTAAATTTGAGAGTCGTACCCTTTGCCTGGAGAATTGCTAATATAGTTCCTATTCTTAAGAAAGAGAAAAAAGGTTATCCAGGAAACTACAGGCCTGTTAGTTTGACCTCAATTGTATGCAAGGTCTTGGAACAAATTTTGAAACAGAAAATAGTCAAGGACATAGAGGTAAATGGTAATTGGGATAAAATACAACATGGTTTTACAAAAGGTAGATCATGCCGGACCAACCTGCTCTCCTTCTTTGAGCAGATAACTGATTTATTAGACAAAGGAAATGCAGTAGATCTAATTTACCTGGATGTCAGTAAGGCATCTGATACAATTGCACATGGGAAATAGTAATTAAATTGGAGAAGGTGGGGATTAATATGAGAATTGAAAGGTTGATAAATGTGATGGGGCGTCTGCCCCACACTGGCAGAAAAGGGGTTCTAAGCAGCCCTGGGGAGGCTGTGCAGGAGGCAGCCAATCACAGAAGGGTTTATAGAAGCAGCCAATAGGGTGGGGCTGGCCCATATAAGAAGGGCTGCAGAACAGAGCAGAGTCAGTTACTTCCTGGAGCTTGAGAAGGGCGGAGGACTGGCTGCCTTGCAGGCAGAGGGTAGCAAGCACCCTGGGCAGAGCCATGCTGCAGGCAGAGACCCAGAGAGATAAAGGCAGCTCCTGGCAGGCTGCAGGGATCTGCAGACTGAGGCCCTGATACAAAGGCAAAGAGGGTGCTGGAGCCACAGGGGAAGTGGCTGGACCATGGACTGCAGTTTGCCA
This sequence comes from Mauremys reevesii, assembly GCF_016161935.1. Lineage (NCBI taxonomy): Eukaryota > Metazoa > Chordata > Testudines > Geoemydidae > Mauremys > Mauremys reevesii. The sequence continues at coordinate 280,985,846 of NC_052624.1, read as the reverse complement.
CTGAAGGAAGTGGCTGGACAGTAGATTGCAGGTCCCCCTGGAAAGGGGGGATCATAGAGTGTGGCACAGCCAGAGGGCAGTGTTACTGAAGAAGACCCCATGGTCCTGGGAGATGTGAGTCCAGGAACAGAAATGACAAGGCACTGTCAGAAAAAGGCGCAGTGCTAATTCCCGGGACAACCAGCAGGAGGTGCCACAGTGGTGAGTCACGCCCCATCACAATAAGGAACTCGTTAAATGGGAGACTACAATGGGTCATACTGAAAGGTGAACTGTCAGGCTGGAGGGAGGTTACTAGTGGAGTACCTCAGGGATCGGTATTGGGACCAATCTTATTTAACATTTTTATTAGTGACTTTGGCACAAAAAGTGGGAGTGTGCTAATAAAATTTGCAGATGACACAATTGGGAGGTGTTGCCAATATGGAGGAGGATCGGAATATCATACAAGAAGATCTGGATGACCTTGAAAACTGGAGCAATAGAAATGGGATGAAATGTAATTAGTGCAAAGTCATGCACTTCGGGACTAACAACAAGAATTTTTGCTATAAGTATAAGTATCAGTTGGAAGCGACAGAGGAGAAGAAAGACTTGAGTGTATTGGTTGATCACAAAATGACTATGAGCCACCAATGTGATGTGGCTGTGAAAAAGGCGAATACAGTCCTAGGATGCATCAGGCAAGGTATTTCCAGGGGAGACAGGGAAGTGTTAGTACCATTATAAAAGGCACTGGTGAGACCTCATCTGGAATACTGTGTGCAGTTCTGGTCTCCCATGTTTAAGAAGGATGAATTCAAACTGGAACAGGTACAGAGAAGGGCTACTAGGATGATCCAAGGAATGGAAAACCTACCTTATAAGAGGAGACCACGTAGTCCATATTAGGGATGTATAGAGGCCCCATGTCCCTCATAACCAAGCAGCTCACAATCTTTGATTTATCACCACATCCTTTCTGTCAAGAAGGAAGGCGCTAGTATCTCTGTGTCTCAGTTCCCCATCTGTAATATAGAGAGGTTAAATGACTTACCCAAGGTCCCACAGTAAGTCTGTGGCAGAGCAGGGTCCCAAGTCCCAAGCTAGTACCCCAGCCACCTCTCACATGGCATAGATTGTGGAAAAACAGATCTATTAAAAACAAAACACTTAATAGTCTGAAGTGCTATTAGTCAATAAAATGTATTTAAAAATAAATAGGGTGTTCTGAATGCGACATAGTCCCTTTAATGCTGTTCTGCATTGTGCATTTACTTCAAGGAAGCCGAAAAATATTCTAAAACCATTGTGTGTGATCTTGGGAAATACAGATGAAAATACAGTGAAATACACCTCCTCCTCCCTCTCCCCCAGTATGTGAAGAAGACCACACCCCCTAAAACCGCTTGTCCTCCCATTTGGGTAAGACAGGTTCTTAAGGTCTTAAGCATGTTGCTTAAAGGCTGTTGGAAAATTCGGAGCTAGGTCTGAGAGGAGTGTAAGAACCATTTACGTTCCATTTGTTCAGGGAAAAGCTGCTTATCTGCTTTGGAAAACAGGGGCCTAAGGAGATTAATACAGAGAACAATCCTGAACTAGAAGAGTGGGGATACAGCAGATGACCCAGGAGGCCCTTTATAGCCCCATGAGCATGTGTGATTCTATGACCCGCCATGGAAAATATGACCTCTTAAAAGCCCTGTATTCTAATGGCATTTGTCCCCTCCTTGGTCCATTAGTGACATTTGTATCTCACAGCAACACTTTCCTAGTTAAGGAGATCCTGTCTCTCGCAGGCTGATACAATACAGAATTGATTTTAAACTGGTTTCTTTATAGAGACAGGAGTATTTTAAAATCAAGATCAGACTTTACAATCAACCAATAAAAAGCATAAAAACAAATTTCCTCCCCTTTTGACTCCCCCCCCCCCCGCCCCGACACCATTGCATGAGACACAAAAGCATGTACCTGAATGGTTAAAGATTGTGGCCAGATCCTCAGCTGGAGGAAACCAGCATAACTTCACTGAAGTCAAAGCTATACCAGTTTTTACCAGCTGAGGATCTGGCCTGCACACGCATGCAGACATGCACAATAATACACACACTTGATGATGGTTGGGTTGGGTAGATTTGGCGAGAGCTGATTTTAGGTTATTGATCTAAGTCACTGGTTCCCAAACTGGGGTTCGTGAAATGTTACAGGGGGTTCTCAGGAAAAAATTCCCTAATGGCGGACAGAGCTGTCCCTAGGACCCTGGGCAGCACGGGGCCAGCAGCCCGGAGCCCCTGGACTTCCAAGAGCTAAGCAGATCAAAGCAAACATCTCTATCACACTGAGGAGATTTCAACTTCAAGACTCCTTATAAGACATGGAAAGGGAGGTGGATATTTTTCGCTGTTTTTAAAATTAAATAGGCAGCTAGTGTTGTTTTTAAAATTATTATGTAACATGCGGTGTTTGCCTGGACTGCCCAAGACCTGAATGCTTGTGTAGGAGGAACTCTTTGAGTTGGCTTCTAAAATACCTTCATGCTGTTTCACATCTGATACTCCTTGATGAAACATAGGAGCCTTGTCTTATAACAGACTAATACAAAGTGATACAAGGTACAAAAGTGAGGTCTTGGAAGAGTGTTGCCATTTTCATAATGAAATAAAAATACTGTAATGATAAATAATAATAATAAATAGTGTGTAATAAGTGTGTCATAAAAACAAATTTTATATTTCCAAGATCACTGCTTTTATAATTTATACTCAGGTAAAAGAGAAAATCCCTGGAAATATTCATTTTTAGGAGGGGGTTCGCGAGACTTGACATTTTAGTGAAAAGTTGTTAAAGTTTGAGAACCACTGATCTAGGGGGATGTGGATCCATCATTAACCAATGCACTAACTAATCCATGGGTTCTCAGCCAGTCGGCACTTCCCACATTGCTAAAAGGGAGGGTAGTCCCTGATAGATGGGAAGGGTGTCCCAGGGGTATCCTGGCCCGGAAAAGGTTGAGAACCCATTAGACCTGTGACTGTCTTATTGTTACCATCCTTACCAGACCTCTTCCAGGCCTGTTCTCCTTTTGTTCATCGCCCCCATCGCTTGTTTCAGGTTAGAGGGGAAGCTCCTTGCAGGGACCGTGTCTTCCTGCCTATTGGCACAGTGCCTAGCACAATACAGCCCTGATCTCGACTCGGATCTTTGGGTGCTACTACAGTATAAATACAGGAAATTGACGGGCCAGCATGTGCTACAAAATGCAGAAGCAAGTAAATGAAATCAAATAAGGCTGCCCCTAGTAGTCAACATGATACCAGCACTCATTCCATTACACTTGAATTGTAAGCTCTTTGGGGCAGAGGCCATCATTCTCTTGTATTTGTACAGCTCCTAGCATAGTGGGGTCCTGGTCCATGACTTGTGGCTCCTAGGCTTTACTGCAATAGATGTAATAGGCAATGCATCATAATGTATTAGTTATCAAGTACATGCATTGCTTGCACTCCACTGGATGGAATCAGAATCTGTGTGACACGGGCCCTGTAGTGCTAGATACTAATGGAGATTCTCCTCGAGCATATGGGAGCTATCTGTACTTTGGATTTGAGTACTGTCCCTATGGTCACAGGGACATGTCCAATTGTCCATGACATGCAGCACAGTGAAATCCACGGAAGGCCAAGTGACCATGGATTTAGGACAATACCATGGTGTTGCTGTGGCCACGCATGCACAGACGAGTGTACTGGTACTGCTGTCAGACTGGCCAGATGGCTGATGTACACGCACACTGATTGTGACAACTGTGCTGATATCACTGTGCAATTCCTACCTCCCTCCACATTTGGTCTGCCACTACTGCTCATGCCTGGGGGCTGGAAGGGGGCAAGTCCAATATCTGATGTGGACATGTTTGGGCGGGTTTCCTGCTTTTGATTTTTGTTCACTTCCAGCTGTATCATTTATTTAAATAAAAACAGGCCTCTCTTCCAAACGGGGGAAAATAACCAAAGATGTTTGCCTTAGGCAGGGATTGAACCTGCTCTGTAACTCTACAAACGCATCACAACACCAAGCCCTACAGCTAGAATCACAGGGATCCCAGTAACACAATGGGTCTCGAGTGCATTGAGTATGGCTGGACCGGAACTGCAACGTGCTGCCCAAGCATCATGTCATGCCCAGACTATGGTAAAGATGGTCCTTTCTGCACAGTATTAATTGTACTTTACACTGCACAGATATACACACCGCCTCACTCACAGTATCACAGACTGAAAATAAACTGTTCTTTCCCTCCGGGCTTCCCTCTTACGGTCCAGCCCTGTTGTTCAAATCATACGGCTGTGAAACAGCCGTAAAAGTCATCAGGGGGAAATAGGGCAACGCTTACCATGGCAGGAAGCTGCAATTGTTCAGCTCAGAGATTAATATATCTTGTGTTAAGCTTTGTTATCATGGCCTGTGTTATACAGGAGGTCAGACTAAGCACCTACCCTTCGCAAACTGCTGGATATTGACCTTTCCCATAATACAGTCTGTCTGGGGGGAGGGAAGGTTCTCAAAGGGTTTCTGTTTGAAGGAGCTCATACATTGATTCACTCTCCTATTGCAACTGCAGGTGCTTTGCCTCCACCCAGCTGTGGGCAGCTAGGGAGTGGATAGGTGTTTTAACTCATGGACCTGTAAGACCAGGCGAAATGGACATGGGTGAATGCCTGGTAGAAGCTGGTAATGCAGAGAAGAAAACTAGCTCTCTGTGCTTTGGCAGAACTGATGTGTAGAGAGGTTCCAACGGAGCTAGTTTTCTAATTCTCTCACTATGCCCCCCTCTAGCCCATATGCCCTTATCTAGTGTACTTAGACTGTAAGCTCTTTGGGGGCAGAGACAGTCTCTGCTCTGTGTTTACAGTGCCTAGCACAGCAGGGTCCGACCTGGTTCATGATTGGGGCTGGTAGGCACTACCATGATACTGATAATAAGTAAGTATCAGGTTGAGACCTCTGACAGAGTAATGGAGAAAAGTTTCTTCTGCAGATAGATTCATAGGTGTTAAGGCCAGAAGGGATCATCTGGTCTGACCTGCATAAGACAGACCTTAGAATTTCACCCAGAGATTCCTGCAGTGTGGCTTTCTTGCATTTAGGTATCATGGTGGGAGGTGTGCTTGAAGTACATAAACTAGGCAAAAATAGAAAATAAATTGATTATGAAATTACAAATACACGTGCTGCATCAGAAGAGAATTATCTATTTATAGGTTGGGCAGTGCAGCATGGAGATGACTCATTTGAGTAAGAGTTGCTGGACTGGGCCCCTAAAGCCTTTCATTCCAAAGAATCTCAAAGCACATTACAGACATTGACAAACTACACTGTACGTACCGGGATCACTCCACTATCATGGATGGACTAAGCACAGTAGCGGGAGGCATGAACTCTTGAGAGTTCTATTCCCGGCTCTGACACTGACTTGCTTTGTGACCTTGGGCAAGTCACTTCAGCTTCCCCGTGCCTCAGTTTACCTATGTATGGACTAGGAATAACAACACTTTCCCATCTCAAAAGGAAAGAGGATTAATCAGTGTGTGTACCGCGCTTTAAGAATGTATTCCTGGGATGGAATAGGGCAGCCAGCAACCCTACACAACAGTTTGAGACAGGAAGTGAATGCAGAATATAATTACCCCAAAACTGGTAATTAGAGATAACCATTAGAGCCAAATTGATAAGACCAAACTGGTAACTATGATCTAAGTGATTACCAGTGGGGCCCCAACTAAGAGACCAAAGTGAACACAGAGTGAACTGTTACAAAAAGTGCCGGGTGGGATCATTACTGGCCACAACTTGCCAGGACCTCTTTGTTATATTTCATCCAAAACAAGAGCACGGGGACCCTGAAGACCACGATGGGTCACTGGATCAGCACTGACAGCGAGAAGAGTACCAGCTACTGAGCTGCTAACACCACTCCCTGCCAGACACAACTTTCCTTGGGGCCTTCCCTAGCCTTTGATATTAAATAGGATCACAGCACAAGGCAATATGGCTGCATGAAGAGACAGCCGGACACCTGTATGTTTTCACTTGCTATAGCAAAGGGTATTTAATGGCACCTACCAACCTTGAAAGTATATCATTCTACCATATTTTTCACGGGCTTGTGTGCGTTGAAGATTTGCTATTGCCTGGTCCTTGAGAGGATCTGAACCAGGATCAAAAGTGAATGCCGATATTTAAGCAGAGATGGGGCCACACCACAAAATGCAGATTCAAAGTTTTACTAAAGTTCAGAGGAGTTTGGATCCATAGTTTTGGTTCTGATTTTTAGTGTCGGCCATGGTTGAACTGGGATGGGGGGGGGAAGAGGGGGATCTATTACACGTTATTGAATTAAAGGACTTCCTGTTTTGATGCAGACAGATAGTTTTGTATGTTACATCATCCCAGGGGAGATAGCTGTAATTACATTTCACCTCTACTTCAGTGAGGGAAAGAAAGATGCCGAAAAACTTACTAGCTGGAAAGCAGCCGGCAGATACAAACTGCAGCAATCAAATTAAAAAGGGCTACTTTGCAACTGCAGCTGGCTGTCTCTCCCAGATTTGAAGGGCCAGCAATCAGGGCAAAGAATGCTGGGAGAGGGTTCTGCAAAAGGGTGAAGCAACAGCAGAGGGCTCTGGGATAACCAGCGAGCCAAAGAATTAATATGATGGTGAACTACCCTAAATTCCTAAGTGTTTGGGGGCTAAGGGCTTGGCTGAAGGATGCCCTCAGGTTTTCACGGTATTTCTTCACACATACAAAGCAGCTACTTATTCAAACCAAACAACCCATAAACAAGCAACAACCCAAAACCTCATCAGTTAATCAAGCTACTTCTACTAGTTGGAAAGGAAGAGAGAGAGAGTTACTGGGTTGGAGAAAGTGTAGCTGTGCTACTGTGATGGAGGCCATACAGGTACCAAGGCAGAGGAAATCCTGTTTTATGTGCTTGGGATATTTATTTCCAGTTCTTCTTCTCAGCTATGATCCCGTCTTTATACAATGACAAACTAGCAATTTCTCTCTGACACCGTTCAGGGTCAGTTTTGCACCACCAGAGCCTCCCAACCCCCGTCTGAATAACAGGTGCATTCCAAATATCTAATTGTTATGCCACTGGGTCAAAGCCAAGATCTTCCTGCAAGTCCAAGGAAACATATGTTTACACTGACAAACAGTAGGGCACAACCATCAACACTTAATAAAGCAGGAGGGGTTCAGGCTGGCCATGGGAGATTGTTCGAATTCAAGAGGGCACAGGTAAAATCCGAGACTTTATTGCAAATGTAGAAAAGCAATTCCTGTTCCAGGAGAGAGAGATGGGTTACTGACAACTTGTCCTAGTTTGTATCCAGTGCAGATCTACAGAGACCCAAATGCTAAGCTGTCCAAAATATATTATATATGGAGATATACCAATTTCATAGAACTACAAAGCACCTTGAAAGATTATTGAGTCCAGTCCCCTGCCTTCACAGCAGGACCAAGTACTGTCCCCGATAGACTTTTGCCCCAGATCCCTAAATGGCCCCCTCAAGGATTGAGCTCACAACCCTGGATTTAGGGGAGGGGGTAATACTCAAACCACTGAGCTATCCCTCCCCCTCAATTATTTATAAAATGTATCACAATTTAGAATATCTCCCCATGCTCCTCTCCTGGCCTTTAGAAATGCCTCCGCTAGACTGACTTCAGGGGAGGTTGGCAGATTCACAACAGCTGAGGATCTGGCCCTCAAGTTCTATCTAGGAGAAAAAGGGTTGGTCTGCTGTGTCCTCTTGTTAAATTCCAGAAGTCCAACACAGACCAACAGTCGTGTGAATGTCATGGCCACGATGCGTCTGGTGCCATGCAGGAGTAGATTAGAGGTGTTTTGGGACCATGTCTCTTATGCTAGTAATGACCTGGTGTAGCGGGGTGTGTGTGTTATGTGTGTGGATCAGGACCATGTCTGCTCTATGCTAGCAATGAACCGGCACTTCTAAATAACCCACGAGGGTCTGCACAGTTGAGCTTGGCGTTTGGCTCTAATTATCAAACTCTGTATAAAACTCACAGCCTCTGCCATGTCGCCTACATGGTGTGCATGGAGCAGCTCTCAGCTGAGACAAGCTCTGCATGGCTGCGCTTTGCTCCGTTGCGGCACAGGTCCCTTTTCATAGAATCATAGAATCATAGAATTCAAGATCAGAAGGGACCATTATGATCATCTAGTCTGACCTCCTGCAAGATGCAGGCCACATAATGTCCACCCACTCCTTCCTTAGCAGCCCCCCCTGCCCCATGCTTGAGGAAGGCGAAAAACCAACCTCCAGGCCCATGCTTTCTGGAAAAAGGAAAAACCCCTTCCCCCAATGGTGGCGGTGGCTGAGCTGAACCTCCAGCATGCAAGGGCAACTCTCCAAAAAAAAAATATCATATCATTGTTATATTGTACCATTTTGCATTGTACTATTTACTATTGACTTATTGACTATTGACTAAACCCGTTATCCCATCATACATCATCTCCATAAACTTGTAAAGTCCTTAATCTTTCGCCCGCCTGGGTCCTTCCTTCCAGGCTTACTGTGTGCATCAGTGAGACGGAGCAAGAGGCACGGCTGCTGCCCACAACTAATTGCTACTGATTAGGACAGACGTGGGCTGCTGGAAGAATCAAGGATTCAGCAGCAGCAGAAATACAAGACTTTGCCTGAAGTGTAGAGCTTGGAGGAAGAGTCTGCCTATGCCGCCCCAAAGCAGTGATGGATTTTAGCTCACTGCATCCCTGGGGGATGCGCACTGAGTCTAACCACGGTAGGAGACTGCTGATTGCTTCTCTATTTGATTATTATTGTTAACATTTATTTTACAACAGGGTCTAAAGCCCTCAACCAAGTCAGGGTCCCGTTGTGCTAGACACTACAGTATAGACACATAGTGTGGACACCCAGTCATTTCTGGACACCTTTTGGCAGATACAGTAACATACTGTATGCCAAGCCAAGGTCCCCCACACTTGCACTTGGGCAACTCCACAAGCTTTGTGGACTTGGGAATTCAGGTCTGGACTTTAACAATCACAACTCCCCCACCTCTTTCAAATCTTTCCCAACACCCACCTGTCAGAACTCACAGCACAGGCCAACACGATCTGAAGAAATGTGACCACTTGTTCTGAAACTGCAGAAAAGCATCTAGAAAATTAACTTCCTGGCAGGTTGCAAAAATGCATCCAATTAATAATTTAGCACTAGTTCCTATGCTTTAATTAATACTGTACATTTCTGTAATTGTCAGGTACATTATAACACTATGAATTTGCATTATTGCATGTGAAGCCTTGCACCCAGTAGCATTAATTAATAATACAGATTATTAATGAATTATCAGATCATGTTTAATAAAGGTATCACTGTTTGAGGTGCAAATCCATTTTGTTAGCACTTTTATTTATGAACTTTCTTTCCACCAAAAGGCATCGGTATGCATATCTCCTACACTTCTGTGCGGTGCTGGGCACTAGAGGATGGAAAACTTTCATAGACAAGACCCGGAGGCAATCAGTTATGATGGAGGAAAGCTTTTTTGTGTGATGAGCAGAAGACATAGAGTCAGGATTTGAGTTTTAGACCCAGCTCTGCTATTTATATTTGCTGTGTAACTTTGGGCAAGTCACTTCGGCTCTGTCTACACTGCAGTCAGAAACCCACGGCTGGTGTGTGCCAGCTCACTCGGGCTTGGGCTCTGGGGTATTTAATTACAATGTAGATTTTTGGTCTCAGGATGGGGCTTGGGCTCTAGGACCCTGCAAGGTGGGAGGGCCCCAGAACTTGGGCTGCAGTCTGAGCTTCTATACCACAATGAAACAGCCCCTTCGCCTGAGTCCTGCAAGCCTGAGTCAGCGGGCACAGGCCAGCTGCGGGTGTCTTGCTGCAGTGTAGACATACCGTTAGCCTTACTCTTGTTAACTCCATGTTTGGTTTGTTCTGTGGCTGGTTCATTTCTTTTTGAAAGTGCAGGTAGGGTCAGAAAAGTGACCTTAAAAATGACACCATCCCCATCAATAGCTCTGCAGCCTGCTTGAGTCTTTGAGTCAGAGCCGCTCACTTCACTGACAAAAATAAGTTTACACTCCTGTTATAACTGCAGAGTCATTACCTCTGTGAACTGGCTGAAGACCAGAACCTGTTCAGAGCAAATGCCAGTTGATTTTCTTTCTGGCAAAAAAGATCAAAGGGACCTGAACAGTAGCTACACTCCTTGGGAGAACTCAAGGAGGCAAGAAATGGGGAACTATGTGCTGAGTGCAAGTGGAGGAAAAAGACTGATGCTGCAGAGATCCGGTCCATATATGCAGTGGTGGTGAGGAGGAGAAGGGGTAACAGATTCACAGAGCATTGAAATAACTTCTGCAGCGAGAGACTGGCTAGAGAAGAGGCTCTTCAGTAAACCTGCAGGTGATCAGCCTTCTGAAACTGGCAGAACTTGTTAGGGAGGCTTCAAACTAGGTAGCAAAGAGGACAAAAAGTGATCCTGATTTTCAGAAATAGGAGGAAGAACCCACTTCTACCGTGATGCCTATGATCAATTGCTAGCTGATAATAGCTCTGCAGCTGGCCAGCTGGGATTGCTGATATTGTTAAAATCTCTGGTTTATTTATATCTTAAAAAACAAAACAAAATACCCTTCAGTGCTGCAAATTGCCACGTGTAACTACTCAACCTCATGATCCCGTCGCTGTTCCCCACATCCTCCCTCCTCCTCTTGTTTCTTGTATTACTACGCTCACAGATCCTGGAAAAAAATGTACTCACATGCTTTGCTTTCCCGTTGTTCCCACTGAATTCAGCTGAACCTGGGACCAGAGGTGGACGAGAAGTAGCTAACCAAATAGAAGGACTCAAAAGCTAATGCCTCAGAAACTTTTCTTATTGTTAGTTTGGGTTACTGTAGCACCTACAGTCTCCAGCCAGGGCCCTGATGTGCTAGGTGATGTACAGACATTTAGTCATAAAGACAGTCCCTTTTCCAAACAGCTGCTGATCTTTTGTCAAGATACAGTGGGGTCGTTACCCATCACTTCAGAGGGTTGTCCATCACCAGCGCCGCTGCTCCCAGCTCTGAGCAGCTAACGACATTCCAGTGGCAATAAAATAACCCGCCACAGAACTGCTGCTGCTCAGGATTTCATGTTCTCCAAGCAATAATAACGCACAGAATTCCACTGGAATTAAGGGTTGACTGGCCGAGGGGAGAGGATCGATCTTTTCTGAGCACTAATTGAAACTAGTCAGGTTACTGCAGCTATCAGAGCCGCGCAGCTACTGATTTTCTAATGGGAACTCTTGTCTCCTGAGCAGGGTTCTCGTAGAGATAATAAGGTTGCTTAAAAAAAATAATAATTGGCTCTCCAAGCTCTCATTTTACTTTACATTAAAAATGCAGTTGCAGATCTTTCTGATATCTAATAATTTAACTGTTGTTTATGTACAGTTTAAGGCCCATTGTGAGCAACTCCCGAGTGAATTAGCCAATTAGATTAGCTGGATTTTGCACTCATGTAAAACAAATATATATCTAAGGCTATTAAATGTACAGTTTAATCATACCAACCAACGAAGGATACAGTTACCCTGAGGTACATTGCTCATTCTGCTTATGCCCCATGCCCAGCTTCTAACAAAGCATCTCAATATGCTTTTGGACTTATTTTCTTCACACAACGCACAGTCAACCTGTGGAACTCTTTGTCAGAGGAAGTTGTGAAGGCCAAGGCTATAACGGAGTTCAAAAAAGAACTAGATAAGTGCCTGGAGGATAGGCCCATCAATGGCTATTAGCCAAGATGGGCAGGGATGCAAAAGTGAAGTGTCCCTAGCCTCTGTTTGCCAGAAGCTGGGAATGGGCAAAAGAGGATGGATCACTCAATGATGACCTGTTCTGTTCATTCCCTCTGGGGCACCTGGCACTAGCTGCTGTATGTAGACAGGATACTGGGCTAGATGGACCTTTGGTCTGACCCAGTATGGCCACTCTCATGTATCTGATTCACAGAACTGCTGATGTCAACTCAAGCAGTCATATGGTTTGAGAGTAGGTCATCTGGCTCAGTATTTCTCAACTTGTGGGTCGTGATCCTCAGGGAGGGGGTCACAAAATGAAGGCAATCAAGTGAGTTGCAAGGCATTGAAATGTTATTTCAGTCTAAAGCAAATAAACCCTTCTGGTTTCCCCACTCCCTACCCATCCTTCTCCTTTCAGGTCTAGGACACTCTGAGAACCTCTCAAAACATACACATAAATCAATTGTACATTATTGCTTATACGGTTTTGTACTCTTAAATTTACAGTAAATGTCAGGGACTTGAGAAAAATGTTTGACTTCGAATAAGGGATTACCAGCCTCAAAAGGTTAAGAAATATTGATTTAGTTCATCCACCACCACTGGGTCAGGATTTGGCTACTGGAGACCCAGCACTGATGCAGGGACATGGGGTCTCCTTATGGATGGTGGCTGTTGCTTCCTGCTGATACACCATGATCTACATGGATTCTGGGTTCCTGAAGTGGGGGGGCCAGCCCCCTGTTTGACAGGAGAGCAAAACCTGCCCTCAAAGGAACCACTGGGAAGGAATTTCTGGCATGAGATTTCTTCCTGGTTAGCCCCTACCCATGGGTTTTCCTGCAGGAGGTGGAGATGTGGCTTTGCATTGAATGATTATGACGTTTTCCTTAATATTTAACCATTCTTGTCTTACTATGTCCCCTGCTGCATCCCCAGCCTGTTACTTCTTGTTCCATCCTCCTTAACTAATCAGAGTAACTGATCCATGACCTCTTTAGAACACCCCTTTCTGCATTGGTAGACAATTAACCTATCTCCCTTCATTTCCTGCATCCAGGCTGAACGTGCTCGGGCCTCTGAGATCCTGTTCTCCTGCCTTTGTGGTGCCCCTCCTCCCGCGACTCACCCCAATCTCTCCTCGTCTTCCTTTCAAAGCTATGCAATGAGTTAGCAGCCTCTGAGGAGCAGTTTGGAAGGTACCGATCCAAATCTTTTCTAAGGTTGCCGCAGCAACCGCTTCCCTACTCCTGGCATAGGCATTTCAGTTTCACGCACCCCCTTTCCTCACCTTCAGAAGCTGGCAGGCAGGAGGCCTGAGAGAGGCAGTTACGGGAGAATTGCCACTTCTCTCCCAGGCTTGGGAGGGAGGGCATGTCACTTTAAGCCAGAGGAAGAGCTACAGAGCTTCCTAGCTGGCTCTGAGAGCTCCAGGAATGTACCAGTCATTTAACATGGGGAAGCATCATCCAGCTGCTACCAGGCTGTCCCTCAACTCATGCGGCAGCTGTGACTGGCTGCCCTTCCCCAAGATGTGGAGGAATAAGGAAAGCAGCCAATCAAATGGTGATTTTCTGATCAGCTTGGGGCTGTCCCTGGAGACCTATAGGAGGGTCTGAGAACGCACAAGGGGAAATCCCAGTTTAGTTGGGAGGTCTGGAGTTTGCTACTCGACATTCAAAATTCAGGCTGTGTTGGTTAGTTGTGATTGGTCATTTAGTCACATGGTATTATTTCTCTTTCTGGATTGGATGAGAATAATTCTTATAATCAGAAGGAGTCCCTGGGGTTTTGAAAGGAGCAGTTCAAGGAGAAAGTGCAGAGAAACTGGAATAGGGAATCTTAGAAAATAATATTCAATGTTTCTTCTGAGGGCTAAACAAAATCAGGCTGGTGAAGGAAGAGATTTTCAGAGCCAGACACCTTTATTTCAGCTGGGGCAGGAAGCACAAAAATGCCACGTGAAATGCAGCTGCCACTGCAATAATAATCATTATTATTAGAATGAATCATTTTCATTTTGATAGCACCTTTCAGCTGAGGAGCTCAAAGCACTTTACAGACATGAAGGAATTCCTTCTCACAGTGCTTCTGTGAGGTGGGGAAGTATCACCCCCAAGGTTAAGAGAACTGAGAAGGTCACAAAGTATGTCAGTGGCAGACCCAAGAACAGGACCCAGGCCTGTGATCTAACCACTAAAAAATCTGTCTTGGAGAAAGATACTTAGGCCTTCATCCAGCAGAGCGTATGTTTAAATTTAAGCATGTGAGTATCTCATTAAAGCTAATTGAAGCTGGACTGGGTCTATAGACAGCCTGTTCTTGAAGTGAAACCATAGCAGTCTCAGCTAATGTTTAGCTAACCAGCTGAACCAAATGCAAGCCATGACACCTTGGAAATTTCCCCATCGCCACTCTGAAACAGAGGCCATCTTTTCCTATACTTGCTTCCACATTGGAATAGTGTAATACAGGTCTGCACCAGTTGGTGGAGCTAATACATACATACACTCACAAATACAAAGCTCATATTTCAGTCTTAATGTCCCTGCAGCTTGTCCTACTTACACTCACTGACACTACCAATTATCTCTCCTATGTGACAAGGGCTCAGAGGGATGAGTATCAGCTCAAGTTGCACATATTAAAGCTTTGCACTTTGCTGCAGATTCCAATAACCAGCTTGTATTTAATGTATTTATCGCCTGAGGTTCTGTTATATTGCATGAGAAGAATAGGTGATGGGTGTGGATGCACGGAGGACGTAGAATGTGTGTGGGGTACAGGCTATTAAGTATTTACTGCTACAGGTTTGGGGGGGGGCACATAACCCATACTCTAGAGCAAATAATTTTTGAGGGTCATCCCCAAAAAGTACAATAAAACCTCTATAGTATGTCCTGATCAATACAGCTTGTTCCTGCCATTGATTGTGTTCATTTTTGGTTATTGATCCTTGGTTTAGTCTCTCACTCAATTCTGAAGTATATTATCAGTTACAGCAATGTCACTGAAAGTTAGTGGCATCTGCACATGGCAGATAAAATTCAATGTAACTAGTGGCTTGAAATGTACCATGAATTTTCTAATACAGGAATTTATGGGATGGCTTTCATAGATAATTAGGGTTGGAAGGGACCTCAAGAGATCAACTAGTCCAACCCCCTGCTCAAAGCAGGACCAATCCCCAAATAGCCCCCTTAAGGATTGAGCTCATAACCCTGGGTTTAGCAGGCCAACGTTCGAACCACTGAGCTATCCTTGGTGTGCATGTGGCTGTATATGTATAGAAAACATGTATCTAGGGATGGGCAAAGTCTAGGGTAGTGGTTCTCCAATATTTGTATTCTGCGGACCAAACAGGTGTTGAAAAAAATACCTGGGTGAGGTGAGCAGCGTTCAGTACTCATTGTAGCAAAGAATGGTGGACCCCAGACCAGCTCTTCAACTGGTGGAGATAAGTTTAGCTCCACTGAATTCAACAGAGCTCTGCTGCTTTTCTCCTGTTGAGCAGCTGGCCCTGTGTGTTCAGTGCCCAGGCTCTCTCCTGGTACACAGAATCCCTATGCCATCTTCTCTTTTTACTAGATAAGAATCCAAGAGCAGCTTAGGGAGCATCCTCATACATGCTCCCTGGAGACTGATGAAGAGCAGGCGCATTGTTCCCACACCTTGCCATGCTAGGCTTTTATGGGAGCGGATCAGTGAATGAACTCAGGGATGTCTCCTTCAGTTGGTGGAGATGGGTACATTGCATTTACACTGCCAACCTGTTACCCAAGAACTGCTGCTTGGCAAGAGACTTCTGACTTGTACATGCAAGGAAAATAAGCAAAGGAGGGATGTGTGGCTTCAGGATTGCAAATGGACTGTACAGCCTTTTAATTTGAGGTCACCAATTCAAACCACCTATAGGTTAATTGGGTCTTGTCGTTATAGGAGGCCTCTGTGAAAGAAATTCAGTGGGGCCAATCAATACCCAAGACACGACAAAGATTGCGCACCCGCACACACACACACACACACACACACCCCTTGTTGGCAGTCTCAGCTGAGAAACCAAGGATTGAATGGGCCTGGAGACTGAAATCCCTTGGAAACTGTCCCTCTGAGCCAGAAGAGAGACCCACCAATAGTCAGTTTCTGGCGAAAGCTTGTTCTGGGGCTGCCCTTGGTATGTGGATCAGTAGAGGACTTCATTCCCTAGAGCTGTCAGTGCAGCACTTTTCACTAGCATTACATTCACAAACACGAACAAGACAGTGTCCCAAACTGAGATGGGCAAATAAGAGGCAAAGATAACCCCAGAAACCTACCGTGGTCTTATTCTCCTTCACCTCTACAATCTGCTCCATTTGAGAACCGAGACTTGATACCACAGGGCTGACCCAGAACATCCCCGCAGTTCAAAAACAAAATGAATTGCTGAAGTTCCTGAACATTTTTTTCCCTTCTTCTCAGAACTTTCATGGATAGAAATCAGGGGCAGGGTAGTAGTTTCACACTATTCTCAGCTGCCGTTTTCACAGTGCTCAGTATTAGGAAACAGTGTTACCCATGGGTTTTCCTAACAGAAAGAATCATGTAACAAGTAGAAGCACAGGTCAGCTAAAAGAGAGGTGAATCTTGCTAAGCAGTTTATTAACTGCTACTCTCGGGCTGTTGGATAACTCAGGGATTTAGTAAAAAGGATGATGAGTTTTCACATCTAGGTCAATGATTTGAAACTAGTGCAAGATGATAGTGACCAAAAGTCATTATTATATGAAAGTGCTTGCTGGCCTGTGTGAAGCTGGTGTGTTTGGAGGCAGTCTGTTCCCAAGTGCCAGTTCCTACTGAAGAGGTATTAACATCACAAATAAACCCCATAAGAATTGGCTCCTTTTTGAAGGTCAAAGCAGACAGGCTAATGACTGAATGGATATGAAATGAACTATTGGAGAAGTCATCTGACTTTAGATTAGAAAATTGTGGGTCCATGTACCTTCTTAGGGTTACCATATTTCAGGTTCCCCAAAAGAGAAGGGAAGGCGTGCTGGTGGGGGAAGGAGGGGAGTGTTCACTGGAGGTGGGTGGCAGTGTCACCCCTTGTCACGGTGGCAGGGCAGCTGGCACAAGCCAAGGACGTCAGCGCCTCCTTGCTGGACCCCCTCCCCAGGGCTGAAAGCTGGTGCCTGGGTGGGGGGGATTTGGCAGCTGTGGCTTGCAGAGGAATGGACCAATCAGCTGCAGATGCAGGGGCAGGACCAATTGGGAAGATGACCAATCAGGGTTCTTTCTTTTTAAAGCAGGCTTAAAAAAGAGGCTATGTCCTCAGAAACCTGGAGGTATGGTAACCCCACGAGTCATGGTCACAGTTGTTGATGTCATGAGCAGTCTCGGGGGTGCAATCGGTTAGCGTGTGTGGCTGCTGGCTGATAGGCTGGTGGGTTGAGCCCACACAGGGATGTGTCTTTCGTTGGCTTGTCCTATGCAGGTCAGACTAGCTGATCACTAAGGTGCTGGCCTTAAAATCCATTAATCTCTTCTGTCCAGGGGAGGGCTCAGTGGCAGGGCTTTGGAGGGAGGATGGGAACCTGACCTTGTTGACGATAATGAATCTCTTTTGTGGACGAATCATATGTGCTAGTCTCTATGACACATTTCCCCATGACCTGCACTGGCTGCCTGTTGGTTGAATTTAAGGTGTTGGGTTTGACCTATAAAATCCCAAATGGCTTGAGGCTGCCCTATTGAGAGACCACCTCTCTTCTCGTGCCCCCATTGTGGTGGGCAAAGGCACTTGATCCAAATCTCCTTCAGTTTGAAAGAGAGGGAGGCCGGTGTTAGAACCTTCCCTGTGAGGGGCCCTCAGCCTGGGAAGATATTTTCTGCAGATCCAGAGTAGCCGGGCTCTGTTGACCCTCCAAACATGCTGCAAAGCACGTCTGTTTGCATGGGCTGCTGCTGAGGACGGAGTTGGTATGTTGGAGGGGCCGGTTTTCTTGTGATGTGCCGGCTGTTTAATTTAATTTATTCCTGTCATTTACAGCAGGGTTGCTGAGAGCACTGGTGAGGTGCCCCATTTTATTTTTAAATGTGAATCTAAATAAATAAATATTCATAGCAGCCAGGCCCATCAAGAGAAATTTGGAGCCCTGGTACATCATGTTCGCTGGGTCCCCCCATTTCACCCCAGTTACAGATGTTTGGGGGGCAGCTTGAGCTTGGGGACCCGGTATATTTGTTTGCCTTTCCCCCCATCTTTAATCAGCCCTGATCACAGTTTCTCAGGCCTAAGAAATGTCTCCCTTTATGAAGAAAAAAAAATCTCCACCAGAGATGAATTCTTGGCTTGTATCTGCAGATGGAGATTCTGAACGCAGCTCT
The DNA here is from genome assembly GCF_016161935.1 of Mauremys reevesii. Taxonomy (NCBI): domain Eukaryota; kingdom Metazoa; phylum Chordata; order Testudines; family Geoemydidae; genus Mauremys; species Mauremys reevesii. Next base: position 280,967,618 of record NC_052624.1, on the reverse strand, counting down.
GCATTAGCATTGTTCATTGACATGAGACTAGTTGGAGAGGGAGAGACCCCACAGGCATTGCTGCCAACAATATGCTGATGATACTCAGCTGTGCTGATCTTCAGAGATGCAGCCACCCCCACTGGTACTCTGTAAGGATGCCAGCTAGAGATCAGCTCCTGGAGGAAGAGCAAACTCAGCCTGGGCAAGACTGCACTGATGCTGGCTGGAAGGGGAAAATAATTTGAATAACTATTCGGGACACTGTCCTCCCCTTCCATGAAAGACAAATGGCCTCCATTGGTCAACGTGTTACCAGGTGCTTCTTTGCATTCCCTGTTTACCTCAAACTCCTATTAACTTTGAAACTCCTGGAGCTGACACCACTTAATCCAGAAAGTCACTTGGAGAACTCCCTCAATAAACAACAAAGCCTAGAGAAAAAAGGAAAGGGGAAATGATTGAAATGGCTTAATAAGGAGGAAATGGAAATTAAAAGACAGGACAGGAAAATTGTGCAAAATGTAATAATAATATAATCGACCCAAGAAAATTATTTAGTTGAAAAATATCAAAAATTGTAATGGGAAATAGTTCCAGACAGGTTAAATATTTAAGATCACGTCAGATGTGCAGCCTATATACTGCAGGAGACAGAAATTCATTTTTTTTTCTCTTCTTTTTTTCTGTTCTATAAAACAATAGTTCAACAATAGTAAGAGTGGATAAGCTTAACTGGCAGGCATTAAGTACCTGGATAGGTAGTAAAACTGAAAGCTCCGGAGCTCTATGTTCCACTGGGGGTGGAGTTTTTTACTTGTATTCAAATACTTAATCCACATGAGCATATTCTTCATTACTATTATTATGACTCAGTTACAATAACACAGTGTGTGTATCCATTACTTTCCTCCCTAAAACCCCTGTTGTATTGCATTCCTGCCTTGACCCACACCAGAAGTGGCTGCATTTCAGCAGTGGGGATGTAATCCCAATATATAGGAGCTCATTATAAAGGTTCATGTAGGGACAAAGAATGTAGGCCATGCTTACAGGATGGGGGACTATCCTGGGAAGCAGTGGCTCTGACAAAGGCTCGGGGGTCATGGTGGATAATCAGCTGAACATGAGTTCCCAGTGCAATGCTATCTGCAAACGGGATAATGTGATTCTTGGATGCATAAACTGGAATCTTGATTAGGAGCAGATAAATTCTTTTACCTCTGTATTTGGCACTGGTGCAACCGCTGCTGGAAAACTGTGTCCGGTTCTGATACCCACGATTCAAGCAGGATGTTGATAAATCGGAGAAGGTTCAGAAAAGAGCCAAGAGAATGATCAAAGGATTGTAAAGCATGCCTTATAATGGTAGACTCCAGGAGCTCAGTCTGTTTATTTTAACAAAGACAAGTTTAGAGGGTAAATTGATCACAGCCTATAAGAACCTATATGGTGAACAAAAATTTAATAATGGGCTCTTCAACCTAGCAGACAAATATATAACAAGATCCAATGGTTGGAAGTTGAAGCTAGACAAATTCAGACTGGAAAGAAGACTGGAACCAAATTCAGACTGCAAATTTTAAACAGGGAGGGCAATAAATCATTGGAACAGTTTACCAAAGGATCTGGTGAATTTTGCATCACTGGCAATTTTGAAATCAAGATTGGATTTTTTTAAAGGAATTCTCTAGTTCAAACAGGGCTTATTTTGGGGCTGTTTGTGTTATAAAGGAGGTCAGACTAGGTGATCACAATGGCCCCTCCTTGCCTTGGGATCTATGAATACACCCTTAGGTGCCTCACCTGTGTAGGCTTTTGTGTAAATCCCACAAGGGGCTTTATCTGCATCTTTAGGCCCCGAAATACCTTTGAAAATCTGGCCCTCAGTGTCTGTGTTTTTCACTTTTTCTATTAAAGGAGTTTAAGTAATTTACATGGTGTGTTGGTTTCAGAAGCAGGTTCTGTTTAAAGCACCCAATGTGGGTTTCATTTCATTGGCGGCTGAAATTGTTTTCACATATTTCCACGGCGTGACAGAGAGAGTATGCTGTACAAACAAACCCTATGTCTCTTTAGTGACTCTAGTGCTTGGGGAAGGCTGTTGGCATGACAGCTCTGATGGCAGAGGATGGGCAGCAGTGAGTTCAGCTTTGGGGCATGAGAAAGCGTTCTTGTTTCTTCCGCTCAGACTATCAACAAGGAACTTGGATGCTAAGGTGATGCTCATAGGTAGAACAAGGGAAGCAACGGGGGCCAATCTGGGGGAGCTGTGATGTTTTAGACAATTGTCTGCCATGAGCTCGTGTCACATTGGTTGCACTCAGTTAGGAATGACTTTTTGGTTGCTACTAATCGAGCGTGGGTTTGACCCGGTAACCTAAAGCTTTTGAGAGGGATCTGGATCAATAAGCTACTTTCCCTGATGGTAGTCACAGCTCTGGAGTCGCCACCCACTAGTACTGTCAGTTCTTAAGACATTGAGACTTCTATGGCATTACCACAGAGATTAATTTATCCCATTGAGCCTAAGTTCTCCATGTATTGTCTCCTGGAAACAATAAATTACAAGTGAAGGATCAGATAAAGTTAAAACATTCTCGAACTCATTATACCTGTATGTCTAAAACCCATTATCATTACAGCTACCAGGGAGTATTATATAGAGAGGAATATAGATCAACTTTATTAATATCATCAATCAGTCTTTATCACCATTACTATAATACAGCCATACTCACCTGCTTAAAGATAAGCACAGGCTTAAATGCTTTACTGGATCAGGGACATAAAGAAGTCAGATGAATCCATAAATTAAAAGATAGCCCCTCATTATGTGATTATGACTATTCAGATACTCGCCTGCTATTTCATTAGCACCAAAGAGAGAGAGCACAAGACATTGATTAGATTGATTGACCAGAAGCATTTGGCTGAGGAATTTTAAGCATGTACTGATCAAGAGAGTACAAATGAATGAAGGCGATAAGACGGGGGGAGGAGGGGAATGTCAACTCCGTCTAGAAAGTTTATTCCAGGCTGTGTATGTGAGAACACTAAACACACGCCCATTGCACATGCCCTGCTAATGCTGCTCAGTGGCAGATGTCCTCATTCATGTGGCGTCCCAGAGTGGGCATCATTACAGTCTTTGGGTAAAATTCCGGTGCCATCAACTTCTAAGGCCAAGATTTTCATCCCTGGATTTTAATGCACCGAAGTATTTTGTATTATTATGATTATTTGCGGTAATTCCTAGGCGCCCTTGTCATAGACTCCATGATGCTAGGCACTGAGAACAAACACAATGTCTGTGTGAGTTGGAAGCAGAAAGCCAGCAGTAGCAGCCAGAAAAGCCAGCTGAAAGTCAGAGAAGCACAAAGGCCTGGCCCTATCAGGAAATGTGTCGCCATATGTCCTATGCTTTTCCAGGAATACCTGGGCAGGACGATCCCAACAGAAAAAAAAGGGGTGGGGGGGAGGGGAAGTGTTAGGATATAGATATTCAGCCCTATCTGCAAAGGCCTACACTTTAAGAATTTAGGTGTATTCTTATCACATAGCTGGTTACAGAGACACAAAACAAGAATCAAAATCACAGTCCGCCTGTTTATAGGCCTTCTCTCAGTAGGATAGTCTAAGGCTTCGTTCTTAGGCTTCGGCCTTCGGCTAAACAGCAGGGGCAGCCATAAACTGGGAAGCATATGGTCACGTCCTCCCCAGTCACACTGAAATAAGGCAGTTTAGGCTGTTAAAAAGGTGATCCAATCTATCACCTCCAGAGAAAGGGAAGCACCTAGAAGATTTAAAAAAAAAAAAGCATTTTGATAGCATCCTGTCTGGCAAGAACTCACTTATCAATAGCTGGGGTGTAAAATCCTCGTTCCTTTGTTGTTCTATCACTGTAGTCCCCACTTCCCTATTGTTTGGCTGTATAATCTCTAAAAAGCAACAAAGAGTCCTGTGGTACCTTATAGACTAACAGACGTATTGGAGCATGAGCTTTCGTGGGTGGATACCCACTTCGTCAGATGCAGATGATGATGCATCCGATGAAGTGGGTATTCACCCACGAAAGCTTATGCTCCAATACGTCTGTTAGTCTATAAGGTGCCACAGGACTCTTTGTTGCTTTTTACAGATCCAGACTAACATGGCTACCCCTCTGCTACTTGTATAATCTCTGTCTGGTTCTGTGATTGTTTCTGTCCGCTGTATAATTCATTTTGTTAGGTGTAAACCAATTAAGGTGGTGGGATATAATTGGTTAGCTAATCATGTTACAATATGTTAGGATTGGTTAGTTACATTTCAGTAAAATGATTGGTTAAGGTAAAGCTAAGCAGAAGTCAAGCTTTAGTACATAGTCCACAGTCAATCAGGAAGTAGGGGTGCGGGGTGGGATTGGAATCATGTTTTGCTAAGGGGACGAATAGGAACAGGGACACAGACAAGGCTCTGTGGCATCAGAGCTGGGAAGAGGGACACTGAGGAAGGAAATTGGAATCATTGCTTGCTGAAAGTTCACCCCAATAAACATTGAATTAGTTGCACCTTTGGACTTCGGGTATTGTTGCTCTCTGTTCATGCGAGAAGGACCAGGGAAGTGAGAGGGTGAAGGAACAAGCCCTCTAACAGTATGACCCTGAGAGGAAGCTAAGAGAGACAGCTTCTTTTGGGCAGAGTACTGGCTGAAAGTAGGGTTGGATTTCTGAACAAGGAAAATGCTTCCTGATGTTTGATCCCTGCTATGTTCCAGGAACTAGGATGTCATGTACATTCTTTGTAAATAAACAAGATTGCACTAAGAAATACCTGACTCTATAATCAATTTATCCTAACAGAAACAACCTGGAAAGGTCCCTGAGGTAGGAAGAGGGCCTGAAACATATCTGAGGCCTGGGCTAAAGTAGTCAAAACCTTGCTGACAAAAAGCAAAGTTAGGTTGTGAGCAAGAGGCAGGCCCTCCTCACAGAATTTGACAAGCATAGGGTTGATATTGTAAAAACACATATCCCTAAGAGGTGCTAGGCACAAAACACTCAGGCAAACACATTCCAGAACAGGTACCAGAACACCCTGATAAACACATTCCCCAAAGATAACAGGAACACGCTGACCCATCTTAAGGATAAGATTAGGATGACAGCATGATGAATATGGATGTTTTGATTGAACCTACAGGTACAAGGGAATGGGTGGTGCCTTAATACGTCAGAGGGTGGCACCCTGATCCATCAAGGGTGATATGTAACTTGTTTGTATTCGTGTATAAAGATGGATCTCAGCGGGAGTGTCTTTGTCCAGGCAAGGGGGCAGTGGAAAGTCCCGTCACCGGCTGAGCTGCGTCAATGGTCATGGGCATACATGTGCTAGTGTAACTGTAGCCATTGATCCGGGGAGCTAGGGCTGTGCTTTGCTGACAATAAACCTGACTAAGGGCCTCTGCACCTGAACGGATTTTGTGGTTTCATTGGGATTTCATTGGGTGGTTTGCTCGAGATCTGGGACAACACAACACACATGCACACACAGCCGAACAGCTGACGACAGCCCCAAATATTGGCTAATGTGTCAGGCCAAAAGGGGCAACACGGGCAATGCAGGGGGAGCAGGAGAAGGGGAGGTCCTTCATTTAAAGGGGTAGCAGAGTCTGCCTCACAGCAAGAGGCAGCGCTGTTACAGTCTCATGGGTTTTCCACCTGACTTACACTCATTGAGAAAACTTCTGTGCACGTGTGCAGTGCCTTGAGTGTGCAATGCCAGGTATCTGATTCTGATGCCACAGAACCAGAGTGGCTGCAGCTCAGTGCATTCTTGCCTCCCCTTCCCGCCCCCCCGCCCCGCCCCCCCGAATCGCAAATCCGGGAAAGGGAAGATGTGCGTCTGCACTAGAACGTGTTTCATTTTTAATAGAAAGCTGGCTTTATGTTTCATGCAGCGAAAGCATATTTTGGGGGGAAGGTGTTACAGAGGAATAGGCTATTTAAGGTATTTAATGCTCAGGGGACTGCCAGAGACTAGATCAATAGGAAATGTTCTGCAAATATTCATGGGAAATCTATCTTCCAGCACCTGTCAGTTTGTTAATGACAACCTGCCCAGATTACAACATAGGAGGTGTCCTCCAAGAGCAAACTATTGTTTCATTAAGGCTGGTTTCCTGCCTCCAGCAGTGGCCAGTGGCCTAACGATTGAGAGGAATAAGACATCTTCATTTTCCCATCACAGTGAGAAAACCCCAGATCCAAACTCCCTAGACATTTGGGGATCAGGTCCTTGATTCTGAAGCTGACCCTTTCTCTATACTGGGCAAAAAACAACATCCCGTCCCCTGCCCGCAGACCAGCTATCCCTGAAATGTGCCTATATTCATTTCCAGCTTCAAAGCTTGACGTTCCAGCCCCTTCCTAACAAATTATAAAGCACCTGGGGCTGCTCCATGTCTACTCAGAGATGCTGCTGGAAAGGCCAGCAGGAACGAGGTATTTGTAGTGGAACTTTTTTCTGGTTTCATAACCTAACACCTTTGTGAGAGCTGTGAAACCCTGGAGGGTGTCAGAATTCATTTGAAACACCTTTTGAAGGGGAGAGCGAAATGGCACAGAAATTGTGGGCTGCAGAGCTGCTTGTGTGAGGCCTGTCATTGCTAAATTGTGCCAAGTACCGTACTTTACATTTTCATCTTTCATAATCACCTCTTCTTATAAAAGTGTTGAAACTCTTGGTTTCAGACAAGTCAAAGGCACTTGCACTCATTTAGGACCAAGTCAGTGGCAAGTCTGAAGTTTAAAAACTAACTGCTTTTTGAGTTCTAAGGGTAGCGATGTCTGCAAGAGAGGAGGAAAAGCAGCAGGTTGAAGGTGAACCCAGGCGAGACCATGTGATGCTGATTGGAACTAGCTGAGACGCTGTGCAGATCGTCCACTGGAGGCATTCAGCCCCCATTTCTCAAAGTGGTGTGAAGCCTCAGGGTCCTGTTTGGATGACCAAGTACTGTCAGGCTCTGAAAATCTCTTCCTTCACCATTAGCTCACTGGGAAACTTCCTCCCTTCCTCCCCTGGGGGAACCTGGCCACAGTGATGCATGCATTTGTCAGGCTGGATTACTGGAAATCACTCTATCTGGACCTGAATGTGACGATGATCATGGAATCATAGAACCTCAAGGTTAGAAGCAGCCGCAAGGGCCATCTAGTCTAACCCCTGCCAAGATGCAGGATTTGTTGTGTCTAAACTATTCAAGACAGCTGGCTCCAGCCTCCTTTTGAAAACCTCCAGTGAAGGAGCTTCCATGACTTCCCTAGGCATCTGTTCCACCGTCCAACTGTTCTTACAGTTCGGTAGTTTTTTCCTGAGATTTAATCTAAATCTGCTATGCTGCAGTTTGAACCCACTGCCCCTTGTCGTGTCTTCTGTGGAAAAAGAGAACAACTTTGCTCCATCTTTTTTATGTCAGCCTTTCAAATATTTGAAAACCGCTATCATGTCCTCCCTTAGTCTCCTCTTTTCCAAACTAAACATACCCAGTTCCTTCAGCCTTTGCTCATCTGGCTTGCATTCCATCCCTATGATCATCTTTGTCGCCCACCTCTGGATCCTTTCCAGTTTCTCTGCATCCTTTCTAAACATTGGTGACCAAAACTGAACATAGTACTCCAGCTGAGGCCTAGCCAGCCCTCAAGTAGAGCATTACTATCACCTCCTGTGATTTGCATGCTATGCCTCTGTTAATGCAACCCAGAATTGCATTTGCTTTTTTTTGCAACAGCATTGCATTGTTGACTCATGTTGAGGTTGTGATCCACCACAACTCCCAGATCCTTCTAAGCAGTGCTGCTGCCAAACCAGTTATCCGCCAGTCTGTATTTGTGCATTTGGTTTTATTTCCCTAAGTGTAGCACCTTACATTTATTTGTCTTTGTTGAATTTCATTTTGTTGTCTACAGCCCAGTTCTCCAATTTATCAAGATCCATTTGAATTTTAGTTTTATCCTCCAAAGTGTTTGCCACAACCAGCTTTGTGTCATCTGCAAATCTGATCAATATGCTCTCTATTCCTACATCCAGGTCATTAATGAAGATGTTAAATAACACAGACCCAGAACAGATCCCTGTGGAACCCCACTTGAGACCTCCTTCCAATCCAACATCATTCCATTAATAGTTACTGTTTGTTTGCGGTTGTTTAACCAATTTTGTATCCACTCAATGGTGGTTCTACTGAGCCTGCATCTCTCTAGCTTACTTATGAAAATGTCATGTGGGACTGTGTCAAAAGCCTTGCTAAAGTCCAGGTATATTATGTCCACCCGACTCCCCCATCCATCAAATCAGTTACCCTGTTAAAGAAGGAAATCAAGCTGGTTTGGCATGATTTGTTCTTAGTAAATCCATGCTAGTGATCACCCCTTCATCCTCCAGGTATTTGTAAGATGAACATTTAAACATTGCTCTAATAGCTTCTCAGGTATCAAAGTCAGGCTGACTAGTCTATAGTTCCTCAGCTCCTCCTTTTCCCCCTTTTTAAAGATCAGTGTAATCAGACGTCACCGGTGTGGTGCTCTGCTCTATCCAATGCTGATAACAGTTGGCTGCATGTGTGTGTTCCCGCTGTGTGCTGCCCCAGCTCTGCAGATCGCTGGCACAGCAGACCCCAAGAGAACCCCCAATGACCACAGACTCCGATAAGGTACAAAGGCACCCAGCCAGGTTTATTGTCCAACAAAACACAGTAATAGTTTCTCGCAGACTCTACAGGACATACTACGAATATGTGCCCCCCTAACAATGGACCAGCTCAGTCCGTGGCGGGATTCTCCACGGCCCCCTAGGCTAGACAAAGACAACTCTTCAGGGGTACATTTTTATACACAAGTACAAACAAGTTACACATCACTTTAGATGTATAGAGATGCAACCCCTCTACATGTTAGGGTGCCACCTCTCACCTTGTACATGTTAGTTCGAACAAAATAACTCTATCCATCATATTACCCTCCTGCCCCCGTCTTTAGGATGGGTTGGCATGTTCCTTGTTATCTATGTGGAATGTGCTAGTACCGGAATGTTCTGGTACCATCCTGACATATGTTTATATTACCAATGCTTAGTACCTTTTAGGTATGTGTATAATTGCAACATCAGCTATCTTCTTGCCAGCTTCTGTGAGCAGGGCCTGCCTCTGGCTCACAGCTTAACTTTGCCTTATATTAGCAAAGTCTTGACCATTACTTTAGTTCAGGCCTTAGGCCTCATACCAGGCCTCTGATAAAAGGGTTTATGTTTCAAGGCCTCATCTTACCACATTGGGCACTATGTTAACCCTTCTCCACTCTTCTGAGACCTCTCCTGTCATCCATCAGTGTGCAAATATTATTGCCAATGGCTCCAAGATTTCTTCAGCTAATTCCTTCAGTGCCCTGGGGTGAATAGCATCAGTCCCTGCTGACTTGAATTCATTCAAATTAGTCAGCAGACCTCTGACGTGTCCTTTACTTATCCTGATCTGCATCCCTTCCGCTTTGTTGTCTATGATCAATTTTCTAGTTGTCTTTGGGTGAAAAGAGTGAGAGGAGCCCAACAGGAAAAATTAGGATGTTTGTTCACCAATGCGAGAAGCTTAGGTAACAAAATGGAGGAACTGGAGCTCCTGGTCCGGGAATTGAAACCGGATATCGTAGAACAGAAACATGGTGGGGTAGGAACCATGACTGGAGTAGTAGTATGAAAGGTTATGTGCTGTTTAGGAAAGACGATGCAAAAGGTAGGTAAAGGTGGGAGCACTGTATATCAATAAATGAGTGAATGAGATGAGAGATAACTACTGCAATGGATGGACAATAGTCTGTCTGGGGGCAATGGTCATGGGGGAAGATAACTACCAGAGCAGCCTCACCTCATAGTGATTGGGGGTTGTGCTATAGAGACCGGGGAGATAGATTAGAGATGGATAGAGAGCTTTTTTATTTTTTTAAGGAGGTAAAAACTAACTGCTTGACTGCTTGGGGGGGGGGACTTTAATCGGATATAGATTGAAACAAAATATGTAATAATAATAAATAGGGCAAGCTTTTTAGCTCTGATAGAAGTTCATGAATTTCATCATAGTGGTTTTGCTGAACCGGGATGCCATTTTTTTTTTGATTTTGATTTTGGTGAGTAGGTGAGTGTTGAGGACATTGTTGTAGGGGACAACCTTGGCGCGAGTGTGATCATGAGCGTATCGTTTCCATAAAAATGGAGGGAATAATGCATCTGAGACTAGGGTGTATGGATAATTTTACTAAATTAAGGCGAAAAGTTTACTAAATTAAGGCGACTAGTTAGGAAGTGGGACTGGGGGGGATCTAAGGGCAGATGACGCCAGGGGTTGCCTTCAGGTTGAGTTTGCAGAGGTTGTCAGGGTATCCAGAGAGGAGAAGAGGGAAAGTAGTGGAGGTAGCAGTTTTAGACTTTTAGAGATGAGCAAGGGAGCGAGGGGGAAAAAAAAAAAAAAAAAAAAGCGAAAAGAAATGGGAGGAAAAAAGGGAGATCAGCTAAAAGAACCCTAGGGTGCAGGTGGTGGCAGCAGAGAGAGCGAGAGGGCAAAGGAGAGGGACCAGAGGGATTAAAACCAATAGCAAAAAATTTTTTTTAATATTAAAAGAAAAAAGAAAAAAAGAAAAAAAGAAAGAAGAAGTGGGACTAAAAGCGGATTGGACGGAGGGAGATTAGGATAATCTTGCACAATATCAATACTTTGCTTTTATACTGCCTTCGGCTAATGAAATGAAGGAATGAGGGAATAGTAGAGGAGGAGAGGACCGATGGGAATGAAGATATGGGGGTAGACATTACGGTATCTGAGGTAGAAGCAAACTTTGGGAAGTAAACGGGAAAATCTCGGGGGGCGATAATCTTCATCCTAGAATATTAAGGGATTTGGCGATATTTTAATAGCCGTATTAATAAATCTTAATAAAATTTAAATTATCGGGATACTTGATGTAGATTAGCTATTTAAGAATATTCATCAAGGTGAAAGAAAGAAAAAAAAAAAGGGACCTTATAGTTATGTTAGTCTTACATCTGTAGTATGCAAAGTCAAGGAAAAAAAAAAAAAAGAGAGAAGAGGTGGCATGAGAGTGCAACTGGGATAGATTATAGATAGATGGGATTTATTACGAGGAAGAGAACCAACACCAACTTGATCTTCTTTTTTCTTTGAGAAGTAACAGATTTTTAGGGAAATGCGGTGGATCTAATATATATTGATGGATTTTGGAGTTGTAACGGACGGTATGAAAGATTAATGGGTTTGGAAAAGGATGGGAATGAAATGAAAATCCAGAGGGAGGTGGTGGAAGAGGAGGTGGAGGAAGGAGAGGGCAGTATTGAAGGGGGTCCGGGAACCTGGAGGGTTGGGGGTTACCAGTGGAGTTCCTCAAGGCTCGGTTTATTTTTCGATTTTTCAATCTATTTATTGCTGTGGGGGGAACCAGTAGGAGGAGTGGGATTTATGTTGGATGGATGCAAGTTGGGGGTGGGGTAAGAGAGAAGAGGATCGAGATGAGGAGAATTTAGATAGATTAGATGACCTTGTAAAACTGGGGTAGTAACAGGATGAAATTCATTGTGAGAAGTGTAAGGTTATATGTATCTGATAGACAAGAGAACTTTTAGTATAAAGCAGGAGACCAGTTGTTGGAAGGGAGGAGGAGGAGAGGGGACCCTGAGTCCTGGTTGATCGGATGACTGAGATGGTGAGAGTATGTGATGTGAAAAAAAAAAAAAGCCTTTGCGGTCTTGGGGTTGCAGGTATAGTAGTATTTCTAGAGAGGGAGTAGGAGGGGTTATATGTTATATAAGTGAGTTTTATTGGAGTATTGTGTGTGGTGTGTGTGTTTGTTTAAGAAGGATGAATTCAATGAAAACAAAAAGCAAAAAGAATGAAGGAAGAATGAGAAGGAGGAAGAAAAACCTTTCGTAGGAAGGGAGACTTGAGAGAGAGGAGGAAGAAGGATTAACTTTAATAAAGAGAAGAGGAGATATGATTACACTCTTTAAATAATTCAGAGGGATAAATAAGATAGAAGGAGGAGAAGAATTGATACAGGAGGAGTCAGTGAATCAGGACAAACAAACGGATATAAAACATCAGTCAGGTCAGTCAGGAAATTCAGGCTTGAAAATCTAACCTGAGGGAAACCCTCAGGGGAACAATATGGAACAGGGAAACAGAGGGAAACAGAAGATTAAGAAGGACCTCCATGACTTTAAGATTAATGATAGGATGTATGGGGAGGATGGTATGATAGGATAAATGGGTACTCAATAGGTCAATTAAGTGCCACACTGGTAAACTTGTAAGGAGGTGGCTCAATGGTCATATAACCTGAGGGGAGAGGTTTGGCTGGATGTCTTGCCAGCATGCTCGGTTTTCTCCAGGAAGGCCATATTTTTTGGGGAATTTTCCTTCCTTCAGGGAGGGGCATGCCCTGGCCCTTTTCGCCTTGTGGGGCAGGGGTTATGTGGGGCAGGGTGGATTGGAGGGAGGGGGTGCATCTAGCAGATCATAATGGTCTATTCTGAGATGATCATGATTGATTCTCTTTTGACGATCACATGTTATTTTTTGTGTGAGGATGAAAGCAAAGTAGGCATTGAGCAGCTCCACCTTCTTATCATTTTTTGTTACCAGCTCTTCTCCGTCATTAAGCAGCGGATCCACACTGTCCTAGATCTTTCTTTTTTGTCTGACATATTTGTAAAACCCCTTCTTGTTGTCCCTAACATTTCTTGCCAGTTGGAACTCATTCCTTGCCTTGGCTTTCCTGATACTGTCCCTACACACTCATGCTATTCTCATGTATGTATGCTTCCTTAGTGACATGCTCCTCTGTATCCATTTCCTGTATGCATCCCTTTTAGGTTTTATATAACTAAAAAGCTTCTTATGTGGCCATATTGGTCCCCTGTGGCTCTTCTTATCTTTCCGCTGCATCAGAATAGCTTGATGTTGAGCCTCTAGTATTACATCTTTTAGGAACTGCAAGCCCCCTTTGACTCCTTTTCCTCCTAATTGGTCTGTCCATGGGACTTTGCCTGCTATTTCTCTGAGTTGGTCGACATCTGCCTTTTTGAAGGCCAGCGTCCTTGTCTTGCTGTTCTCATGTCCTTCTTTCCTTAGGAGCTTGAATTTTATTGGATCATGATCACTTCCTCCCAAGTTCCTGAACACCTTCACATTCACAACCAAATTCATCCCTGCTGGTCAAAAGCAGATCCAAAATGGATGAGCCCCTAGTTGTTTCCTCAACTTTCTGAATCAGAAAGTTGTCCCCTACGTATGCTAAGAACTTGCAGGATATATTGTGTTTTGCTGTTTTAGTCTTCCAACAGATACCAGGGAAGTTAAAATCCCCCATTAATATTAGCTCATGTCTGTTAGCTAATCTTGTTACCTGCTTGAAGAATGCCTCATCCACTTCCTCTTCTTGATTTGGTGGTCTATAATAGACACCCACCATAACACCCCCCTTATCTTTTCCCTTTTAATCCTTACCCAGAGACTCTCAGTAGGTCTGCTGCTCATTTCTTCTTGGACCTTGGAATAAGTGTATATATTCTTGATGTACAGCACACCACCTCCTCCTTTTTTCCATACCTATCCTTCCATAACAAGCTATATCCCGCAATGCTGGTACTCCAATCATGTATAGGCTCCAGCTGGTACAGACTGTGGCTTCCTGCCTTCTCCTTGGGTTAGGTCTTTAAGAACACATCTAGCCTATGGTCAAGTCCCTCCACTGGTTCCCAGAATTTCAGATGCCAGCTGAAGGCTTTGGTCCTCATCTTGAAAGCGATTATGTATCAAACCCCAGTTCTATTAAAGACTGAATTTCAATCTATGAACCACTGAAACAGTTGGCACAACATAGCTGGGCACAAAGCGTTTTTGGTCAAGAGGCTCCAGCTATGGAACAAACTCGCAGAATAGATCAGGCGATTTGCAGGGTCTGACTGTCTTTAGGAACCAATGCAAACCTTCCTCTTCAAAAAGCCTTTCAACTATAGCAAGAATAACACAGCTATCTATCCAAACAACCTCCTAAATCCCCCAAGGATGTGGCTCCATAACTACACTGATAAGGCTCAGATACTGATTAGAGTTAGTGCTCATGTCAATGCTCTGTGGCATCTTATATTAATGTGACTTGTGCTCATGTAATTTACAATATATATCTTGGCCCCATATTTAGTTACCATCACAAATGGAACACGCTTGTTGTGGCACAATCGTAATCCAAGAGCTAAATGGTACATCTATCCTTTCATGCTTGCAGAATAGTTGGCTTGGCTTCGTTTGCCTTTTTAGGCATCTAGACACCGTTGTGATGAAAAAAACCAAGATGAGATACTCAAAAGCAGCTCAACATTTTGTTGAAACTTTCCAAACACGTTCTCCTTTGGGCTGAGTGAAAACAGGAGAAATTTCAATGTAAATAAAGTTATGGAAGCAACAAACTGTGCTTAATAAGGTGCATCATGAATGGACAGAGATCCTGAATCTCGCGTCACAAAAGAAAGTCCCAAGCAAAGGCTGTGGAACAGCATTAAAGAAGGTAATTATTGGATAAAGTTCATAATCTTGGATATTGAGCAGAATCTACAGAGCTATTGAACAGTCCTACAATAGAGGAGGATTCTGCCCATTGCCACCACTGACTATAATAACAAGCCGTGATTCCACAGAATCTGAAAGAGGGAGAATGCTGACACGTATAGTTAAAGAAGATGCAGGTTTTCCATTGCTCTACAATTTTTGGATGGAACCAGTTGGTGTTAAATTTTGCTACCCACAATGCACTTCCAGCTAACAACTCTGTTGGGGTTGATGGTGCTGGGAAGACAGTGAGCCTACTTGTGGATACAGCAAAAAAGTTTTCTTTATATGCTGGGCAGGGTGAGGGGTTCTTTAAAAGAACTTGCTGCTAGATTCTAAGTGCAATGCAAATGCAGAATGTAACATCGGCGCGACCTCACATGTTGGGAACTCTTCATAACTGATGTGTTTCTTCTGCTGCAATGTGTACCCTTATCCAATCCAGCTGTTACTTCATTAGACCAAATGGTGGTACAAATCTCTGTGGATAAGATACATCTGGTGTATGAATACGTAATGATATTTCTCTGAAGGCATTGTATGAATGCCCAGGTAATTGCGGCATTTGGGAACAAGGATGAAGATGCTTTATCTAGGTCAAATAAAAAAACCCCAAAGCTTCCAAGTCTGCTGGGACTAAAAGTAGGACATGTTCCGGCCACTAGCTCCTCTGAGGTATATATTTTCAAGGACTAACTTTTCTCTATTTCCTGTCTAGAAAAAGGAAGAACAGCCAAAAAGTATAAATGCACCAAGGAGTTCTAGAGGCTGCTCCATGCAGGGACACTTTTCAGGGGCTCCATGGGATCATTTACTTTTCATTTGTGTCCCTCTAAGTTTCATTTTCTGTTTCAGGTTCAAATGGATCCACTTCAGAGCAAAGCGGAGCTGGAACTGCTGAGTTTCACCCACATTTGCACAGATGAAACCCTATATATGTCACATGGTTTTGACAGCAAATCATGCAGTTCATTCTACGTTTCCCTCTTCCACTCATAATTCTTTTTCATTTGCTTGGTTTTCTGTGCTTCCAAGATCTGGAGCAACATTGGATGAACTGAAATGGCACAAATAAAGCCTACACTTTCTTATACTCCCATAGGGTATGTCTACACCAGGGGTCGGCAACCTTTCAGAAGTGGTGTGCTGAGTCTTCATTTAGTCACTCTAATTTAAGGTTTCGTGTGCCAGTAATACATTTTAATGTTTTTAGAAGGTCTCTTTCTATGTCTATAATATATAACTAAACTATTGTTGTATGTAAAGTAAATAAGGTTTTTAAAATGTTTAGGAAGCTTAATTTAAAATTAAATTAAAATGCAGAGCCCCCGGACCGGTGGTCAGGACCCGGGCAGTGTGAGTGCCACTGAAAATCAGCTCGCATGCCGCCTTTGGTACGTGTGCCATAGGTTGCCTACCTATGCTATCATGGGAAATGTAATTCCCAGCTTGGGTAGATATACAAGCACTAGCTTTGATCAAGCTAGCATACTAAAAATAGCAACGTAGCCATGGCAGCTTGGGCTAACGGCTCAAGAACAATCCAATCTGAGATCCTAGGTTTGCGTTTGCGTGGCTAGTCCATGCCACGGCCCCTACCGCCGCAGCCACACTGCTACTTTTACTGATCCAGCTCAGTCAATGCTAGCACGTGTACATCTACTCAAGCTGCAGGTTACACCTCCAGCTGCAGTGCAGGTGTCCCCTGTTGGCGGCTCTTCCTTCTACAAGCCCTAGCGACCTTCCCCCTCATGCTGTATGTTATGCTCTCCAACCAGTGGGGGAGGTCTATGTGTGTTGAGGTTCTGGGGCACTGTACAGTGGTGACAGTGGGGCTGGGGGGGGGGGGCTGTGCAGTGGACTTAAGGGTATAGAGGGTCCGGTGGGGCACTGGGCATAAGGGTCTGTGGAGGATCTTTGGGCAGTGGGACGCTGGATAATGGGAGTGGTGTGCAGGGCACTGGACTGTTGTAGTGGGGGCTTGTGGGGGGTCTCTGGGCAGGAGGGCGCTGGGCATAAGGGATCGGGGGGGCACTGGGTAGTGCAGCGCAGTGCGCGGCTTGGGCCCTCCCCCGAGGGGACGGGGCACACTCACAGCACAGGGCTGGGCAGCTGTCGGTTTGAAAACAGAGCCCTCGCGCTGGGCTGGGCCGAAGGGGGCCAACCCCACAGCACTGTGCTCCATTGACCCCGGTGAGCCCCTCACTCTGGGGACTGACCCTTCCTGCCCCCACCCCGCCTTGCCCATTGCCCCCCTGTGGGCTCACAAATATGTTTGGCATCAGGCCCACAAAAGGTTAATCTGCCCCTGCCCCTCAGTCTTCTCTCCTCCAAACGAAACGTCACTCACAACATCTCCTCTTGGCAGAGATGCTGTGAGGATCTTATTTGAGCCATGCTCACCACCGGGCCCATGTAAGTAGCTCTCTAGCTTCACAGTTTGCCACCTCTCAGGTTGATCAGCTCATACCGGTAGAATACAGCATGTCCTTTCAATAGTGATAACTATCTTCCACTCATACAGCACCTTTTGTCCAGAAGGATCCCAAAGTGCTTTAAAAAAACTATGTACCATAAGACAATTTAACTCACCAAAGGAAATGACGCTGCCTCCAAATGAAATGTCAGTGCAAATATCCACAAAACATTCAAATTCATCTGACATGCAGCCAGCAGTTGTTTTACAGCATGCAGCAATATCATGAAACCAGATAGGACAGGAAGTGAAAGACTTTAAGCGTAAGCACTTCCTGTTTTATCTCATGACTCCTTATCTAGTCATGTTGGTTGCTTTTCCAGCTACCTTCCATGCCCGGACCGTGGAAGATCCATCAATTTACACCCATATTCATTACCAACCTGTAACGTACACCTTCATTTACACAGCCTGTGACTTTGCTCCTCTTTATTCCCGTCCAGTGTCTCAATTCTGCAAGTTGATTCACTTGTTTCTAGAACCTTATTGTGTTAAATGTTCCACAGTTGTTCCCTTTCACCTGACACACTGTTTGCCTTGTCTCATCGCTTTTAAGACATTAACAATTGCTCTTAAGGGGTCAGTGGCCCCAACTATTGAAAACCCTTTTGAAAAAGACTCAACCAGTTCAGAATTATTCTGTCTTTTAAGTTTGATCGAGCTCTAGTAAAAGTTCAGCAAACCTCTTAAGGATGTTAAGTGAATGAATCCACACAAATGATTTCTCCAGCCATAGGAAAAATGTTCAAGTTGGTTACTTTTAACTGAATTATGGGCAAGAATTGTGCACTGAGGCTAGGACTAAACTGCCCCGCAGTTCGGCCTACGGGGGCGCAAATAGCAGCGTGTGCCAAAGCACTGCCCCGTTCCTCGTTCACATTAACACAGTCCTCTTCAAAAAGACTTAATGCAAAGAACCTTTAGTTCATGTCCAGAGCATCTACATGGAGACTCACTTTGGTGTGCATTGCTATTCCTATCCCTGTAGCCTGAACTGTGAGGCACTGCAGACAAGCCCTTAGTACCTGCTTCAAAGCCCCCTTTTCGCTTGCTTGCTCTCTCGCTCTCTCTCGAAGAGGAAGAGAATCGCAAAACTGATTCTGGAAGTGAAAGTACGGTCTTGTGGTTAACACACTGGACTGGGAGTGAGGAGATTTGCATTCATTTCCTGACTGTCACAAAACTCCTGGGTGACCTTGGACAAGTCACTTAGGGCCAGATTTTTAAAGGTAGTTAAGCACCTAAGTATACCTTTGAGGATCTGGACCTCAGTCTCTATGTGCCTCAGTTTCCCATTTGTAAAATGACGCTAGCAATACTTCCTTGCTTCTTCTCACTCCCCTACGCCGCTGCCCCCATCTTGTCTACTTAGATTGAAAGCACTTTGGCGCGGGGACTGCCTGGTAATATGTGTTTGTACAACACTCAGAACAATCAGAGCCTCATCTCAGATAAGGTCTGCTGGAGATACTGTAATATTAATACGCAAACAATAACAGCGCCCAACTTTGAGGAAATTTGGGTCCAAGCTTCACAGCTGATCCCTCTACCTATCATGGGCTGAAGCAAAAATCTGGATCTGAACTTTAGGGAAACTTGGATACACATGGGATCTAAACGTTGCTATTTGGTCCTGTCCCTACTAAAACTAGCCACCTCTGTGGCATGGCATCCCTTGATTTGTTGCAAACCAGTAACAAAGCACAATCTCTCATAATAAAATACAAGAAACAATAATCAGACAGGTGGATATGTGGGAGAGGGAAGAGTGGCTATAAACATATAACGGGATAGTGAACGGCACAATGGTTTGTTGGCATTGTAAATTCTTATTGCAGGGACGGAATGAAAAGAAGCCCAGATTCTGGTCCATCACGAAGGCCTTCGAGGATGAGATTCTGATATCTTTACTCATCTAACTCCAGGCTTGGTCCCATTGATGCTTCCTGGAGTAACATACTAGTCTGTGTAAGTAAGAATCTTGCCCTAAGCAAGAAGGATTAGGTGAACCACGTGTACGAACAATTTTATTGATGGCGGGGGGAACTTCACTTCAGAAATACATGGTCGTACACAGTGAATTTCCTCTTAGACACCTCTTCCTGCCTTGGACTATTGAGCATTCACAGAGGTTAGTAAATTAATCAAGCCACCAGTTCTACATTAATCTCTACTATGGCATACAATGCCATCACTATCCAATTAAAATACCCTTTTTTCTGCACTTCAGCAAAACAATGCTTAAACCACCCCATGAACTGAGTTGAACCTCCCCTCCCCCACCCCGCAAAATGCAAGGGGTCTGTGATGGGATGTATAAACCCCACAGTGGGATAGAAGGGGTTAAGGTGCAGTTCTGGGCCCAGGTTCCTCCGCCCCACTGCACCTGCAGAGCCTGCTCCAGCTGGTGGAGGAACTTAAAAGAGAGCCAGATGGCTCAGACGTGGGCAGACAGATAAGGAGAACAAGTCTGTGTTGGGAGCTCCTGAGTCAAGGCCTCGCTGGAACCCTGGCTGCAGGGGAGAGGTCTGCAAGTGGCAGCTACCTCAGACCAAGGACCAGCCTTTCCTAGGACTAGGGAACCCTTCACTCTGACTTCTAGTGGCGCATTTGCAAGGCTTTTGACCATACACTGGACTGGGAGGGTCAGTGGTAAGAAATGTCTCAACCACTCTGGGGTATTTGCTACCACAAGCTGTTGTAGGGCGCTAGGTCAGAACCGAGTGGAGAAGGAAGGCCCAGGCTCCCCTACAACCACCCTCTTCTTCTGTGGGGACATTGAACTATATATATTTTGTTGGACTCTGTTACCCCTTAAGGGGATGGACTTGACTGGTGACCAGGCCGGAAGGCTGAGTCACTACCTACCGAAAGGGGGACTGCCACAGTGTCTGAGTAATTGCTGGCAAAGGATGCCAGAGGCGGGGGAGAGCCGGACCCAGTGACTTAACTACTAGGCAACCCCACCGGTAAGCCCAGCCCCCATCACGGGGTCACAGTGGACCACATGCAGCTACTCCACAGAGGGTCATGCATCTGCTCAAACAGAAGCAAAGAGGTAAAAGGGCATGCAATAGCCAAGTTGAGCAATAGTCAAGAATTACACCAAAAGCCCATTCTTAGGACTCTTTGATCTTCCAGTACCTGGAAGGCTGTTGCCCGTGTCCCAGAGAGAGCAAGTCACAATGAAATCCTGGTCTTTGTCTTGTAAACCCAGCAAGATCTCATCAATGATCAGCATGAACCAGCTCCCATCCACCCATGCAGTTTTGAAGGTGGCACAAGGTTCTCTTCCATGGTGTGCAATCATTTTGGGGTATGTAAGGGTTAAATAAAGACTTGAGTAACTGCTATCATGGTAATAGAGTGTAAAGGCACAGGCAGGCACTGTCTCTCCTCTTGACAGATAAAGTTGCCACCCTTTTCCCTTCCCTTCTGCATGTTAAGATAGATAAGCGTTGCTGCTGCCTGAGAAATATGGTTGTCTGAAGGATCCCCTCTGCGTGAAGAAGTGCTAACTCCCCCCTCCCTTCCTCTCCCAGCTACATAAACAAGCTCAGGGTCATGGCCCCTTCCTCCCTCCCCTGTGAACTGCTGATTAAGGGAACTTGTGGCTACAATTACTGCAAAGAAATGTATCTTCAAGGTAAAAATGTCTGTCTAATATGCTTAATGCTGTAAACAGTAAACAGGGGTGGGTATGATTATATTCAGTATATAGCCATTAATATTCATTAGATGGGCATCATATTACTAAATAAGGGTTGTGGGGACGTTGTAGTCATTGTGGGTATTTACATATTAACTTGGATAAAAGGAGTGTGATGTGACTAATTCGGGGCTTACTTGACAATTGGGTCGAGGGGAACAAATACTGCAATAAAGAAGCCCGTTTACTCAATCCGCCTCTGGGTCCTCCTGCTCTTTCTTTCCATCTCGAACCATTATGTTCTTTGCTATGACAATCAAAGGTCAGTGCAGGTGAGATGACGGAGTGGAGACAAAGAGAAGTTCTGTAAGGAAGATCCAGTCTGGCTGCAGGCTGCATTTAGGTTTTGTTGCGTATTAGTCTCAAGAATAAAGTTCTAGATTGTCATTAACCAGACTCCGGGGTCACTGATCTCGTTCTTTCCAGCTGTTTTGACCCTTCACACTTATACCGCATGAACCCCCCTGCTACCATAGGCACCGACTCCATGGGTGCTCCGGAGTTGGAGCACCCACGGGGGAAAATTGGTGGGTGCTCTGCATCTACCGGCAGCTCCCGGCCCTGCCTCAGTTCACCTCTGCCTCCTCCCCTGAGCGCGGCGCCGCATCCTGCTTCTCCCCCTTCCCTCCCAGTGCTTGTGCCACAAAACAGCTGATTCACATGGTCAGCCTGGGAGGGGGAATGCGGCACGCTTGGGGGCGGAGGTGGGGCCAGGGCGGGGATTTGGGGAGGGGTCCAATAGGGGCAGGGAGGGGCAGAGTTAGGGTGGGGACTTTGGGGCAGGGGTGGAGTCAGGGTGGGGCCGGGGGCAGGAGTACCCACTGGCGCAGAAAAAAGTTGGCACCTGTGCCTGCTACCCTTTTCTTTCCACTGTACCTAATACTATCTGCATGCCCTTCCTTGGTTCTCTAGTAATCTGTGCATACTGTACTACACTACAATCCCTATCCTCGTTCTGTAGCCTCCTATGCAATCTATTTCCCACTGCAATCCTTCAATACTTCTGTAGCACCCGATGCAATTTGTACCACAGTGCTCTCTCTTCTTCCCCAGTCCCCGCCTTGGCATCTGCATTTTTTTTACCATCTCTATCTCTGGTATTTCTATGCCACCCACTGCCATAGTTTCTTAGCCTTAAGGTGCTGTGCTGGCAGCTGCAGAAAAGTGGAGGTTGTTACATATACATACACGCATACAGGCGTGATGGTGGCTGCAGCCTTGGCTGGCAGAGCAAGTGCTTTTAAAATTCCTGTTCCAGAGACAGAGAAAATATTTGAACTTTTCTCTCCCATATGAAGTCACATCATTTCTTGTGCTTCCTACTGCTGTTCCTTCTGTTGTACCTACCCACACAATGTACAGCTCTTCATCCTAGCACTGTGCTGCAAGCCACAGACAGTCTCTGAGCAGTGACAATCCTCCCCTGTTCCTTCTTCACACGAGATTCTGCTGCATCCTTTCACCTCCCTCCTCATCACCAGTTCTCCTGTCTGAGGTACCAACAATCCATTCCCTTAGATTCCATTGAGTCTTTACAACCCCAGCTGGTCCCTGTCAGCTGATCCCTGCAATGTCCCAGCTAAGCCCTACCATCCCATCCCTGTGATTCCATCCAATGCCTACAAATCCATCTGACCTCTGCAATCCCACTGGGTCCCTGTCACCCCATCCGGCCCCTGCCATCTCAGTTGATCTTCGCAATCCCATCTGATCCCTGAAATACCATCCAATCCCTGCTATCCCACCTCATTCCATCCAATCCCTGAATGTCTATCCCTGTGGAATCAACCCATCCCAATGCTTTCATCTCATCTCCGTGGCACAACCAGATCCTTTCAGGCCCACCAGGAACCTGTGATCCTATCCAGTGCTACCTGATCCCTGCAAGCCCATCCCTGTGATCTCATCGAATCCCCATGGCACTCTCTGACACTTTGTGACTCCTGCAGCCTCCCCTCCAGCACCTCCTGAAGTCACTGACATTCACTAGCTGAAGATTTGTGGGTTTGAACCTGGACAAAATGTGGCCAAAAAAATGAGATTCACACTAAAAATACAGCCCCTGAGGAGAACCTGAAAATGTCACACCCCTCTCAATGACTTCCTTCTCCTTTCTGCTGTTCCTCCCTCCTAATGCAGTTAACCCCGCCCACTTTCTCCTCTAAATCCCACCGCATCCACCCCAGGAGCTGCTCCCTGGCCCTTTGCAGAACTCCTGGCTCCCTTCCCTTCCCTCTGCTACAGTTCTCTCTCTTCCTTTTCCCTCCCTCTCCCCTTCTCTTGTCCTCTGCTCCCTTCCCTCTCCAGCGCCTCCCCTGCTAGTGTATCATTTACCTCAGTGTGCAGCCCACCTCGGCAAAAAGACAGTAAACAAGGAGGCTAATGTTATGTTTGTCACCAACGCCAGCCACATACTCTGGCACCCAATTCACCCAGGGCTTTGCTAACACACCTGCTCTTGGGTTCCCTCCTCTCCCCCAGGCCTTTGTTGAATACTTATGATTCATGTGGAAGGGGCTTTCCCCCTATCAGAACACCCTGAGCACCAGCAATGAGAGCCTGAGAATCCACAGAGTGGAGGGGTTAAAAAAACAACCCAGCAACCCTGTGTTGTGTATTTTCTTTCCATTGCAATAGATGGGGCTTTCTCAAGGCAGGAAAGAATTGAAATACCTCTGTTTGGATCCAGCTAACCAGCTGGATGTTACAGTGCCCCCTCCCCCTCCAGAACTGCCACCCCATGTAATAACAAAGAAGCCTTGATTACTGACTCACTGTGCCGGGCGAAAAATATACATCCCTCTATAATGGTGGGCTTTTCATTTGAGTCCAGCGAGCGGATTGGCTGGCATTTCAGCAGCTGAGGGGGCTGCCCATGCCTGAGCTGTCAGACTGACTCACCTGCTGCAGCAGGAAGGAACAGCGCCTGAGGGGAGTGGGAGAGGGAGATGGGGACAGGGTCTAAGCACTTCCGAGGCAGCCAGGGAAGCAGGACAGCTACACCGCAGGAAGAAGCTGTCTGCTCCCCCCGCCCACCCCGCACACACACACACGCCACCATGGGAATGTCTTGCATTTGTCTAGGCTTCTTTTCCCTCACGGTCCTCAGGCCACCCTCCCTGCCCCCTTCCTCATTTGAAAGTAGTGCCCATGGAGGTGGATCAGTGGTCAGATGACTTCTGCTGCCTTCATAAATGCCAGGCGTTTACAGACTGGCGTTTCCCCTGCATATTACAGAGAAGATAGCAGGCGACTGCACCAGTCAGCCAGTGCCAGGGTGACCCATGGAAGAAGCCAGGGGGTTGTGTGTTGGTTATTAATTATTATTATTCATTTGTATGACCATAGCACCTAAGAGCCCTAGCCATGGGCCGTTGCTACCACCAAGCACTGGGAGGGGAGAGAAGAAAGCCCCCAGATGATCAGCGCTGTGTGAGGACTTGCCCGCTCCTTGCTCTGTGACCTGCAGTGTCAGGGGGATGCCTCACCCCAAAGGTGGAAGTATTAGGCAAACCATGAGGAAGTCTCTCCCCACACCTAGGAGTTCCAGCCAAACAACTGACTTCAGCCGTGCATGTGAAGGAATTGATGGACATCGTGTCAGTAGGCCGGGGTGGAAATGGACCTTGCATTAGCCATCCGTGTGCTAACTGTCCCTGTGCACCCTGCTAGTGCACGCTATAAGTTCTGCAGTGCACTTTGATCTGCACTGCTTCCAAACAGGGGTAGATTATAGTGCACTAGGGACCCTTTTGTGCACGGCCGCAGGGTCCGAACGGTTAGCATGTGGCAGGCTAGTGCAAGGTGGATTTGCTCCTCAGCTTGTCGTGCACTAACTGTTCATCTAGGCAAGCCTTAAGACATCTCAGACTATGTCTCACTTTTCCCTGAGGGTCCCCTTCACTGCTCCCCTTCCTTCTTGTGTGGGTGCCCTCATCTAGTGCTTCTTGCCCCCACTGCTTTCCGTCCAACCCCTCTCCCCACACCCCATCCTACCTCAGCCGCTCTGTCCCACTGCACTTAGAATCATAGAATAATAGAATATCAGGGTTGGAAGGGACCTCAGGAGGTCATCTAGTCCAACCCCCTGCTCAAAGCAGGACCAAACCCAACTAAATCATTCCAGCCAGGGCTTTGTCAAGCCTGACCTTAAAAACTTCTAAGGAAGGAGATTCCACCACCACCATTCCAGTGCTTCACCACCCTCCTAGTGAAAAAGTTTTTCCTAATATCCAACCTAAACCTCCCCCACTGCAACTTGAGACCATTACTCCTTGTTCTGTCATCTGCTACCACTGAGAAGAGTCTAGATCCATCCTCTTTGGAACCCCCTTTCAGGTAGTTGCAAGCAGCTATCAAATCCCCCCTCATTCTTCTCTTCTGCAGACTAAAGTGCCTTTGAGTGATTTGCTGGGCAATTCAGTTAAATCATAGACAGATGGCCAGACAAATAGATAGATTACACTGATTTGATTGTCCTGTCTTTCTGAGTGGGGGCAGTGATCCTTGTATCTCATAGGCTGGGCCTCTACTGCTCAGAACCTCAAGCGGGTCCCTTGTCATTTACTGGAATATGGGCCCTGTGTGATCTGAAGGTGTTTGGATCCAGAAGTGAGATGGTGAGAACACAAGAGCATTTTGATAAGGGGATGTCAAGGAGACCCTGAGGAAGGATTAGGTAGAAGAGACCAGGAAAGAGGAACAACATGTCTGTGGGGGGGAGGTTGGAAATGGATGGACGCAGCCTAACAATAGATCAAATGAAGGCAGCAATATCAGAATATCCAGCTCATTGTGGCAATAATTGATTCAAAAGGATCCTGCCATGATTCTGCTGATCACAAAAAGGCACTTCATACTGTCAGTCAGAATTACTGTTATTTAGAATAAGAAAAACAAGAAAGTGCAAAAGCGACATTGCCATGAGAGAGAACGAGAGAGCACTGTGTGCATGCTTCCTCTATGACAGTCAGCCCTGAAACTAACACAGAATGGCAGCTGCCCTTGCAGAGAGAAGAGG